>NC_090735.1:19274651-19532151 GCF_036898095.1 Palaemon carinicauda
TGATCTTAACGATTCCCAAACTCTTTCGCTATGTTAAGGCATCCCCACTCAGATAGGGAAAGAGAAAATAACCTTTATATTTAAATTATTCTCCTAAATTACATCCCGTCATTAATCTACTATTTCATAAGTTCTTCACCTGCAATGAATCTTACGAAGCAAATGAAATTTCCTCATTGCACGGCATACGTTCGGGGTCATGTTCATGATAAAGCGTCTCCGTATAGAGGGATGTTTCTCATGATCCCATGACGTTGAGTAAGGAGAAAAATTTGAACAGGAGGAAAAGGCGAGGCATTTGAAGAAACTTCACAGGTAACGTCAAGTTCATTAGAATCGGTATGAGAGACCAAAGTCAAATGACTTTAAATTGAAAATGTTAAACACTAGAGGAAGTCCGTTATGGTAAATATTCACCATCTATATAATGGGATTAATCAACCAAATGCATGTGGCTGCATCAATTCCTGCCGATACCTGTTAAGTTGTGACGTCAGTTTCAGAAGATAGCAGATACCGCGAGATTTTATAACAACTACTTGTTTGATTTCAGTCATTTTACTATCATTCAAAAAATTAATGATTGATTCGGTGTGCCATCATAATCTTGAAGAGTTCTTCATATGACTGAAATTCGTCATTTTGGAGTTATCCTATAAATATTCTATACAATTACATTAGTATGTCATACAATGCGTTATAGAGGCGGTTGTCACGGTGAAGTCCCTGAAATCTACACCATTTGCGTGACGTCATAGAGGCGGAGCTTAACTTAGCAAACTAAGTTGCCAACGACAAACGTTAAGTTCACCGAAAGACAAACGTATCATTGCATTTGGTAGTCTCAGCTCTGCACATTTTTATCTTCCGTTTATATTGCTTCATATTTGTGTAGACAAACAAAACTAAAAAGATGGCACAACTTTTGGGATACCATTTACTGAAAGAGAAGCTTTCCCTTGGCCCCTCACTGAAGAATTGGCTTAAAAGTTACGGAGAGAAAGAATTCATCATAATAGTCCCACAACTCCAATCTAAGAGGCACCAATATACTATTCTGACGTCCAATAAAAGAAGATTCATTTCTCCCCTTTGAGGTGTCCATCTCGCAATCAGAGGACATAGTGATCGAGATTTAGCGAACCTTTAGCACAAGCCAGTTACCCTTATCAACACTGAACATCCAATTACATCTCAGGCAGGTGAGGTGTTGTTTAAAACTGCTAGATCTCACCGGAAAGAGGAGCTACAGACGGAGCAAGATGCTTTGGCGAGGTAACTCAAAACAGCCCAGTCATAAGTATTCAGAACGCCCATCAAATAAAGCAATGGGTGACAATTCTGATCCTGAACTTGACAATAAGAGAGACTAAGCAAAGGGGGGTCTGCCCAATTTTTAATATTCCTACTTCCTTCACCCTTCTCCAACCTTTACCTTCCCCTACTTCCTCAACCTGAGGCCTGATGCCTCTTGATATAAGAAAAATTCTGACCTTGTCATACATAAAAGTGGCTGATTATCCTTTATCCCTTACCTATCATCCCAAATCCTACAATAAAAGTGGCTGATTATCCTTAACCTTATCCTTATCCCATCCCTCCTACCTCTTACTTATCTGTCAGTGATCACAGCAGAATAAAGTTTCTCGATATACGAAAGGCCAATGGAGATAAGGGAAATATGTAGAAGGAAAGATTACAGCTGATAAGGTTCCGTCTGTTCTCCATGGTACCAACGTTTCGCACCTCGCACCGCACCTGTTCAAGTAGTGTTCCCCAGGAATTCTTTAAAACTGGAGTATCGTGGAACCAGGAACCAACGGAAATTGAAAGTTAGACCATTTGATTTAAGCGAGTCGGGAATGGTACAGGCGGATTTTCCTTTAGTTTGATTGGAAGGTTAAAACTGACCTAAGTGTAGCAAGAGAAAATGGAAGCTCAGATGAGTAGCTAACCACAAGCTTACTCAAGAGTAGAAACTTGTTTTGTATGGCCAATCTATTTAGAAACATCGTTTATTTGTTATTCAAAACGAAATAAAAATATGTATGTACTGTTTATATAATCTATATGGAGATATTCACATACCACTGTCATTTTTTTTTCAATGCTTTTGTTACTTATGGGAATAATGATAAATAGATTGCATTTACTTATCTATCTTTATGATCACCCAAAAATGGAGGAAAAATACAGGAAAAATTAGAACATGATGTTCAACATGATGTTCATTTTAAATGAACATCATGTTGAACATGAAAGTAACATATAAAGCATATGAACTATAGAACTTAAGTTTGGTCACCCTGTTCAACAGAAAATCCCTCCCACCCAATTTGAAATTTGGAAGTTCTAACTATTCGACAGGATTTTTTTTTTTTTTTTTAGAATATTCCATTATTGAATCTTTATGAAATATACGGCAAGAATTTTAGAACTGCATACATCTGGTTCTCTGTTGTTGTAAAAAAAGAAAAAAAAAAGAAAAAAAAAGAAAAAAGGAAGATGCAAAGACTAGTCACAATTGTGTAAAAGCTAATTGAACGATGGGATGTCAGGAATCTAATAGATGGGAATATCTAGAACCTTCACAGATTAATTACTGAACTGTAAAATCATGTGTTTGTTAATGAAATGAAATTTTATGCTATGCGTAAACTATTTTTTTTTTTTAACGAGAAAACACAATATTAGTTTCAAAAATACTTCTCAAAAAGTCCACACAAACTAATACATGTCAAGGTCCCTTGGTCAAGGTCGAGCATAAGGTCGAGATATAAGCTTGCCGCGGCGGAGGTCTGCGCTCTCTTGAGTGCTCTTCTGGACTATGTTCAAATAGAAGTGAATGCTATCAATGGAAAGAAAAAAAATTGTCTTACTTAGAGATAAGGATGCCGACTTAAAGAATGGGTTACTTTCCGTACACCGTTCAACAAAACGTAATCTACCCACAGGACGAATGTTCTTATTCATTCTCAGAGTGGACCAAATGAAAATAAGAATAACTTTCCTTGCCTACTGTATAGCCATTAGGTTCTTATGTCTGGGGTTTGGCCATTTTCATTCCCATGCTGGCCACAGGAGAATAATGATGGTGGGAGACTCAGCTCACTGCAAACCAACCTAGTATGGTTGGCCCAGACTATAGCATTGTTGATCATGGTATTACACAAACCCTTTCACCGCGTTAAGGTATCCCCGCTCAAAAAGTGTGTGTGTATATATATATATACATATATATATATATGTATATATATATATATATATATATATATATACTGTATATGTGTATATATATATATATATATATATATATATATATATATATATATATATGTATATATGTATATGCATATGTATATGTATATGTATATATATATATATATATATATATATATATATATATATATATATATGTGTATCTGTATATATATATATATATATATATATATATATATATATATATATATTTGGGCTCAAGCCATGGCGTCCTGATGGAAGGTTCCTTTTTGGTAGCTTCCTTGGGTATATAACTACTAGATATTCCCAGAGAATTTAACCACAGGTTATCACAGAATTCTAACTTCTGGAGCGAGTATCCTAAAGGTTTATCAACAGGGGACGCATGTATTAACGCGCCACATAGCTATCTGCACCCAACATAGAGTTAACACTTCGATGTGTAGGGGCGGTGAATAGCTGGGGAGTCGTTCCACAGCTAATCTCGTCCGTGGCTACTTTTGGTACTCGAGACGTAAACAAAGGGGCGCCATTGCTAAATGACGTCACGTCCGTCCTCATCCTTCGCTTAGTAGCTTGCCTTACTAGACGGATTTTTCCCTGTGCGTATCTTATCGACTTGCATCTTAGCCATGTCTTTACCCTCGGCCTCGCCTTCTTCTGGAAAGTTGAGTACAAGGTTCCAGTATTGTTTAAATAAGCTCTGACCGTAAAGTAACTTTTACTTTTCGAGATATTTTATATTTAGTGGCAGAGCTGTGCTACTACCGGACCCGCCATTTTATGGCGTCGCTGTTGTTTTGCATGCCTTATTTAGCTAGCCTCAACAGCGTTTTCCGGCCTCATTAACTAATCGATACTATTAGTTATTTAGTCTTCATAGCTAGGAACTTTATATATCGTGTTTTGACGCTCTTTTTTGGTCAGCGACTGACCCCATACCAGTTCGCTAGTCTAGCCCCTAGGCCAGAGTGCCTATCATCAGTGTTCATGCATGATATATTTCAGTGATCCTAGGTTTAGTTATGAAGATAGTGGCATTATTTTATGATACTGTTTACTGTGATGCAAGTGTTTTTGCCTTCAGGGACCATATAGGGGATAGGTTTGACAGTGTGCCTCTCTAACCTAACCTAATTGTAGGCCCCCTATATGCTCCCTTCACCCCCTGCCTTAGGGCATTCCCTCTGCGTAGCCTTGCTTCCCCTACCACGTAAGGGGATCAAGCTCATACCAGAGTATTTATCGCTTCTCTGTCCTCCCTAAGGGAATGATCCCCCCTTAGGGCTGCGTCCGAGAATGAGGAACGGCCTGCCCTTCCTCTATTGCTGAGGCTAGGCTTCCTGACCTTCCCTGCAATGCGATACGTCTTCCATCCTTCCTAGTTCAGGGTGTAACATCCCTGATCTAGGTTAGGCTTGGGGGGAGTTAGTTCTGTGCCTTGCTGAAACGGTACCCATGCACCGTTCTCAGACAGGCTGCCTAACCTTAGGCTAGGGAGCGTCCTCCCTTCCTTGGTGGCCGCTTTGGTACAGACCCTCTCCTATAGAAGACCCTTCTTCTTCTCCCCTCCCCACCTATCTCTTGTATGGCCTAGCCTATACTTAGGTTAGTCTATACCCTTCTGTCCCCTGTCCTACAACTCCTCCTTAGGGTGGAGTGATAGGGCTACCTTGAGTCCCTGTGTGCAGTCCGCTCTGGTACATATACCCTTCATAGTGTCCTATGGGGTTAGCCACTGGATGCGTTTTGTCCGCAGGGGTTCTCCCCCTCTTGGGTGCTCCCTAGCCCTCCCTTGGGCTACCCTGGCTCCCGGCCGCCTGCGGCCCCTGCCACTGGGTGATAGGGCTAGCCTCTATCATGGGTACACCCATTCAGGTGGGATGTCTTGGGGTCCATGTCCGTACCCCTACATCCCTCCTTCTGTCTCTTTCACTGTCCTGGTGCCGGTCCCTTGCCGCCTCCCCTGTCGGTGATACCCACCTCCCACCCTTGGTGACACATTCCTTGCCCCCTGGGCCGTCAGTCCTCCGTGTGCCGAGGGACTGCCGCCTCCCGTCGGCGTACAGCCGATGGCCTTCCTCATACCTCATAGCTTCGGTCGTCCGTCCATCGGTCCGGCCCCTGGAGTACCGGCATCCACTGCCGGCAGTCCGGTTCTGCTATAGCCCTTCCTTGTCCCTGTCACCAAGCCGGCAACCTTCGGCTGCCGGAGCCGCCGCTTCCCGCTGGAAGTCGCCATCCTGGCATTACTACTGACTTATATATTTGTCTTCCCTAATGCCAGAAACTCTGCTGGAGCGGCCTCTGGCGTGCCCCCGGTCTGCCGGAGCCTTCCGGAGGCGTCAAAGCGACTTGCACCCCTTCTCCTAGCTATCATCTCATGCTGATAGCCCTACATTGCAACCAGATGGTTTGACTACATAAATAGATAGGTATTGTCTTACCGTTCTATTTATAACCATGCTGTCTTCTTGCATATCACAAATTTCCAGCATGCTGTGTGTATCTTAGCACGGCTGGTTGCCGGAAACCGTTACCCTATGGGATCGTCTACATTCCCAATTCTATGGTCTGAGTGGCCTCAGTCCCAGTTTTATATCCTTGGCAATTTCTACTAGAATTCCCCCTGCCTCCCTGGCAATCTATGAAGAATTCTGCCCTGTGTCCTCGGTCACAAACAAATTGCCTATGGATAAGGTTACGGTAACCAGCCGGGCGGGTTACACGGAGTGTGTGTCAATCTCCTTCATTTCCGCCCACTCTCAAAAAACATCACATTGTTTATATCACTTAATATTAAGTTAAAGATTAATCCTTTAATATTTAACTTTAGAATATAAGTCATTCTTATGACTGCCCCATACCCATGTTCTCTTTCTCTTACAGGAGGAGTACGTGAAGTGCGATCACGGCTTCTGTGCAGTGAAGCGCCCGCACTTCTACGGGCACACGGCGTGTAGGACCCACGCCCCTTGCGCCAACAAGAAAGGCGATCTGAAGTTTTGGGACCCGCAGAACTGTACAGTCTGCAAGGACCGCCTGGTCGAGGCGTTCAATAATCCTCCCTCAGTGGAGGTTAGGGACGCTTCTCGAGAGAAGCTACGCAAATGGGTGCGTGGCTTCCAGAAGAACGCCACTGGACCATACCTTGCCACTGAAGACTTGAGGGCCTTGCTTTTCCCGAAGGCATCCCCAGACTCTGTGGTCCCCAAGGATCAGATCCCCACCGTCCAGATAACGGTGGAACCTGACGTAGTCATGGCCCAGTCCATGCACGAGTGTCGCCTGGATACCGACAACGCGGAACGTATGTCGGAGGTGTCGGAGACCACGGAGAGGAACCTCATGGCCGAAGAACTGGACTATGAGGAAGACCAAGTGGAATACACCGAGTCGAAGCAAGAGGTCGCTCCGCCTTCCACCCCCGCCCCAACTCCTACACCGACGGATGTATCACTCCCGTCTACCTCCGCCACCCCGGACCCCATCCCATCCAGCGCCCAGGAGATGTTCCGTATGCTCGAAGCTCTTATGGACAAGAAACTCCGTGAGACACACGAATACATCAGGACCATGGGAAGTTCAAAGGAACCGAAAAGGATTTCGGTTAAGGACCTCCCGGCATGTTCGGACGCCAACCCCTGGAGGTATGCCGAGCACATGCCTATCACAACGGGCAGGATCTTCGTCAGTGAGAAGGTCGGCTCGGTTGCCCTGGAAGAAGTGGAATTCTTCCCGAGTTTTGAGGCTTATCCGGACTGTTACGTCCGACTTCGATCCGAACCTGCCTCTAAAGAAGAGACCGAACCTAAGGAGGTGATAGTGTTCGATCTTCCGAAGGCCCAGGCTATGCTGGCCAATGCTGTTAAAAGTAGGGGTTTTACCTGCTCAAAGCTTCCGGC
Source organism: Palaemon carinicauda (assembly GCF_036898095.1). NCBI lineage: Eukaryota > Metazoa > Arthropoda > Malacostraca > Decapoda > Palaemonidae > Palaemon > Palaemon carinicauda. Next base: position 19,281,797 of record NC_090735.1, read on the forward strand.
GCTGAGCAAGAAGCACCCTACCTACGTCGCACCAGATGATGCGATCCTCTCCTTCATGGAAAAGGCCTTCGCTGCGGTACACAAGGCAGTGGAAGAAGGGAAACCTTGCCCTGCACTGGAGGAGTGCAGACCCTTCTCCCTGATTACTCCCCCCGATGCTCGACACTGGAAAGATGTCCAGCATACCTTCGTGGTGGGGAAACTAGAACCTGACGTTGCTGGACGTCAGTTTAACGAAGACCTCCCGAAACTTAATGACCATCTCCTTCGTCGGGAACATGACACGAAGGAAAGGCTCGCCGCATCCATGTCCCTCCAGGTACAGCTCGACGTCATGGCCGGTGACACTAGAGTCCCCGATCACTACATGGTGCTCGCCAAAACGCATTTGGCGACTGTAGTTAAAGACCTGTACAGCTTCATGAAGGCTCGTAGAGCCTGTCGTGAATTCGTGTTCTCCAGTGCCACAGTGAGACACGAACCCCGGAGGCTGATTTCCTCCAACATCTGGGGTAAGCACCTCTTTCCCTCTGCCCTTATGAAAGAGATCATCGACAAGGCCGCCACGGAGAACAGGAACCTTCTCCACAAGTGGGGCATGTCGAAGAAGAGGAAATCCTCTCAGGACGACGGCCCTCAACCTAAGAGGAAATCCTCCAAGCAGAAACCCCAGCAACGTCAACAGAGACGGCAGTTTCCGGGACCCGCTACTCCCCAAGTGGCAGCTCAGCCACAGCAGACCTTTCAGCTGGTCACCCAACCGGTCTTGTCACAGTCGCCGGTTTTCACCCCTGCTTTCGAGCAACAGACGACTACCTTTCGTCCCAAAGGTAGAGGCTCAAACAGAGGTGCAGGCAGAGACGCATCTCGCCGTCCCTCCAGAGGCAGAGGAGGAAGGGGAGCTAGCGGCCGAGGCAGTAAACCCTCGGGACACCAGAAGCAATGAAGTGCTTCCGGTGGGAGGAAGACTCCACCAATTCCAGGATCGTTGGACCTTCGATCCCTGGGCACACAGCATCGTCAAGAAGGGTCTAGGCTGGAGTTGGACTCAACCACCCCCAACCTTCCAGCAATTCTTCCAACAATCAACCCCCCTTCTGGAAGAATATGTCCTAGATCTCTTGAACAAGAAGGTGATAAGGAGGGTAAAGTCAACCAGGTTCCAAGGGAGACTGTTTTGCGTCCCCAAGAAGGACTCCGACAAGCTCAGAGTCATTCTAGACTTATCCCCCCTCAACAAGTTCATAGCGAACAACAAGTTCAAGATGCTGACTCTTCAACAGATAAGGACCCTTCTGCCTCAAGGTTCCTACACGGTCTCCATAGACCTGGCGGATGCCTACTGGCACGTTCCAATGAACCACCACGCTTCCTCCTACCTAGGATTTCGACTCCAAAGGAAAAGCTACGCCTTCAGGGCCATGCCCTTCAGCCTCAACGTGGCCCCTCGGATCTTCACAAAGCTGGCGGACGCCATCGTTCAACAGCTTCGCCTCCGAGACGTCCAGGTGATGGCCTACCTCGACGACTGGCTAGTCTGGGCTCCATCGCCCGAGGATTGTTTAAGATCCTGCAACAAAGTTACCCAGTTCCTAGAACACCTGGGATTCAAGATAAACGCGAAGAAATCTCGCCTCTCTTCAGCTCAGAAGTTCCAATGGTTAGGAATCCAGTGGAACCTTCAGTCACACCGCCTTTCCATTCCCCAGAAGAAAAGGAAGGAAATAGCAGGGTCTGTCAAGCGACTGCTGAAATCCAAACGGATCTCAAGACGTCAGCAGGAACGAGTTCTAGGCTCTCTACAGTTCGCCTCAGTGACAAACCCAGTGCTACGTGCACAGCTAAAGGATGCCGCGGGAGTCTGGAGACGTTCCGCATCCATCGCTCGAAGAGACCTCAAGAGACGGCTCCCAAACAGACTTCGGCTGCTCCTAAAGCCGTGGTCGGAAGCAAAGGCCCTGAAAAGGTCCATCCCTCTTCAACACCCACCTCCATCACTCAACATCCACACGGACGCTTCGCTGGAGGGTTGGGGAGGTCACTCCCACCAAAAACAGGCTCAAGGAACATGGTCTCCCCTATTCAAGACGTTTGACATCAACATCTTGGAGGCCATGGCGGTCCTTCTAACTCTGAAAAAACTCTCCCCGCCTCCCTCGATCCATATTCGTCTAACCCTAGACAACTCGGTGGTAGTTCGATGTCTCAATCGCCAAGGCTCAAGATCGCCCCAGATAAATCAGGTGCTTCTGACAATCTTCCGTCTGGCAGAGAAGAAGAAATGGCACCTGTCTGCAGTTCACCTACAAGGATTCCGCAACGTGACGGCGGACGCTCTATCTCGGACAAGCCAGATAAAGTCGGAATGGTCTCTAGACGCAAGATCATTCTTCTTCATCTCTCACCAAGTCCCAGAACTTCAGATCGATCTCTTCGCAACGAGCGACAACAATCAACTTCCTCGATATGTGGCCCCGTACGAGGACCCCAAGGCAGAAGCAGTGGACGCCATGTCACTGGATTGGAACAGGTGGTCCAAGATCTACCTGTTCCCTCCCACCAACCTTCTGCTGAAAGTCCTCTCCAAACTGAGAACCTTCAAAGGAACAGCAGCCCTAGTGGCTCCCAAGTGGCCTCGGAGCAACTGGTACCCCCTAGTCCTGGAGCTACAACCCACGCTGATCCCTCTCCCGGGCCCAGTTCTCTCCCAGCAAGTACAGAAGTCGACTGTCTTCGCTTCATCATTGAAAGTCAGGGACCTTCATCTCATGATTTTCTCTCCCTAGCCGTGAAGAAAAAGTTCGGGATATCGAAGAAGAGTCTCGACTTCCTCGAGGAATACAAGACCGAATCCACACGACGGCAATACGAATCATCCTGGAGAAAATGGGTCTCATTCGTCAAGGCAAAAAATCCTACGGAAATCACCATTGATTTTTGCATGTCCTTCTTCATTCACCTTCATGGACAAGGCTTGGCAGCCAACACGATTTCTACTTGCAAATCGGCCTTGACTAGACCACTAATGTACGCCTTCCAGATTGATCTGTCCAACGACATCTTCAATAAACTGCCGAAGGCATGCGCTCGTCTACGCCCAGCACCCCCACCAAAACCGATCTCCTGGTCCCTGGACAAGGTGCTCCATTTTGCCTCCAACTTGGACAATGATTCGTGCCCTCTCAAGGATCTGACTCAAAAAGTTATTTTTCTTTTTGCTCTTGCCTCAGGAGCCCGAGTCAGCGAAATAGTGGCATTATCAAGGGACGAGGGTCACATTCTGTTTACAGATTCAGGAGACCTTACCCTCTTCCCGGATCCGACGTTTCTCGCCAAAAAACGAACTACCCACCAAAAGATGGGGCCCTTGGAGAATCTGCCCCCTGAAAGAAGATGCCTCTCTATGTCCAGTAGAGAGCCTCAAGGTCTATCTTCGTAGAACTTCTGACTTTGGTGGAGGCCAACTCTTCAAAGGAGAAACATCGGGCAGCGACCTGTCACTGAAACAACTACGAGCGAAAATCACCTACTTCATTCGCAGAGCGGATCCTGACAGTACACCCACAGGTCACGATCCTAGAAAAGTTGCATCGTCTCTGAATTTTTTTCAGAGTATGGATTTTGAAAGCCTTAAGAGTTTCACAGGCTGGAAATCCTCGCGTGTTTTCTTCAAACATTATGCGAAACAAGTGCATGAAGTCAAAACATTTTGTGGTAGCCGCAGGTAGTGTTATGAAACCTGCACCTAACTCTGCATAGAACAGTGAGTTACTTGGGACTCTAACTCCTCGGGTGCCTATGTTGACCCTCGTGTGATACGTAGTGATTTCAAAGACACTTAGTGCTTTTCATATACTGTTCTTCTCCCAGGTGAAATGTCATAGTCGTCACATGAGTGCCGCATGCCTAGAGCATGATGTGTTGTCCTTTTAAAGACTGAAGTTCCTCTGGAACGAGTGCCTACTAATAATTTGAAATTCTCTTTCAGATTCAAGAGCAAGTCTTTCATTACTATGTACATTATAATTTGTTGTAAATTACTTTTACATACTTATTGCATTTAATTACCATATTCTGCAATTGTGAAATAAAATTTCTATTTTATTACTTGTGCGTCTCAATCCGCTCCTACTTATACTATGAAATACATGACTGTCATAGTTTTATTATCCCCTTCCTCTTATATACGATGAAGATTACTAAGGATTCAATCCTTATTATATACTCACCTCTGCAATGTAATATTCCTACCCGAATACTTACTTACATCATGCCTTCGAGACCAGACGATTCTCTCTCTTCACATACAGTGCCTAACCACCACTTGTCTGCTTTTGAGAATGTTCCTATATGAATACCAACCATTCAGTCTTGTCTCCGAGTTCTTCATGTTCTCCCAGCAAGGTGGGTAGCCCTTCAATGACCACTTTGATCTTCAGCATGGTCCGTTGGGACTTCACTGCCAGGGGGGCAGGAAGTTTTCTTCCCTACGGTTCCTCTATTGAGATTACTATGCTAACCTGTTCAAAGCCCTCGGCACTTACACTTCAAGGGGAAAATCTACCACGATACATTGATTCTCTGGTATTCTTCCATCAGGACGCCATGGCTTGAGCCCAAAAAACGGATTTTGAGCGAAGCGAAAAATCTATTTTTGGGTGAGATAGCCATGGCGTCCTGATGGACCCTCCCTGCTACTTCGTCCAGTTTTTCAGGTCCCACCCTGTCCTGCTGTATCATGGTGATCGGCAAGCAACTGGCTTCAGGATGAGGACGGACGTGACGTCATTTAGCAATGGCGCCCGTTTGTTTACGTCTCGAGTACCAAAAGTAGCCACGGACGAGATTAGCTGTGTAGGGGCGGAGAATAGCTGGGGAGCCCCCAGCTATTCTCCGCCCCTACACATCGAAGTGTTAACTCTATGTGGGGTGCAGATAGCTATGTGGCGCATTAATACATGCGTCCCCTGTTGATATACGATGTCTTAAAGGGAAACCTTTAGGATACTCGCTCCAGAAGTTAGAATTCTGTGATAACCTGTGGTTAAATTCTCTGGGAATATCTAGTAGTTATATACCCAAGGAAGCTACCAAAAAGGAACCTTCCATCAGGACGCCATGGCTATCTCACCCAAAAATAGATTTTTCGCTTCGCTCAAAATCCGTTATATATGTATGTGTGTGTGTAAAAGGACTATAAGAACGACTACCCTACTTAACTAACAGGCGAAGTGTCATTTACCTTTTAAAATCATTCGTGCAATCATTTTCAATTATGAATCGGAACAATAAAAATTATAAGTTCAAGTTGCTAGTAATAAATCTCTTGATAACTAACTTGGACTTTTTCTTCTATGAAAAATTGAGCCAACAAGTCTGACTGAAACTTATGGAATAGTTCATCCATACAGAAAATCTAATCCTTTGTATACAAAATTGAAGATCGATAAAAAAGCAGGAAATTTTCAATTGCAATCAAAAAGATTTTATATAAAAAAAAAATCGTCGGTTAATGTCTAGGAGAGGGCCGCATGAAGATATCACTGATATTCAATTTATTTTTACTAGAATATGTAGGAATGTATGTATATAATGGCATACCAGTGAGATAATTTAGTGAAAATCAATAATAGTCGAAATATCGACGATCAAACTCACGCTACTCTTGTCTTCCTCCCAGATTTTTCTAAGTCTGTTGTTATTGTTGACTGTGTCTTATTTTTGCTCAAATAAGCCCTGTAACCACTATAATCCGCAGACAAACTAGTCCACTATGACGTCTTCATGTTTGGCCAATCACAGTGCGACAATACATTTTCTTTCCCAATGACGTCTTCACGTTTGGCCAATCACAGTGCGACAATACATTTTCTTACCCAGCCATTTTATTTCGTTCCTAGACTAGATATCGAGGCCGTAGCAAGCACGTCATCTGATATTGCACAAGAAGTTGAAATTCCATCTTCTTGTCCTGACTGTTTCCTAAGTTACAATGAAATTGTTCTTACTTATTCGGGGTTATATTGAAAAACTAGTGGATTTGTGCCAGAGACACAATTTAATTTTACAAAATAAAAATTGTCCTGCATGTCAGGGAACCTTCGCAACGGCTTCACGTTTTCCTCAAAGCAGCAGCACATCTTTATCAACCAACAGGTTAAGGTAAGCTTCATTAATTTATGGAATATATTATAATGCTGATAGTATAACGATGTATACAGCAGTACCATCACTTTGGATTTGGTTTGATGGATGTGTTAGGTAGTGTCCTTAAGGGGGGGTTGCAGGGGGGGCGAAGCCCCCCCCCCCCAGTAGGGGTACAGGGCTATTAGGCTAGGTTAGGTGGGTGTATTAGGTTCGGTGGTGCCCTGAAAATCACTGTGGCCTTAAGGGGGGGTCGCAGGCCCCCCCCCCCCCCCGGTAGGCCTAGGTAGGGGTACAGGCCCCCCAGGGTAGGTTAGTTGGTTGTATTAGGTTCGGTAGTGCCCCGAAAAATCACTTTTCTCATCCTCCCCCCACCCAAAAACCCCGCTTCCCACTGGGGTCCCCCATAATTGTAGTAGTAGGATTATGCTTACATTTTGTGTGTAAGAGTTAAGTCTTAGTTTCTTTTTTATTCATTTCCTCATGTTTCTATGCACTGTGCAACAATAATCTGGTTGTTTTTTGCCGTTTTTCGTCGTTAATACTTGAAAAACGGGTGCGGCCTTCTCCTAGACATTTACCAAATCGTCTAAACGAAAATTCAGGAAATACCATTATGTCGGTGAGGTTAAGAAACAATAGACCTAACCTAACATTTCAATCGCGTTTGAGGCTTAAGCTACTCACTTCATAATCTTATAAAAGGCTATATTCAAGAACTTCAAGTACCTTATCATGATAAAACTCGTTGTGGTCTATACAGTTTTACTTCTCTTTTACTACTTACGGAACCTTACCTTTGAAATAATCCACGTTTTTTTCACAGGTAAATTCATCGATGGCCGACCATGTCTGTGTGTGGTAACTCAAGGTGGTGAACGGCTGCTTCATGAATATAATCGTATTCCATGTAAAGACACAACACAGTCACGCTCACTTTACGACAACTATCACTTCCTATAGCATTTCCTTCACACTTATAAGACACATTACTTCCATCACTAAGATATCTTGGACCGTTTAATGTATGCCACGTATTAGCGAAAATTTAAAAGAGAACTGAAAGTCCAAAACAATTACAAAAGTCACAACCTACTAAGGACAGCCCGGCCACTGTTGTCATAATGCTGGTGAATTTTACCTTAGGTCAGTAATTTCTTTTGCCACATTTACTTCCTTCTAACTAGAGAATGGTGGGATTTGGAATATCACGGATTCCAATTTGTTTAAAATCTAAAGAATCTAAGTTAGAAAATAGCAAATTTTCAATAGACGTTGGCGGAAAATAATATTAAAGTTCCATTAAAATTGTAAATAAAGTTGGCACTACTGAAATAGGAGCATGCTCTATTATAATATCCGTTTCAATGAATTGTACAATAAATACGTGATCCAAGGTCAACTGGGCGCCTAAACCTTTAGCATTGGGCATGTTAAGAGTTTCCAAGTGAAACTGACGATGTTATTTACTACATGATATTAATACATCATCTCGCTGAACGAGCAACAAACGCAAATCTTAAACTGCCTGGGGACCTGGTAACTACTGGAAATGGGCTGGCTTTACATGAAGTATTATTATCTTAATATAGTAGGATATATTTTCTACATTATATTATTCAGTGTTTAAGTAACTATTATAAAAGGGGCAGCAATCACCTGTTCTATAAAATTGCGAATCCATTTTTATTTTCATTAATATTTTACTCGAAATTTTACTATTTCTATAATGTTTCTGTTTACCTATTTTCATATTTTTCATTCATGTCTTTGTATACATCTTCGATATTATTATTTTGTCATTATTTTTCACGGAGGGGGAGGCATTTCGGACACAGGTCCCCCCCCCCCCACCCCCCACCACCCCCAGTGGATCCGCTAGCGCCTGTAACTCCAAGTTTTGTTGACTTGTTTTTAGAAAGCAACGGGTTTTTTCAAGCAGCATTCTTATCTCTGAATATGACAGGATATTTCCTTTCTCTTTTGCAGCATTATCTTCAATTTGAATACAAACAAAGTTCATCTTATTTACGAAGCTTGATAAAATGGACTGGGGATTTCTGCAGATCTTTGGTAGGGGAGAGACGAATCAGTATTCCATAATCAATGCAAAAGGACACAACTTTACTGAATGAGTGACTTCAGTTGGTTAGGATCTTTATCAAAGCTGGACGGGAAGAAGTTCCTATCCGTGAAGCACTGAAACTTTAATGTGAAGAAGTTTCTACCCGTGAAGTACTGAAACTTTAATGTGAAGAAGTGTCTAACCGTGAAGCACTGAAACTTTAATGTGAAGAAGTTTCTACCCGTGAAGTACTGAAATTTTAATGTGAAAAAGTTTCTATCCGTGAGGCACTGAAACTTTAATGTGAAGAAGTTCCTATCCGTGAAGCACTGAAACTTTAATGTGAAGAAGTGTCTAACCGTGAAGCACTGAAACTTTAATGTGAAGAAGTTTCTACCCGTGAAGTGCTGAAACTTTAATGTGAAGAAGTTTCTATCCGTGAGGCACTGAAACTTTAATGTGAAGAAGTGTCTAACCGTGAAGCACTGAAACTTTAATGTGAAGAAGTTTCTACCCGTGAAGTGCTGAAACTTTAATGTGAAGAAGTGTCTAACCGTGAAGCACTGAAACTTTAATGTGAAGAAGTTTCTACCCGTGAAGCACTGAAACTTTAATGTGAAGAAGTGTCTAACCGTGAAGCACTGAAACTTTAATGTGAAGAAGTTTCTACCCGTGAAGTGCTGAAACTTTAATGTGAAGAAGTTTCTATCCGTGAGGCACTGAAACTTTAATGTGAAGAAGTGTCTAACCGTGAAGCACTGAAACTTTAATGTGAAGAAGTTTCTACCCGTGAAGTGCTGAAACTTTAATGTGAAGAAGTTTCTATCCGTGAAGCACTGAAACTTTAATGTGAAGAAGTGTCTAACCGTGAAGCACTGAAACTTTAATGTGAAAAAGTTTCTAACCGTGAAGCACTGAAACTTTAATGTGAAGAAGTTTCTACCCGTGAAGTACTGAAACTTTAATGTGAAGAAGTGTCTAACCGTAAAGCACTGAAACTTTAATGTGAAGAAGTTCCTATCCGTGAAGTGCTGAAACTTTAATGTGAAGAAGTTTCTATCCGTGAAGTGCTGAAACTTTAATGAGAAGAAGTTTCTATCCATGAAGTCTTTATGTAGGGGGCGCCTTTGGCAGTGTAGCCGACAGAAGAACCGGCCAAGAGCGAGATGTCAGTTAGCCGTCATTTTAATTCAGAGCATCAGTCCCATGGCTACTTATACTGCTTCACTATCTAATTGCCCTTTTTAAATTTCCCCTTATACTCTCTCCCATTTAGCGTCCACCAATTTCAAGAAAGGAAAAGAATTTAATATTAAATGAGCTTATTAGATTAAGATACATAGTTCGCAGATATTACAATATGTAGACTAACTTCTGTGAGGTTATCAGTATATGTTAAAGGATATCATATTGCTGGCAGGTTCTTTAAATGCAATTTAGGTTTTTTTTTTTTTTTTTTTTTTTTTTTTTTTTTTTTTTTTTTTTTTTTTTGTGGCAGCATATCTTGGAAACTCCCCTCAATGTTGGGTGTGATAATGAACATCATTATATCATTTAGATTTAATATTTACAAGAAACTTATTTGTTATGGGAAATGTTCAGTTTCTGACTCCAATAGGAAAGTCACCAATTCAGATTGGTATTTGAATTTTCTTGTTGATGAAGGTGAAAACTGTTATATCAATAGTGACATAAGTTATGAATATTGCTTCCCTAAAGGTAATAATAATGTGATTTATAGAGAGCCAACATCTATTGACTGGGATAAAATTCTTGATAGCAAGACTATAATAGAGAAATATGAAATATTTCTGGAAATATGCTCTTTTTTAATGGAGATATGTGTGCTAAGAAGATGAGTTAAATATGCCAAATCTAAACAGATGACCAAGGAAGTGAGGAATATTTTTTTTTTTTTTTTTGGACAAAGAGAAAACAGGTAAAAGGCGTAGGGTAAGAAACGCCTCTCAGAGAAGGAACAAAACAAATGAGGTCTTAAAACTGGCCAAGATTGTTTTTGAAAGAGACTCGAAGGACAAAACCTTCATAAAAAACAGGACTAAACATAAGGAGAATATGTTGAGAATAAAGAAAAGAAACAGATTAATGGCAGAGAATGATGATGAAGTATGTATTGAATTAAATCATGCATTTCAGAGTCCCCTTGCTAATAGAATAATATAAAATAAATAAATATTATCTTCATATAACATTTCTTTACTTACATACTGCACTTTAAGGGCTGTTTTTCTGGCCGTTTCACACATGGATACCTTGTGCCATACCGCACCTAAAAGATGTTGCTCGTATAAAGTCTTAGATATTTAAAGTATAATATTGTGTATTCCATATTATTTGTCAAAGCTACATTATCGAAGCACTTGGAAAACCAGAAAGTTCTCAGTTTCCTCTTGAAAGCCTTAATATCTTCAGTCTTTCGAGTTCAGTTTCCTCTTGAAAGCCATAATATCTTCAGTCTTTCGAGTTCAGTTTCCTCTTGAAAGCCTTAATATCTTCAGTCTTTCGAGTTCAGTTTCCTCTTGAAAGCCTTAGTATCTTCAGTCTTTCGAGTTCAGTTTCCTCTTGAAAGCCATAATATCTTCAGTCTTTCGAGTTCAGTTTCCTCTTGAAAGCCTTAATATCTTCAGTCTTTCGAGTTCAGTTTCCTCTTGAAAGCCTTAGTATCTTCAGTCTTTCGAGTTCAGTTTCCTCTTGAAAGCCATAATATCTTCAGTCTTTCGAGTTCAGTTTCCTCTTGAAAGCCTTAGTATCTTCAGTCTTTCGAGTTCAGTTTCCTCTTGAAAGCCATAATATCTTCAGTCTTTCGAGTTCAGTTTCCTCTTGAAAGCCTTAGTATCTTCAGTCTTTCGAGTTCAGTTTCCTCTTGAAAGCCTTAATATTTTCAGTCTTTCGAGTTTAGTTTCCTCTTGAAAGCCTTGATATTTTCAGTCTTTCGAGTTTAGTTTCCTCTTGAAAGCCTCAATATCTTCAGTCTTTCGAGTTTAGTTTCCTCTTGAAAGCCATAATATCTTCAATCTTTCGAGTTCAGTTTCATCTTGAAAGCCATAATATCTTCAGTCTTTCGAGTTCAGTCTCCTCTTGAAAGCCTTGATATTTTCAGTCTTTCGAGTTCAGTTTCCTCTTGAGAGCCTCAATATTTTCAGTCTTTCGAGTTCAGTTTCCTCTTGAAAGCCTCAATATCTTCAGTCTTTCGAGTTTAGTTTCCTCTTGAAAGCCTTAATATTTTCAGTCTTTCGAGTTTAGTTTCCTCTTGAAAGCCATAATATCTTCAGTCTTTCGAGTTCAGTTTCCTCTTGAAAGCCTTAATATTTTCAGTCTTTCGAGTTTAGTTTCCTCTTGAAAGCCTTGATATTTTCAGTCTTTCGAGTTCAGTTTCCTCTTGAAAGCCTCAATATTTTCCGTCTTTCGAGTTCAGTCTCCTCTTGAAAGCCTTGATATTTTCAGTCTTTCGAGTTCAGTTTCCTCTTGAGAGCCTCAATATTTTCAGTCTTTCGAGTTCAGTTTCCTCTTGAAAGCCTCAATATCTTCAGTCTTTCGAGTTTAGTTTCCTCTTGAAAGCCTTAATATTTTCAGTCTTTCGAGTTTAGTTTCCTCTTGAAAGCCATAATATCTTCAGTCTTTCGAGTTCAGTTTCCTCTTGAAAGCCTTAATATTTTCAGTCTTTCGAGTTTAGTTTCCTCTTGAAAGCCTTGATATTTTCAGTCTTTCGAGTTCAGTTTCCTCTTGAAAGCCTCAATATTTTCCGTCTTTCAAGTTCAGTTTCCTCTTGAAAGCCTTACTATTTTCCGTCTTTCAAGTTCAGTATACTCTTGAAAGCCTCAATATTTTCAGTCTTTCGAGTTCAGTCTCCTCTTGAAAGCCTTAATATTTTCAGTCTTTCGAGTTTAGTTTCCTCTTGAAAGCCTTGATATTTTCAGTCTTTCGAGTTCAGTTTCCTCTTGAAAGCCTCAATATTTTCCGTCTTTCGAGTTCAGTTTCCTCTTGAAAGCCTTAATATTTTCCGTCTTTCGAGTTCAGTATACTCTTGAAAGCCTCAATATTTTCAGTCTTTCGAGTTTAGTTTCCTCTTGAAAGCCTTAACATTTTCAGTCTTTCGAGTTTAGTTTCCTCTTGAAAGCCTTAATATCTTCAATCTTTCGAGTTCAGTTTCATCTTGAAAGCCATAATATCTTCAGTCTTTCGAGTTCAGTCTCCTCTTGAAAGCCTTAATATTTTCAGTCTTTCGAGTTAAGTTTCCTCCTGAAAGCCTTGATATTTTCAGTCTTTCGAGTTCAGTTTCCTCTTGAAAGCCTCAATATTTTCCGTCTTTCGAGTTCAGTTTCCTCTTGAAAGCCTTAATATTTTCCGTCTTTCGAGTTCAGTATACTCTTGAAAGCCTCAATATTTTCAGTCTTTCGAGTTCAGTTTCCTCTTGAAAGCCTTAATATTTTCCGTCTTTCAAGTTCAGTATACTCTTGAAAGCCTCAATATTTTCAGTCTTTCGAGTTCAGTTTCCTCTTGAAAGCCTTAATATTTTCAGTCTTTCGAGTTCAGTATACTCTTGAAAGCCTCAATATTTTCAGTCTTTCGAGTTCAGTTTCCTCTTGAAAGCCTTAATATTTTTAGTCTTTCGAGTTCAGTATACTCTTGAAAGCCTCAATATTTTCCGTCTTTCGAGTTTGGTTTCCTCTTGAAAGCCTCAATATTTTCAATCTTTCGAGTTCAGTTTCCTCTTGAAAGCCTCAATATTTTCAGTCTTTCAAGTTCAGTTTCCTCTTGAAAGCCTCAACATTTTCTGTCGTTCGCCTTCAGTTTCCTCTTGAAAGCCTTAATATTTTCAATATTTCGAGCTCAGTTACCTCTTGAAAGCCTTGATATTTTCAATATTTCGAGTTCAGTTACCTCTTGAAAGCCTTGATATTTTCAATATTTCGAGTTCAGTTACCTCTTGAAAGCGTTAATATTTTCAGTATTTCGAGTTCAGTTACCTCTTGAAAGCCTTAATATTTTCAATATTTCGAGTTCAGTTACCTCTTGAAAGCCTCGATATTTTCAATATATCAAGTTCAGTTACCTCTTGAAAGCCTTGATATTTTCAATATTTCGAGTTCAGTTACCTCTTGAAAGCCTCGATATTTTCAATATATCAAGTTCAGTTACCTCTTGAAAGCCTTGATATTTTCAATATTTCGAGTTCAGTTTGCTCTTGAAAGCCTTGATATTTTCAATATATCAAGTTCAGTTACCTCTTGAAAGCCTTGATATTTTCAGTCTTTCAAATTCAGTTTCTTCTTGAATGCCTTGATTTCTTCAGTATTTTGAGGTCTAATGGGAGCTTATTGCATAGTCTTCAGGCCTCAAATCTAAAAGGTCTAGCACCTACAGTAGACATATATCTTAGCTCCAATAATATGAAACCATCTGTAATAGTTTTCGTCTCGACACGATTTGTGGGCTGCCAAGTGTATAGGAGTGATTCTCCTAGATATTTTGGACGTCTGTTTCTGATAACTAGATGGGCTTATTGCACATATTTTAAACTCCATTCTAACTTAATAGGCAGCCAGTGTAATCCAATTAGTATAGGGTTGATCTTTACTCGGAGTGAGACACCTTTTATCAGTCTTGCTTCTTTGCTCATTATGTTTTGTAATTTCTTGAGTTGCAATTTGGGTAGATTGTGTTAGATGGAAATGCAGTAGTCAACCCTGGCAATAACACAGTTTATCAAAAGTTTCTCTACAAAAGGTTCATCTAGGTACTTCTTTATGAAGCAATGTTTCTAAATGATATCTAGTAGTTTTTATTACATTATTCATTTGAGCATCGAGAGAAAAGTTACAGTTAAGAGATACTCTTCGATAAAGAACTTTACAATGTATGGGGACTGAGTTGTTATTCTTATTTACTTGAATATTGCCCAAGTTTCTTAGGCTGTTTTTCTCTCCAACCACCATAAAATCAGTTTTTGTTTCATTGTCACCCATTCTCTACCAGTGGTAAGAATTTGATTTAGAGTTTCAGCAGCATCATCTATCCTCCTTTCTGCTTAATTTGCACTCTCCAGAGACTAATTCTGTTGTTCTTAATGTGCTTCTATCATTTGTCACTATTATGTCCTATCCCTTTCTTTTTCTTGCATGTTAGAATATCCTCGACTTTATATTGCTCTCGTATCCATGTTGCTCTTTTTCTGTTTCTCAGCTTTATTTCAATCATTATTCTTTCCATATCTCTTTGAGTTGTAACTAGCGTATGTTCTGAGGCTTTAGTAAGGCTCCAAGCTTCTGATGCATAAGTTAATACCGGTAGGACCATCTGATTAAATATTTTTCTTTTTAGAAAAAGTGACATTTTAATTTTCATAATCTCATTTCGTTTACCAAATGTTCTCTATTCCATTCTTATCCTTCTTTTAATTTTGGTCTCCTGTCCTGGGGAAACGCTTACTGACTGTCCTAAGTACATAAATTAATTAACCATCAAAAGAATGTAAAGAATAATTGAGGAAACAAAGATAGTTTCTTTGGTCATACTTTAGTGGTGATGAATTGCATGAGCAAATAGGTTTTAAATGTATATTCTGCACCATTGCGGTAATTAAGACTTGTATATTCCACACCAATGTGGTAATTACAACTCGCTATTTATTGCAAAAAAAAAAAATGTATTATGATTTTTCAATTAATTTCTCCTTTCATTGTACAAGTCAAATTCTAGTTGTTTAGATAACACCAGAGGGATATTAAACAAAAAGTAAAAAATTAGTTGGTTTTTATTCTCAAAAGACCATAAAAATTTATGTTGACTACCATTTGCTCTTTAGATTTCTGGTTTTCACATAAATCTCAAAATGTTTTAAACCAGAAAATCCAGACAATATAAAAGCGCTTGTTGCTAACCTCTAAATAGATCATACAATTTCTAAACAGGTTTCGAGGGTACAAACGGGAGAACCTGACTGTCTTCTTTATAGGCAGAGGGGACCAATTACTCCCGAGGGTCATTTCAGATGTCCTCTTGTAATTTCCTGCTTCATTTCCGGTGTCCTCAAAATTTCACGTTTCACTTCCGGTGCCCTCTTGTAATTCCATGCTTCACTTCATGTGATCTCTTGTAATTAAATAGTTCACTTCATGAGTCCTCTTGTAATTTCCTGCTTTACTGTAGGCGTCCTCTTGTAATTTAACACTACACTTCAGGTGCCCCCTTGCAATTCCATGCTCCACTTCAAGTGTCCTCTTGTAATTTATTTCCTCACTTCAAGTGTCCTCTCGTAATTTCATGCTTTACTTCAGGTATTCTCTCGTAATTCAAAGTATCACTTCAGGTGTCCTTTTGCAATTCAATGCTCCAATTCAGGTGTCCTCTTGTAATTTATTTCTTCACTTCAGGTATTCTCTGGTAATTCCAAGTTTCACCTCAGGATTTCTCTTGTAATTTAAAGCAGCATCTCGCGGGGAGATGTTATCCGTTGTCCATAGTTCAGGGCTGATGAGGGTACCTGACTTCAGCTAAATGTACATCGTCCATAAAGCGTGATGTCCTCTGATGACGATGCATCGGAGGAGAGAAATGAATTTTCTTGTATTCAACGTTTGAATAAAGCACTGGAGCCACGTAAATGGGAGCTGTGGGACTGTAATGACGAACTCTCTCGCGCCTAAACTTCTCACTTAATTCCTCCTCAGTGAGAGGAAAAGGAAAAGCCTCTGCTGCAGTAGATATTTCTCCAAATAGATGAGACATTTCTTCCAGTTGATTTGTTGGTGGTCCAGTTAATTCTGGTGTGGATATGGCTGCCTTGAGTTCTTAACTATAAGAGTAATAATAAGGGTTTTACTTATGAACCTTTGCTCGTTTGTTCAAGAATACCTTGCCTATAGAAAAAGACAGAAACTTGCACTAGTGACAGGTCGTAAGCCTTTGAATGGTGAACTTTAACCGATGTCCTTATATGCGGGAACCTACGTATTAGGACACGCCTCCTCCATCATCATCTCGTGACGTCACTCATTCCACCATGTAACACTATCATAATTGTCAATCTAAAACAAAATGTGAATTTAGCAATAAACTAAAACTATCCGTATTTTCAAAACAGTAAGCCTCATTATTTTAATAAACAAAAAATAATGTGAATGGAATGTCAACAAATTATTATAGTCTCTCAAAACATCTGGCATCTTTATGTAAGTGTAACGTCATTGCTACCACACGTACCAGCAAGATATTGAAGCAGTTCGATTTCTAGGAAGCAAATCATTCATGTTTATCTATCTTTAATATCCTTCATGTTTTCGAAATGTGATGCAATTTATCACTACGTTTTAATTAAATAAAAATGAGCTTGTCATTCTCAAAAATTGTCAATTTTTAAACGTAATTGTATTTATATATATACATATATATATATATATATATATATATATATATATATATATATATATATATATATATATATATATATATATATACACACACACATATATATATATATATATATATATATATATATATATATATATATATATATATATATATATATATATATATATATATATATATATACATATATATATATATATATATATATATATATATATATATATATATATATATATATATATATATATATCAGTATATGCACGCAAATTCATCACTGAGCTTTTGAGGAAGAAAACATGTTCATATTGTAAAAAGAAAACCGAAGAAAATGTTCCACCCTCTGACCCCAAAGTGAAAGAGAGAGAGAGAGAGAGAGAGAGAGAGAGAGAGAGAGAGAGAGAGAGAGAGAGAGAGAGAGAGAGAGAGAGAGAGAGAAATTTGAAACTAATATTATTATCAATATTATTATTATTATTATTATCATCATTATTATTATTATATTATTATTATTATTAATATTACAGTCCTACCTGGAAAATCAGGATGCTATAAGCCCAGAGGCTCCAACAGGGAAAATAACCCCTTGAAGAAAGGAAACGAGGAAAAATAAAATATTTCAAGAACAGTAACATTAAAATAAATCTCCCTAATAAAAACTATACAATCTTTGACAAAACAAGAGGAAGATAAATAAGATAGAATAGTGTGTCCGAGTGTACCCCCAAGCAAGAGAACTCTAACCCAAGATATTGGATGACCATATATATATATATATATATATATATATATATATATATACATGATGAAAATTAACGGTGTCAAATCCATTACAGTATAAATATATATATATACATATATATTATATATATGTATATATACACATATATACTATATATATATATGTATAAATTTACATATATATATATATATATATATAAATTTACAAATATATATATATATATATATATATATATATATATATATATATATATATTGCATAATTCTTATTCTAAATGGGTGGACTCGTAATGATTTTACCCTTCCAGTTTTCAGTAAAGATTATGCATTTTTACGAAAACGTTTTCATATCGTAATTTCATATATTTCTTCAACTAATCTAATGTGCCTTGGGTAATCACACATTCACCAACAGTTGAGATATAATATACCGTTGATTTTTGCTCTCTTGAGCTGTTAGAAGAACAGCTGAATATCTTAAATAATCAATAGTTCTGTTTATTGATATTAACAGTTCCTAAATCAAATAACTGTAAACAGAAAATTATATTCTCAGACAATTTATATCAAAGATGTTTTTATATTATTTATTCAGTTCATTTTAAACAGCGCATTTCATCTTAAGTTTTCCTCATTCAGTAAGTAATATTTAGTAATGAATTGGCTCACATAGTCATTTGACCTAAACGGCATCTTATTGCTCAAGAAGAGAAAATGATTTAATAAATGGTGAAATCAATATAATATTCACGTCTAAGAGAGGGACACTCCAAAAGCAAACCATTGTTCTCTAGTTTTAGGTGGTGCCATAGCCTCTGTACCATGGTCATCCAATGTCTTGGGGTAGAGTTCTCTTGCTTGGGGGTACACTCGGACACACTATTCTATCTTATTTATCTTCCTCTTGTTTTGTCAAAGATTGTATAGTTTTTATTAGGGAGATTTATTTTAATGTTACTGTTCTTAAAATATTTTATTTTTCCTCGTTTCCTTTCCTCATGGGGCTATTTTCCCTGTTGGAGCCCCTGGGCTTATAGCATCCTGATTTTCCAACTAATATTGTAATAATAATAATAATAATAATAATAATAATAATAATAATAGTTTCAAATTTCTCTCTCTCTCTCTCTCTCTCTCTCTCTCTCTCTCTCTCTCTCTCTCTCTCACTTGGGGGTCAGAGGGTGGACCATTTTCTTCGGTTTTCCTAATAAAATATGAACATGTTTGCTTTCTCAAAAGCTCAGAGCGGAATTTGCGTGCATGTACTAATATTATATATATATATATATATATATATATATATATATATATATATATATATATATATATATATATATATATATATGAACACAATTACGTTTAATATTTGACAATGTTTGCGAATGACAAGCTCATTTTTATTATATTTAAACGTATAGATAAATTGCATCACATTTCGAAAACCAAATATCTTGCTGGTACTTGTGGTAGCAATGACGTTACACTTACCTGAAGATGCCAGATGTTTTGAGAGACTGTATAATAATTTGTAGACATTCCATTCACATCATTTCTTATTTATTAAGATAATGAGGCTTACTGTTTTGAAAATACGGATAGCTTTGGTTCATTGCTAAATTCACATTTTGTTTTAGAATGACAATTATGATAGTGTAACATGGTGGAATAAGTGACGTCACGAGATGATGAAGGAGTAGGCGTGGCCTAATGCGGTGGTTCCCGCATATAAGCACATCGGTTAAGTTCACCATTCATAGACTTACGAGCTGGCCTAGTGCAAGTTTCTGTCTTTTTCTAGAAGCAAGGTATTCTTGAACGAACGAGCGAAGGTTCTTAGGTAAAATCCTTGTTATTACTCTTATAGTGAAGAACTCAAGGCAACCATATCCACACCTGAATTAACCGGACCACCAACAAATCAACTGGAAGAAATGTCTCATCTATTTGGAGAAATATCTACTGCAGCAGATGCTTTTCCTTTTCCTCTCACTGAGGAAGAATTAAGTGAGAAGTTTAGGCGCGAGAGAGTTCGTCATTACAGTCCCACAGCTCCCATTTACGTGGCTCCAGTGCTTTATTCAAACGTTGAATACAAGAAAATTCATTTCTCTCCTCCGATGCATCGTCATCAGAGGACATCACGCTTTATGGACGATGTACATTTAGCTGAAGTCAGGTACCCTCATCAGCCCTGAACTATGGACAACGGACAACATCTCCCCGCGAGATGCTGCTTTAAATCACAAGAGGATACCTGAGGTGAAATTTGGAATTACGAGAGAATACCTGAAGTGAAGAAATAAATTACAAGAAGACACCTGAATTGGAGCATGGAATTGCGAGAGAATACCTGAAGTGAAGCATGAAATTACGAGAGGACACGTGAAGTGAGGAAATAAATTACAAGAGGACACTTGAACTGGAGCATGGTATTGCAAGACGGCACCTGAAGTGTTAGTGTTAAATTACAAGAGAGAGGACGCCAACAGTGAAGCAGGAAATTACAAAAGGACACATGAAGTGAAGTATGTAATTAAAAGAGGATGCCGGAAGTGAATTGTGAAATTTTGAGGACACTGGAAATGAAGCATGAAATTACAAGAGGACATCTGAAGTGACCTTCGAGAGTAATTGATCCCCTCTGCCTATAAAGAAGACAGTCAGGTTCTCCCGTTTATACCCTCGAAGCCTATCTGAAAATTGCATGATGTAATTTGAGCTTAGCAACAAGCGCTTTTTTATTGTCTTGATTCTCTGGTTTGAAGCATTTTGAGATTTATGTGAAAACCAGAAATCTAAAGAGCAAATGGTAATCAACATTAATTTTTATGTTCTTAAGATAATAAAAACCAACTATTTTTTTACTTTTTGTTTAATATCCCTCTGGTATTATCTAAACATCTAGAATTTTACTTGCATACTGAAGGGGGAAGTTAATGATAAATCATGATAATTTTTTTTGCAACAAATAGCGAGTCTTAATTACCACATTGGTACGGAATATACAATTAAAACCTATTTGCTCCTGCAATTCATCACCACTAAAGTATGACCAAGCAACCTATCTTTGTTGCCTCAATTATTCTATACATTCTTTTGATTGTTAATTAATATACATACTTAGTACAGACAGTAAGCGCTTCCCCAGGATAGGAGACCGAAATTACAAGAAGGATAGGAATGGAATAGAGAACATTTGGTAAACAAAATGAGATTATGAAAATTAAAATGCCACTTTTTCTAAAAAGAAAAATATTTAATCAGATGGTCCTACCAGTATTAACTTATGCATTAGAAGCTTGGAGCCTTACTCAAGCTTATCTTAAAACCTAAGCTAGTTACAACTCAAAGAGATATGGAAAAAATGATGATGGGAATAACACTAAGAGACAGAAAAAGAGTAACATGGATACGGGAGCAATATAAAGTAGAGGATATTCTAACAACATGTAAGAAAAAGAAAGGGACAGAACATAATAGTGACAGATGATAGAAGCACATCAAGAACAACAGAATGGGTCCCTAGAGATTGTCAAAGAAGCAGGGGAAGAGTAGATGATACTGCTGAAACTAAATCCAATTCTTACCAGTTTTAGAGAATGGGTGACAATTTAACAATCAAACTAATTTTATGGTAGTTAGTGAGAAAAACAGCCTAAGAAACTTGGACAATATTCAAATAAATATGAATAACAACTCGGTCCTCATATCTTGTAAGTTCTTGATCTGATACTATCTCTTAACTGTAACTTGTCTCTCAATGGTGGAATGAATAATATAATAAAAACAGCTAGATGTCATCTTAGATAATTTTTTTTTTCATAAAGAAATACCTGGATGAACATTCTTTGAAGAAAGTTGTGATAAACTGTGTTATTGCCAGGATTGACTACTGCATTTCCATCTACCACAATCTACCCAAAGTGCAACTTAAGAAATTACAAAACATGATAAGCAGGGAAGCAAGGCTGATAAAAGGTGTCCCACCCCGAGAAAAGATCAATCCAATACTAATTGGGTTACACTGGCTGCCTATTAAGTTGAATAGAATTCAAAATATGTGCAATAACTCATCGAGTTATCAGAATCATACGTCCAAAGTATCTATGAAAGTTACTATGCACTGTGGCGCACAACAAATCGTGTCGAGACGAAAACAGTTACTGAAGGTTTAATATTATTGGAGCTAAGATATATGCCTTCTGTAGATGGTAGAGCTTTCAAATATGCGGCCTCAAGTCTATACAATAAGCTCCCACTAGACCTTGAAATACTGAAGATATTAAGGCTTCCAGGAGGAAACTGAACTCGAAATACCAAAGATATTAAGGCTTCCAAGAGGAAACTGAACTCGAAATACCAAAGATATTAAGGCTTCCAAGAGGAAACTGAACTCGAAATACCAAAGATATTAAGGCTTCCAAGAGGAAACTGAACTCGAAATACCAAAGATATTAAGGCTTCCAAGAGGAAACTGTACTCGAAATACCAAAGATATTAAGGCTTCCAAGAGGAAACTGAACTCGAAATACCAAAGATATTAAGGCTTCCAAGAGGAAACTGAACTCGAAATACCAAAGATATTAAGGCTTCCAAGAGGAAACTGAACTCGAAATACCAAAGATATTAAGGTTTCCAAGAGGAAACTGAAGACTCTTGTTTTCCAAGTACTTCGATAATGCAGCTTTGACAATAATTGTGGAATACACTCTTGTTATACTCTAAATATCTAACACTGTATACGAGAAACAGATCATTTAGGTCCGGTAGAGCACAAGGTATCATATGTGATAGGGCCAGAAAAACATCCCTTAAAGCAAAGTATTTAAGTAAAGAAGTGATATACGTAGATTATATTTATCTATTTTATATTATCGGACTTGTGAAAAGGACGTAATTTTACATATTATAGGATATAAAGATAAAAACGTTATAATGATTTGTAACTCAAATATGTTATTGTAGCCTACTCAAGAACAAAAGTTTCTGTATACTTTTCGTAACATATTCTACGTCGAAAGCCACCAGACGTGTGTATTGCGTGATGTAGTTTAGCCCTGAACATTCTAGTCCATTAGGAATTTTACAAAGAAAATTAATCTTCCTAATCGGGTAGTTGAATCAGTTGAACTTCAAAAGTTCAAACTTGCAGCAAATGTTTTTATGTTGAAGAGGCTGACATAAGTCTTTTTATAGTTTATATATGAAATATCTGTTTTAATATTGTTAATATTTTCTTAAATGATTTATTTGAATTGTCTAATAGTTCTTATATCGTTTATTTATTTCCTTTCCTCACAGGGCTATTCTTACCCCTTTGGAGCCCTTGGGCTTATAGCATCTCTTTTTTCCAACTAGAGTTGTAGCTTAGCTAATAATAATAATAATAATAATAATAATAATAATAATAATAATAATAATAATAATAATGATAATGATAATGATGATGATGAAGAAGGACGGTCGACGAAGTTAGAGATGAAAGACTATTCGTTTTATCTCCGAGTGAACATTGCTCTTGTTGAAAAATATTTCTAGACAAGAACTGTGTTACTGCTGAATTTCTTACAATGTTTCAACACTGCTGCAGTTATAACAAGGTAAATATTGCTTGGAAGATCGAAGATCATCAGATGTGTTTCTGTTTATCATCTTTTATATTTGAAATTACTACAACAAAATTCCTTAAAAATTCGGAGCTGATTTTCGTCGTCATCCGTCTCTCTTCATAGAGACTTATAAAGCTAAGGCCTAAACTGTATTACCATACGATCTTTTAAAACTATTATGGTAGTGAACTGTATTACATGAATCTTGTAAAATATTGTAAATCATATATTTTTATTTTAAATACAGTTAGTGTTAATGTTTGCCAACTATTATTTTCTTTCGCTGTTATTGCTTTTGCTATTATCTTTGCTAGATCATTTATTAGGGAAATAAGACATTAAAGGAAATTTTACATAATCTACGTTAAGTAATAGCTGACCGTATACCAAGAAGTATAACTACAGTATATCGGTTGTAGTAAGGTTTACACATTGAAGGACTTGCAGCACATACTACTTGGCACAAAATCTGAAGCTTGAGCATTTATGTTTACATATATATATATATATATATATATATATATATATATATATATATATATATATATATATTATATATATATATATATATATATATATATATATATATATATATATATATATATATAAATATATATACTGTATATATATATATATATATATATATATATATATATATATATATATATATATATATATTGGATTAGATTGATATATTTGTTCTGGAGGGTACACTCAGGCACACTATGCTATCTAATTTCTCTTCTCCTGTTTTGTTAAAGTTTTCATAGTTTCTATAGGAAATATTTATTTGGGTGTTGTTGCTGTTCTTAATATGTTTTATTTTTCTTGGTTCCCTTTCCTCACTGAACTATTTCCCCTGTTGGAGCCATTGGGCTTATAACATCCTTCTTTTCCAACTAGGGGTGTAGCTTAGCAAGTAATAATAATAATAATAATAATAATAATAATAATAATAATAATAATAATAATAATGATAAAGATAATAATAATATAGCCTACCACTAGGCCCATTAAGGCCATTCAACGCCCAAGTTTTACGAGGGGGAAAACCTTTCTTACATGTTAGAATATCCATCTCATGCTTATCCTTTTAATTTCGATCTCAAGTCCTGGGGAAACACTTACTGGCTGTCCTAAGTACGTACATTCCTGAACAATCTCTCGAAGTTCGTCCATAACCTTTATTTGTTGCCTCTATGTAGTTTTACTCATTCATAATCAGTCATACGTTTCTGCTTTCTTTATTCAAATCTTTTATCATCTTTTGTAATTCCTCCCATGATTCACTAAACAGAACTATGCATCTAAAAACTTTAAGTTAAGGTATTCCCCATTAATATCAATTCCTATATTTTTCCAATCTAAATTCTTAAAAACTTTTAGGCATGCTGTGAATAATTTAGGAGAGATTTATCTGTCTGTCTAACTCCTTTCTTGGAATTTTCTCACCATCTTTAGTAATTTTAAGATTGCTGTACTACAGTATAGATATCATCAAGTGTTCTAGCAAGAGATTCATCTATTCCTTGTCTTTGAAAGGAGTTTATCATTACTAAATTATGAGACAGGAAGGTGAATCCTAACAAAACTCAAAGTATGATTTTAAGTAGGTCAAGGACAGTTGTTCCTCATCACCCGGTACTGGAGCGGATACCTGACAAAATAATTTATTTTATGATACAAGCATAAAACTTTCCACAAAGCTTCCTTGTGATGTTCTTAAAGAAATAAAACTGTGAGCCACTCAATTTTTTCACTTTTCAAGATGGCCGCCATATTTTTTAAAATGGCGGCAAAATCTCATTCCAGAATTTGACAAATTGACCATACGAAGTAATTTTGATGACCAGTGGCCTAGATTTGAGGTAAAACATTTTTATTTAAGTCAGTATTCACTGTAAATACAATTTTGTAAAAACTCTGCAAAGCGCATGCGCGAAATTAGACTGACAAAGTCATATTGATTCATGTATCTTCGCATGTACAGGTATTTCGAGTTCAGTTTCCTCTTGAAAGCCTTAATATCTTCGGTATTTCGAGTTCAGTTTCCTCTTAGAAGCCTTAATATCTTTGGTATTTCGAGTTCAGTTTCCTCTTGAAAGCCTTAATATCTTCGGTATTTCGAGTTCAGTTTCCTCTTGAAAGCCTTAATATCTTCAGTATTTTGAGTTCAGTTTCCTTTTGGAAGCCTTAATATCTTCAGTATTTTGAGTTCAATTTCCTCTTGAAAGCCTTAATATCTTCTGTATTTCGAGTTCAGTTTCCTTTTGAAAGCCTTAATATCTTCAGTATTTTGAGTTCAGTTTTCTTTTGAAAACCTTAATATCTTCAGTATTTTGAGTTCAGTTTCCTTTTGAAAGCCTTAATATCTTCAGTATTTTGAGTTCAGTTTCCTCTTGAAAGCCTCAATATCTTCAGTATTTTGAGTTCAGTTTCCTCTTGAAAGCCTTAATATCTTCGGTATTTCG
Source organism: Palaemon carinicauda (assembly GCF_036898095.1). Lineage (NCBI taxonomy): Eukaryota > Metazoa > Arthropoda > Malacostraca > Decapoda > Palaemonidae > Palaemon > Palaemon carinicauda. The sequence continues at coordinate 19,307,212 of NC_090735.1, forward strand.
AGTTCAGTTTCCTCTTGAAAGCCTTAATATCTTCGGTATTTCGAGTTCAGTTTCCTCTTGAAAGCCTTAATGTCTTCAGTATTTTGAGTTCAGTTTCCTCTTGAAAGCCTTAATATTTTCAGTCTTTCGAGTTCAGTTTCCTCTTGAAAGCCTTAATATCTTCAGTATTTTGAGTTCAGTTTCCTTTTGAAAGCCTTAATATCTTCAGTATTTTGAGTTAAGTTTCCTCTTGAAAGCCTTAATATCTTCAGTATTTTGAGTTCAGTTTCCTCTTGAAAGCCTTAATATTTTCAGTCTTTTGAGTTCAGTTTCCTCTTGAATGCCTTAATTTCTTCAGTATTTCGAGGTATAGTGGGAGCTTATTGTATAGTCTTTAGGCCTCATATCTGAAAGGTCTAGCACCTACAGTAAACATATATCATAGCTCCATTAATATAAACACCACCTCAACAGTTCTCGTCTCGACACAATTTGTGGGCTGCAAAGTGTACAGTGATTCTCCTAGATATTTTGGACGTCTGGTTCTGATAACTAGATGGGTTATTGTACATATTTTAAACTCCATTCTAACTTAATAGGCAGCCAGTGTAATCCAATTAGTATAAGGTTGATCTTTACTCGGGGTGAGACACCTTTTATCTGTCTTGCTTCTCTGCTTATTATGTTTTGTAATTTCATAAGTTGCAATTTGGGTAGATTGTGTTAGATGGAAACGCAGTAGTCAATCCTGGCAATAACACAGTTTATCAAAAGTTCCTCTGCAGAAGGTTCATCCAGGTACTTCTTTATAAAATCAATGTTTCTAAGATGATATCTAGCAGTTTTTAGTACATTATTAATTTGAGCATTGAGAGAAAAGTTGCCGTTAAGAGATACTCTTAGATAACGAACTTTACAATGTATGGGGACTGAGTTGTTATTCATATTTAATTGAATATTGCCCAAGTTTCTTAGGCTGTTTTTCTCTCCAACCACCATAAAATCAGTTTTTGTTTCATTGTCACCCATTCTCTACCAGTGGTAAGAATTTGATTTAGAGTTTCAGCAACATCTTCTATCCTCCTTTCTGCTTCATTTGCACTCTTCAGGGAGTCATTCTGTTGTTCTTAATGTGCTTCTATCATTTGTCACTATTATGTCCTGTCCCTTTCTTTTTCTTACATGTTAGAATATCCTCTACTTTTGTTTGCTCTCGTATCCATGTTGCTCTTTTTCTGTCTCTTAGTTTTATTCCCATCATTATTTTTTCCATAGCTCTTTGAGTTGTAACTAGCGTATGTTCTGAGGCTTTAGTAAGGCTCCAAGTTTTTGCTGCATAAGTTAATACAGGTAGGACCATCTGATTAAATATTTTTCTTTTTAGAAAAAAGTGGCATCTTAATTTTCATAATCTCATTTTGTTTACCAAATGTTCTTTATTCCATTCTTATCCTTCTTTTAATTTCGGTCTCCCGTCCTGGGGAAACGCTTACTGTCTGTCCTAAGTACATATATTAATTAACAATCAAAAGAATGTAAAGAATAATTGAGGAAACAAAGATAGTTTGTTTGGTCATACTTTAGTGGTGATGAATTGCAGAAGCAAATAGGTTTTAAATGTATATTCTGCACCATTGCGGTAATTAAGACTTGTATATTCCGCACCAATGCGGTCATTAAGACTCGCTATTTATTGCAAAAAAAAAAAAAAATGTATTATGATTTTTCAATCAATTTCTCCTTTCATTATGCAACTGAAATTCTATATGTTTAGATAATACCAGAGGAATGTTAAACAAAGAGTGAAAAAAATAGTTGGTTTTTATTCTTTTTATTCTCTTAAAAAACATAAAAATTTATGTTGATTACCATTTGCTCTTTAGATTTCTGGTTTTCACATAAATCTCAAAATGTTTTAAACCAGAGAATCAAGACAATATAAAAGCGCTTGTTGCTAACCTCAAAATAGATCATACAATTTATAAACAGGTTTCGAGGGTACAAACGGGAGAACCTGACTGTCTTCTTTATAGGCAGAGGGGACCAATTACTCCCGAGGGTCATTTCAGATGTCCTCTTGTAATTTCATGCTTCATTTCCGGTGTCCTCAAAATTTCACGTTTCACTTCCGGTGCCCTCTTGTAATTTCATGCTTTCATGTGTCCTCTTGTAATTTCCTGCTTTACTGTAGGCGTCCTCTTGTAATTTAACACTACACTTCAGGTGCCCCCTTGCAATTCCATGCTCCATTTCAACTGTCCTCTTGTAATTTATTTCCTCACTTCAAGTGTCCTCTCGTAATTTCATGCTTCACTTAAGGTATTCTCTCGTAATTCAAGGTTTCACTTCAGGTGTCCTCTTGTAATTTATTTCTTCACTTCAGGTATTCTCTCGTAATTCCAAGTTTCACCTCAGGATTCCTCTTGTAATTTCATGCAGCATCTCGCAGAGAGAAGTTGTCCGATGTCCATAGTTCAGGGCTGATGAGGGTACCTGACTTCTGCACAATGTACATCGTCCATAAGACCTGATGTCCTCTGATGACGATGCATCGCAGGAGAGAAATTAATTTTCTTGTATTCAACGTTTGAATAAAGCACTGGAGCCACGTAAATGGGAACTGTGGGACTGTAATGACGAACTCTCTCGCGCCTAAACTTATCACTTAATTCTTCCTCAGTGAGAGGAAAAGGAAAAGCCTCAGCTTCAGTAGATGCTTCTCCAAATAGATGAGACATTTCTTCCAGCTGATTTGTTGGTTTTCTGGTTAATTCTGGTGTGGATATGGCTGCCTTGAGTTCTTCACTATAAGAGTAATGATAAGGGTTTTACCTATGAACCTTCGTTCGTTCGTTCAAGAATACCTTGCCTATAGAAAAAGACAGAAACTTGCACTAGGCCAGCTCGTAAGCCTTTGAATGGTGAACTTTAACCGATGTGCTTATATGCGGGAACCTACGTATTAGGCCACGCCTCCTCCATCATCATCTCGTGACGTCACTCATTACACCATATAACACTATCATAATTGTCATTCTAAAATAAAATGTAAATTTAGCAATAAACTAAAGCTATCCGTATTTTCACAACAGTAAGCCTCATTATCTTAATAAACAAAAAATAATGTGAATGGAATGTCAACAAATTATTATACAGTCTCTCAAAACATCTGGCATCTTTATGTAAGTGCAACGTCATTGCTGCCACACGTACCAGCAAGATATTGAAGCAGTTCGATTTCTAGGAAGCAAATCATTCATGTTTATCTATCTTTAATAATCTTCATGTTTTCGAAATGTGATGCAATTTATCACTACGTTTTAATTAAATAAAAATGAGCTTGTCATTCACAAAAGTTGTCAATTTCTAAACGTAATTGTGTTTATATATATATATATATATATATATATATATATATATATATATATATATATGTATATATATATATATATATATATATATATATATATACATATATATACTGTATATATATATATATATATATATATATATATATATATATATATATACAGTATATATATATATATATATATATATATATATATATATATATACAGTATATATATATATATATATATATATATATATATATATATATATATACAGTATATATATATATATATATATATATATATATATATATATATATATATATATATATATACAGTATATATATATATATATATATATATATATATATATATGTATATATATATATACACATATATATACTGTATATATATATATATATATATATATATATATATATATATATATATATATATATATATATATATATCAGTATTTGCTCGCAAATTCATCACTGAGCTTTAGAGGAAGAAAACATGTTCATATTGTATGAGGAAAACCGAAGAAAATGGTCCTCCCTCTGATCCGCACATGAGAGAGAGAGAGAGAGAGAGAGAGAGAGAGAGAGAGAGAGAGAGAGAAATTCGAAAATATTATTATTACTATTATTATTATCATATTATTATTATTATTAATATTACAATCCTAGTTGGAAAATCAGGATGCTATAAGCCCAGAGGCTCCAACAGGGAAAATAGCCCCATGATAAAAGGAAACGAGGGAAATAAAATATTTCAGGAACAGTAACAACATTAAAATAAATCTCCCCTATATAAACTATACAATCTGACAAAACAAGAGGAAGATAAATAAGATAGAATAGTGTGTCCGAGTGTACCCTCACTATTCTAAATAAGATAGAATAGTGTGTCAGAGTGTACCCTCAAGCAAGAGAACTCTAACCCAAAACATTGGTTGACCATGGTACAGAGGCTATGGCACAACCTAAAACTAGAGAACAATGGTTTGATTTTGGAGTGTCCCTTTCTTAGACGTGAATATCATATTAATTTCACCATTTATTAAATCGTTTTCTCTTCTTGAGCAATAAGCTGCCGTTTACGTCAAATGACTATGAGAGCTAATTCATTACTAGATACTACTTACTGAATGAGGAAAACTTGAGATGAAATGCTCTGTTTTAAATAAACTGACTAAACAATATAAAAACTTCTTTGTTATAAATTATTTGAGAATAAAATTTTCAGTTTACAGTTAATTGACTTAAGAACTGTTAATATCAATAAACAGATGTATTGATTATTTAAGATATTCAGCTGTTCTTCTAACAGCTCAAGAGAGCAAAAATCAACGGTATATTATATCTCAACTATTGGTTAATGTGTGATTACCCAAGGCACATTAGATTAGTTCAAGCAATATATGAAATTATGATATGAAAACGTTTTCGTAAAAATTCATAATATTTACTGAAAACTGAAAGGGTAAAATCGTTACGAGTCCACCCATTTAGAATAAGAATTATTTAATATATATATATATATATATATATATATATATATATATATATATATATATATATGTGTGTGTGTGTGTGTGTGTGTGTGTGTAAATTTATATATATATATATATATATATATATATATATATATTATATAGATATATATATTATATAGATATATGTATATATATATATATATATATATATATATATATATATATATATATATATATATATATATATATATATACATACAGTATATATATGTGTATATATACATATATATATATATATATATATATATATATATATATATATATGTATATATATATATTTATACTGTACATATATATTATACGTATATATATATATATATATATATATATATATATATATATATATATATATATATATATAAATGTACTGTATATTATATATCATACATATATACATGATGAAAATTAACAGTATCAAATCCCAAGTGTTAATAGTATATAAAAAGGATTTACTTGTTAATACTCCTCTCATATTCCAGCGAGTTTAACCAAGACCTTGCTTTAACTAGCTTTCCGACCCACCAATTGACCCAATTGATGGCAATTCATACTATTTAGGGATTTTATACGATGCAATAGAAGATGGTGGAACTTTATTTGTTAATCACTAGTTCATGTATCAAGGAAAAATCTATTTCTAGACTGAATAACAATGATTAAAGAGAAAATACAAAAACAACAAATACAGGACAAAGGCCTCAGATGTCGATTCATGTCTAGGATTTAGCCAGTTTTCATCACCAACGCTTGCCAGTTAGGATTGGTGGTGGTGGGAGATTTTCGTCTGCTCCCTCACAACAAACCAACTTAGTACGCTGATCTTAACGATTCCCAAACTCTTTTGCTATGTTAAGGCATCCCCACTCAGATAGGGAAAAATAAACTAACCTTTATATTTAAATTATTCTCCTGAATTACAACCCGTCATTAATCTACTATTTCATAAGTTCTTCACCTGCAATGAATCTTACGAAGCAAATGAAATTTCCTCATTGCACGGCGTACTTTCGGGGTCCTGTTCATGCTAAAGCGTCTCTGTATAGAGGGATATTTCTCATGATCCCGTGACGTTGATTAAGGAGGAAAATTTGAACAGGAAGAAAAGGTGAAGCATTTGAAAAAACTTCACAGGTAACGTCAAGTTCATTAGAATCGGTATGATAGACCAAAGTCAAATGACTTCAAATTGAAAATGTTAAACACTAGAGGAAGTCCGTTATGATAAATATTCACCATCTATATAATGGGATTAATCAACCAAATTAATGTGGCTGCATCAATTCCTGCCGATACGTGTTGAGGTTATGACGTCACTTTTAAAAGATAGATAGCAGATACCGTGAGATTTTGTAATATAACTACTTGTTTGATTTCAGTCATTTTACTATCATTCAGCAAATTAATGATTGATTTGGTGTACCATCATAATCTTGAAGAGTTCTTCATATGATTGAAATTCGTCATTTTGGAGTTATCCCATAAATATTCTATACAATTACATTAGCATGTCATATTAATGCGTCATAGAGGCGGTTGTCACGGTGAAGTCCCTGAAATCTACACCATTTGCGTGACGTCATAAAGAGGCGGAGCTTAACGTAGCAAACCAAGTTGCCAACGACAAACGTTTAGTTCACCGAAAGACAAACGTATCATTGCATTAGGTAGTCTCAGCTCTGCACATTTGGATCTTTCCGTTTATATTGTTTCATACTTTTGTAGACAAACAAAACGCTAAAAAGATGGCACAACTTTTAGGATCCCATTTACTGAAACAGAGGCTTTCCCTTGGCCCCTCACTGAAGAATTGGCTGAAAAGTTGAGGATAGAAAGAAATCATCATAATAGTCCCACAACTCCAATGCAAGAAGATTCATTTCTCCCCTTTGAGGTGTCCATCTCGGAATCAGAGGACGTAGTGATCGAGATTTGGCGAACCTTTAGCACAAGCCGGTTACCCTTATCAAGACTAAACATCCAATTACATCTCAGCCAGCTGAGGTGTTGTTTAAAACTGCTAGATCTCACCGGAAAGAGGAGCTACAGACGGAGCAAGATGCTTTGACGGGGTAACTCAAAACAGCCAATCATAAGTATTCAGAACGCCCATCAAATAAAGCAATGGGCGACAATTCTGATCCTGAACTTGACAATTAGAGAGACTAAGCAAAGGGGGGTCTGCCCAATTTTTAATATTCCTACTTCCTTCACCCTTCCCCAACCTTTACCTTCACCTACTCCCCCACCCTGAGGCCTGATGCCTCTTGATAAAAGAAAATTTCTGACTTTGACATATATAAAAGTGGCTGATTATCCTACATCCTTTATCCCCTACCTGGCATCCCAAATCCTACAATAAAAGTGGCTGATTATCCTTAACCTTACCCTTATCCCATCCCTTCTACCTCTTACTCATCTGTCAGTGATCGCAGAAGAATAAAGTTTCTCGATATACGATAAGGCCAATGGAGAAAAAGGAAATATGTAGAAGGAAAGATTATAGCTGATAAGGTTCCGTCTGTTCTCCATGGTACCAACGTTTCACACCTCGCACCGCACCTGTTCAAGTAGTGTTCCCCAGGAATTCTTTAAAACTGGAGTATCGTGGAACCAGGAACCAACGGAAATTGAAACTTAGACCATTTGATTTAAGCGAGTCGGGAATGGTAGAGGCTGATTTTCCTTTAGTTAGACTGTTACGTTAAAAATGACCTACGTGTAGCAAGAGAAAATGGAAGCTCAGATGAGTAGCTAACCACAAGCTTACTCAAGAGTAGAAACTTGTTTTGTATCGCCAGTCTATTTAGAAACATCGCTTATTTGTTATTCAAAACGAAATAAAAATATGTATGTGCTGTATATATAACCTATAAGGAGATATTCACATACCACTGTCATTTTTTCCAATGTTTTTGTTACTCATGGAAATAATGATAAACAGGTTGCATTCACTTGGTTATTGTCTATTTTTATGATCACCCAAAAATGGGGGAAAAATTAGAACACGTTAAAATGAACATCATGTTGAACAAGAAAGTAACATATAAAGCATATGAAATATAGAACTTAACTTTAGCCAACCTGTTCAACAGAAAATCCCTTCCACCCAATTTGAAATTTGGAAGTTCTAACTATCTGACAGGAAAAAAAAACTTTTTTTTAGAGTATTCTATTATTGAACCTTTAAGAAATATACGGCATTAATTTTAGAACTACATACATCTGGTTCTTCGTGGTTGTTGTAAAAAAAAAAAAAGGAAGATCTGGATGCAAAGAATAGTCACAATTGTGTAAAAGCTAATTGAACGATGGGATGCCAGGAATCTAATAGACGGGAATATCTAGAACCTTCACAGATTAATTACTGAACTGTAAAATCATGTGTTTGTTAATTAAATGAAATTTTATGCTATGTTTAAACTATTTTTTTTTTTAGCGAGAGAACACAATATTAGTTTCAAAAATACTTCGCAAAAAGTCCACGCAAACTAATACATGTCAAGGTCCCTTGGTCAAGGTCGAGCAAAAGGTCGAGATATAAGCTTGCCGCGGCGGAGGTCTGCGCTCTCTTGAGTGCTCTTCTGGACTATGTTCAAATAGAAGTGAATGCTATCACTGGAAAGAAAAAAAATTGTCTTACTTAGAGATAAGGATGCCGACTTAAAGAATGGATTACTTTCCGTACACCGTTCAACAAAACGTAATCTACCCACAGGACGAATGTTCTTATTCATTCTCAGAGTGGACCAAATGAAAATAAGAATAACTTTCCTTGCTTACTGTATAGCCATTAGGTTCTTATGTCTGGGGTTTGGCCATTTTCATTCCCATGCTGGCCACAGGAGAATAGTGATGGTGGGAGACTCAGCTCACTGCAAACCAACCTAGTATGGTTGGCCCAGACTATAGCATTGTTGGTCATGGTATTACACAAACACTTTCACTGCGTTAAGGTATCCATGCTCAAAAACTGTATATATATATATATATATATATATATATATATATATATATATATATATATATATACTGTATATGTATATATATATATATATATATATATATATATATATATATACTGTATATGTATATATATATATATATATACATATGTATATATATATATGTATATATATACATATATATATGTATATATATGTATATATATATATATATATATATATATATATATATATATATATATACTGTATATGTATATATATATATATATATATACATATGTATATATATATATGTATATATATACATATATATATGTATATATATGTATATATATATATATATATATATATATATATATATATATATATATACTGTATATGTATATATATATATAATATATATATATATATATATATATATATATGTACATATGTATATACATATGTATATATATATGTATATATATACATATATATATATATGTATATACATATGTATGTATATATATATATATATATATATATATATATATACATATATATATATACATACATATATATGTATATATATATGTATATATATATATATATATATATATATATATATATATATACATACATATATATACGTATATATATATATATATATATATATATATATATATATATGTATATATATATGTATATATATATATATATATATATATATATATATATATATATATATATATATATGTGTGTGTGTGTGTGTGTGTGTGTGTGTGTGTGTGTAAAAGGACTATAAGAACGACTACCCTACTTGACTAGCAGGCTAGTCAAGTATGAAAAATTGAGCCAACAACTCTGGCTGACACTTATGGAATAGTTCATCCATAAAGAAAATCTAATTCTTTGTATAAAAAATTGAAGACCGAAAAAAAGCATGTAATTTTCAATTGCAATCATAAAGATTTTATAAAAAAAAAGAAAAAAAAAACAATTCATCTAAACAAAAATTCAGGAAATATTATGTCGGTGAGCTAAACAAACAATAGACCTAACCTAACATTTCAATCGCGTCTGAGGCTTAAGCTACTCACTTCATAACCTTATAATAGGCTATGTTCAAGAACTTCAAGTACCTTATCATAATAAACCTGGTTGTGGTCTATACAGTTTTACTTCTATTTTACTACTTACGGAACCTTACCTTTGAAATAATCCACGTTTTTTCACTGGTAAATTCATCGATGGCCGACCATGTCTGTGTGGTAACTCAGGATGGTGAACGGCTGCTTCATGAATATAATCGTATTCCATGTAAAGACACAACACAGTCACACTCACTTTACGACAACTATCACTTCCTATAGCATTTCCTTCACACTTATAAGACACATTACTTCCATCACTAAGATATCTTGGACCGTTTAATGTATGCCACGTATTAGCGAAAATTTAAAAGAGAACTGAAAGTCCGAAACAATTACAAAAGTCACAACCTACTAAGGACAGCCCGGCCACTGTTGTCATAATGCTGGTGAATTTTACCTTAGGTCAGTAATTTCTTTTGCCACATTTATTTCCTTCTAATTAGAGAATGGTTGGATTTGGAATATCACGGATTCCAATTTGTTTAAAATCTAAAGAATCTAAGTTAGAAAATAGCAAATTTTCAATAGACGTTGGCGGAAAATAATATTAAAGTTCCATTAAAATTGTAAATAAAGTTGACACTACTGAATTAGGAGCATGCTCTATTATAATATCCGTTTCAATGAATTGTACAATAAATACGTGATCCGAGGTCAACTGGGCGCCTAAATTTTTGGCATTGGGCATTTTAAAAGTTTCTAAGTGAAACTGACGATGTTATTTACTACATGATATTAATACATCATCTCGCTGAAAGAGCAACAAACGCAAATCTTAAACTGCCGTGTATTTCATTTGCCAGTAATTGAATATCCTCTCGTGTTCCTGGTAACTACTGGAAATGCGATGGCTGTACATGAACCATGACGTATTTCTATCTTATCATAGTAGGCTATATTTTGTACATTATATCATTCCGTTTATAAGTAACCTAGCTATTATAAAATGGGCAGCAATCGCCTGTTCTAGAAAATAGCGAATCCAATTTTATTTTCATTAATATTTTACTTGAAACTACTATTTCTTTAATATTTTTGTTTACCTATTTTTATAGTTTTCATTTGTCATTGTGTGCATCTTTAATATAATTATTTTCAAATTATTTCTCGGGGGGGGGGGGGGGAGTTCGTCGGGCCCTTGCCTCTCACCCACCCCTGTGGATCCGATAGCGCCCATAGCTCTAGTTTTTTTTTGTTTTTGGAAAGCAACGCCTTCTTTAAGTGGCATCCTTATCTCTCAATATGACAGGACACTTTCCTTTTTTTTTGGCGGCATTGTCTTCGATTTGAATAAAAAAAAACTCCATCTTTTTTACGAAGCTTGATAAAATGGACTGGGGACTTCTGCAGGTCTTTTAGGGGAGGGACGAATTAGTATTCCATAATTAATGCAAAGGGACACAGACTTACTGAATGGGTGTATTCACTTGGTCAGGATCCATATCAGAGCCGAATGTGAAGTTTCGATCTGTGATGTACTGAAACTTTATGGAAGGTGGGTGAGGGGTCATAATTAATGATCTTATTAGAGAAGACATAGTTCGCAAAAATTACTATAAAGAGACTAACTTTAGTAAGGTTATCAGTTAATTTTGATGGATATCATGTTGCTGCCAATGCTTTTTTTTCTTTTAATACAATTAATGTTTTTTTTATCAGCATATCTTGGAACTTACCCACAATGCTGAGTGATAATGAATATTGTTTAGATTTGGTATTTACAAGAAACTTGTTTGATATGGGAAATGTTCAGTTTCCATTAGGCAAGTCACCACTTCAGAATGGTATTTGAATTTTCATGTTGATGATGGTGAAAACTGTTATAATAGTCATATAAGTTATAAATGCTGTTTCCATAAATGTCATTATAATAAGATTAATAGAGAGCTATCATCTATTGATTGACTGAGGTAAAATCTTTGATGACAAGACTATAAGCTACTAGGAAAATATGAAAAAAAAAATATGCTCTGAATTATTTGAGAAATGTGTGTTGAAAAAGAGGAGCAACAATTAGAAATGCCATATCTAAATGGATGACCAAGGAAGTGAGGCATCATTTTATTTCTTTTGGCAAAAGAGATAACAGGTAAAAACCCTAGGCCTAGGGCAAGAAAACACCTCTCAGAGAAGGAATAAAACAAATGAGGTGGTAAAACTGGTCAAACTTGTTTTTTTTGAAAGAGACTCGAAGGACATTAAACGTAATCTCATGCATCTTTTTTATTGCCTCACCAGAAAAAGGACTAAACATAAGGAGAATATGTTGAGAGTAAAGAAAAGAAACAGATTGGTGGCAGAGAATGATGATGAAATATGTATTGAACTAAATTGTGCATTTCAAAGTCTCCTTGCTAATAGAATGCAGTGATTTGAGCATAATAGTTTTTAATAAAAGGTACAACGAACCTACCTTAGAAAACCAAAAAGTTGATTTAGATAAGGTATCTTAATGTTAAAAAATCAATGGAACCAGATGGGATACACAACAAGTTTTTAAATGAAGGTCATATAGCGTTAGCAGTTCCAATAAGCGATGACAAAAAAAAAATCTTTTAGAAACATATTTCCCGTAATGAAAAAAATTGCAGAGTTAGTTGTCCGATCTTCATGAAGGCAATAAGGTGAATTCTCACGATTACTGACCCACATATACTTAACATATATAGTAAGTAAAATATATGAGACCATCATAGATAGATGATAGGACATTTGTTGAGAGTCAAATGTAGTGGAAGGAAGACACGATGGTTTAAGGAGTAAATATGGTTGCTGCAAATCTCTTAAAAGTACTTGGAAGTACAGTACTGACAAAGGCAGTTGGTCTACATATACATTTTGATGTTAAATATCTGGAATGTAGGAAGACATCTGATACGGCTTCACACAGAAGGCCTCTAACTAAATTGTATGGTGTGGATCTGAGATTTTCTTGCAGATAGAAAACAGTTTGTTAAAGTAACTTCGGGAGTGCCACAAGGGTCTGTTCTTTGAGCATTTTATTTTTTGGTGTGTGAATGATATAGTAGACAAATTTGAATATCCACCCTTGATGTTTGCAGAATATGAGGCAAATTTTTTCGCTAGCATTAACTCTGATGAAGACATTTACACTATGAAAATACCTTCTAAATGTTCACTGATGGAGTAAGAACTGAGAAGTGGTTGATAGCATTTAATCCAGATAAATATGCAACAATGCATATTCGACTCAGGGACCCTGAAATTTCGTACCAATTGATAGAGAAATTAAATCACCAGAAAGTGATAAGCACCTAGGAGTTCTCACTGCAAAAATTTTAAAAGTAAAAAATGCGTGATAACATAATTAAGCTAAGATTGACTAATCTTACTTATTTTTAAATATCTAAATTTATTGTAATTTGTTTTGCTTACGGCATGAAGTAACTATGAGATAGAAATACTGTATTCAATAGAAAACGTTATTTAATGTATAGTATGGTGTTGGTTACACCCACAAATACACAGTAGCAAAGTCTAATATTAGCTTAGACTTTTAGTAATGTAAGTTGAAGTGGAATACAAACAAGACCAAGTCTTATCTCCGGTATGATGCAATCGCCAAAGGCGTTCTTTACAAACACGTTTGTGCACAATGTTATCTGTGGAAGGTTCATTATCTTTAACATCTGTGGGAACAATTTACTGCAGAGTATACATTAAGCATTTATCTAATTTATTTTCAATACAAAAAATACGGAAAATACTATTATAGTTTACCATGGAAAACCATTTACTTGATTATTTCGTTTTTGTTTACAATCATAAATTTGCAATTGCAAGTGGCAAACTTACAGTGTTATCTGTAGATGATGTTCGTCCGATCATCTTTGTAAGTGTTGAGGTTGCCTCAAGTGCCGGTCTAGTATGTGTGATAAAATTTGATTATAATTTTACCAATTTGATTGGTTACTGGTAGACTATACACTTATTTTAGATATGTTTAGCTGGGCTGAAGGGTAGCTGACCCACACCAGGGAAGAGTTTGGTCAGCCCATCACTTGAGATGAAGCCAGTGTTTGTCTGAACTAATAGTTTAAGTGATCCTACAGTAGATAAAACATTTTACCCAAGTCGTATGCCTATTATGAAGGTGCAATGCATTACCCAGCGATTTTGGAAAGGTTCTGTAATGGTATAGATAACAACCTAAATCCGACTTTGGAGCCTTTGTATATCAGTGGCCAGTTCCTTCCGTGTTCATAGATAATTGAAATCAACAAACCTAAACTTCCTCACCTAACCTAACCTAACATACAAACCATGTCCTTACCTACTTACCAAAGGGGGCGGGGGTAATGCCACCTGCCACATCTTCTACACTGCTGTATTCTTAGTCGTCCGTCACCATACATAATAGGTGGCCGCTGTCATACATACAACCCCAACTTTTGTTATTGTGTGGCCTAGAATTAGCTTAATTGCCTACTCAGTATTTCCAGGGCAAGGGATTTCCATTTACCCCGGCTAACATTTTCTGGCTTGGAAGCTCTCTAAAGTAAACATTCAAGCTACATCTTTTACATTGCCGTATTCTTGGTCGGCCGGTATCATACATAAAATTTGCCGCTATCATACATAACCCCCCCCCTGACTTTTGCTACAGTGTAGCCTAGAATTAGCTTAATTGCATACACAGCATTCCTAGTCAAAGGATTTCCATTTGTCCAGGCTAACATTTTCTAGCTTGGAAGCTTTCTAAAATAAACATTCAAGCTATGTAAACAAATATTCCTGACCCTAGGATATTGTGTGTAGGCTCCCGTTTGTAAGATCTGTAGCCGTTATATTCAACTGAAGCCCGTCTGATTCCCCGTTGCTTGCTTATTTATCCTGAACAGACCTATGACACCTTATTGCTCTCTTTAGTTTACCTATGCAACTGAACGGTACACAGGTAAAATTAAACCAATTAAGCGATGACTATATTCCTCTCATTAGTTCTGTATACCTATGTAACTGAATGGTGCACAGGTAAAACTAAACAAATTAAGCGAAGAAACCACATTCCTCTCATTAGTATACCTATGTAACTGACTGGTGCACAGGTAAAATTAATCCAATTAAGCAAAGATACCATATTATTCTCTTTAGTATACCCATGTAACTGAATGGTGCACTGATAAAGTTTAACCAATTAAGCTAGGACACCTTATTCATCTCCTTAGTATACCTATGTAACTGAACGATGCACAGGTAAAGTTAAACCAGTTAAGCTATGTAACTGAAAGGTGCACTACCTTTACTCCACGCTAAGTTTTCATAAGTTAGTATCATATTTATAGGTTTGTGACCAATATCTGTTTAACTGATTTCCATGTATTAACACTACAAATTATCCTTAACTCATGTCAGGGCACTGAATGGTCTTCCAGGCTGTAACAGTGTTCCTAATGGCCCAAATTCATAATTACAAGTAAACATCAAATCGATTTACCTAAATTACAATATCAAAATAGTGTAAAATTGCATTTATGACTACAGTACTTTGTCTTTAAGCTTTTTTGGTAAAATTATAGTTTAACACGCGACAACATTTCTAATAGAAAAAAAAACAAACTTTTCTTACTGTAAATAGTGTGCTTTCAACGAAACTAAACTTCATTTCTGCCGCAAATAAGCCATTCTTCCATTACACCCCCCCTTCCCAATAGACACAGTTGGGAACTGGAGGGTATGAGTGTGGGAAACCAGAAAAAAAGTTATTATTTACCACTGAAATAAAGGTGAAATTCATTGCAAATACACTATTAACTGAGGGAAAAACAGTTTGTTCTGTAAGGAAAGTTTTTATAATACCCTACCTTATTTCATTTAAATGGACTAACACTGCAACTACAATGGGGTCCTAAAAGTAATGACTTAGGATGTAAACAAACAAATGTGAAATAACAGGAGCATAGAATGCTAATATTTTGTGTAATTTTTCGTGGATTTATTAAGCGTCCCAGAGAATAATGGATAGAGAAGAAAAGGTTAGCTTTACTAATATTTATGGATTCTCCTGTAAATTTTTCCCACCTAAATCCCTGGGTGGCCCCCATTACTGTAGGATATATTAGGGTATCTTATTAACTATTTATTTGCGATTGAAATAAAGGTCATTTTCAAAGAAAACAGGAGATTTTGTATATAAAATAGCATTTCTTTATTAGTGAAGTTTCTCCCATGTCGTTTTACGATAATACCGCCTTCTCTTTACATAGACCACAAAAGTGTCTTCCCAGTAATTGCTGCACAGGGAAAAATTTGAACATTTCTTAAAACCGATGGTGGTAGGTTGACGAAGTCATCAGCCACCCATTGAGATACTGCTGCTAGAGAGCTATTGGGTCCTAAGTGCAAACAAAGACATTTGAGTTCTGTAGGTTTAGTAAATATGATTAGCGTTTTGGAGATACCATCAAGTGTTTATTTAGCATCTACAATAGAAGTTTTTGATGATGTAAACAATAAGGATACACTATTGTTCCTTCATGAATAACAACCATTGTTTCTTTACATAGGAGAAGATAGCAGCATAATCTGACACAGCTATTCAATCTTTGAACGAAGTGTCAACAACCGTACTGGTTGTTGCCAGTGGTATTTGGGAAGTACCGCCACCCCCACTCACTCACTACTACTCCACTTTGATTTCACCCTTGGTTGAGAGGAGACGTATCTCTTCCGTGCTTTAACTGGCATTGGCCGAAATTTAAACTTTTCTCATTCACTATTTCAGGTGTGAATTGGTGTGTATGAGTTTGAGGAATGCATGGCATGTGGGTTTGTCTGGGCATTGCGGTGTCCAAAATAGGGATGGATCCTCACCGACTTGGGCCCTCATGCAAAGGACACTCCTACACGGAGGCCTCTTCATGCGATGAGTGACAGGAGTGGCTATCTTCCCATTGGGAGAGGTATGGCGGGAGGACGAAAAAGAAATCTAAAAGGGATTCTTTGCCTTTGAGATCTTCCTCGAGGCTGAAGAAGTTCTGACTTCCCTCTCTCTCTCTCACTCCTCGTGCCCTCCCTTCCATCTCTTCTCGTTCAGCCTCCTACGGGGGACGATAGAGTAAGAGAGGTGGCCATTTAACCCTCTGATAATCCTTGGGTCAGGAAGCTCTTTCCAACTATGTGAAGCCTTCCCCCAGTGGGGAGACTGTATCTCAAGACGTTCTGTGGATTTTGTTGCCATTCCTGGGGCTTGTGGGTTCCCCTTCGAAGGAGAGGCTTTTGGAGGTGTTGCTTCGTTGAACATGGCAGGGGAGTGTTTTTGGTCCTGCTGGGGTTGGCTTTGGTACTTCCCCTTCCAGAGCCGACAAGAGGGAGTCCCTTCTGCTCGGTCTCATGGCCCCTGGACCTTCATCGTCTGCAGTAGATCCTCTCCTATCTGAATATCTGTAGGGTAGTGTTAGCTAGAATGCTGGGCTTACTTGGTGCAATGACAGACACCTCTGTCCTCACCCTTCTGACCTTGCTAACCTAAAGGGACTTTCAGCGTCCACCCTCGGAAATGCGAGAGGTCTTCTTCACCTGGGTGTCCATCTCCCTAAGTAATTCAGAAGCGCCAGCATGATTTGTCGCCAGTGCACTCGAGCTCTTTGGAGATCGCTGTTGATCCTGTTCGCAATCCTCCATCAACCTAGTGTGCGTCTTGCCTCACCACGAGTCTCCAGCATGCACCGTTTCCTGTGCTAGTGCACCAGGGGAGATCACCACTGAGCTCTCCTGGTTGGGTTGAGAGAGCAGCCTAACACCTGCTCACAGTCTCAACACAACCACCAGTGTTTCGGTGTCACTCACACACACTGTTGAGCCTCCTCTATCTCGCGAGATAGAGCACGGAACACAGGCTCGCTCTCCTCTTATAGATCCTGCACCTGTTGCAACATGCGATCCTGTTGCTGATTGCAATCTTGAAGTTGCGCTCCCCTGCGATTAGTTGAGCCTGTCTTGCCAATGGGGGTGGTTTGCATGAACCAGTTTCGTGCTCCATGAACACCAGTCCAGTCGTTTTGCGCCCCTGCCTACGAGCATTCCATCCGCAAGCCAACTGTTCCTGCGATATCTTGGAATGCCATCCTACTGTAGGAGATCCTGAAAGTGGCGGCGATCACCATGCCAACCCCTCGCGATCCATCTACAGTATTGGATTTGACCAGACCGATTGTGATGATGTCCTCCCACGATTCATCGCAGGCTCCTTCTGATCCAAGGCTATGTTGCGTTGCTACCAGTAACACCGCAGCTCTTAAGTATGCTCCTCTAATTCATGTTTCGAGGGTGCAGCAGCACCTAGAAACTCAGAGGTTCAAGCCTAATTCTGCCAAGCTAATTCTTTCTTTGAGAAATTGGGACATAGTCCCAATTAAATTGGATCGGAGGCTTTGTAGGCCTAAGAGGCAAATTAAACCTCCTCCAGGGAACATGTTCCATCCCAGGACCCATAGGAGATCGAGTTCTCTGAGGGAGATCTTGTTCGTCAACACATACTGTATAGGCTGTCTCCTACCAAGCCAGTACACAACTTTTCTTCCACAGCAGCCCTGCAACCGAAACAAGATCCAGTTCTTGGGCTAAGTTTCCAGCCAGTTGAAACGGGGACTTCCTTCTACCTAAAGATGAGTCTCCTGAATAAAGGATGAGGGTTTTTATTTGTGTAAGAACAAATCACAAATTTGTAATGTAATTTATATTTTTTCTAACTACATACTGAGTCCGTTCACTCAAACTTTCCCACAAGACTAACCCCCACAAAAGTCCATGCTGCTATCTAAGTGGTTTATCACTGAGCCAGCAGGGGGCTGGTTGCCTCCCTGCTACTGATACATAACTACGTGCCAGTTGTTTACACCTCGTTATAAATTTTCAACTGGTGTGTTCCAGCTTTGCTGTCATCTGTTCTCCTGAGTAATGGACTCAGGTTTGTATGGCTAGGAAAGATACAAATTAATGTATATTAAAAATTGGTGATTTTTCTAACCCTTTGAAAAACATAACATTTTTTCAAAATAAATAGGTTGGTGTTTTGTATTTTGCTTAATCTTGCAGTTCTAAAGATTTTTGTGAATAGTACTTATCAATACTACTAGTCCAACCCATGTGACATGTATGTAAATACTGTAACCTTAAAGCTGAAAGGTGTTGAAAATGCACTGCTCAGTAGTTATTGATAAACATAACAGAGTTTAAGTTAGATGATTGAGAGGGCTGGTAGATAAAGTGATTTGAAATGAACATATTTTGATCTATAATTTAAATCTGTTTAATTGTAATTACTGTATACAGTACTGTACTGTACTTAAATTCATGTCCTTTTTGGTTTAATTGTAACTACTGTATACAGTACTGTACTGTATTTACATTCATGTCCTTTTTGGTTTAATTGTAAGTACTGTATACAGTACTGTACTGTACTTGAATTCATGTCCTTTTTGGTTTAATGGTAACTACTGTATACAGTACTGTACTGTACTTACATTCGTGTCCTTTTTGGTTTAATTGTAAGTACTGTATACAGTACTGTACTGTATTTACATTCATGTCCTTTTTGGTTTAATGGTAACTACTGTATACAGTACTGTACTGTATTTACATTCATGTCCTTTTTGGTTTAATTGTAAGTACTGTATACAGTACTGTACTGTACTTGAATTCATGTCCTTTTTGGTTTAATGGTAACTACTGTATACAGTACTGTACTGTACTTACATTCGTGTCCTTTTTGGTTTAATTGTAAGTACTGTATACAGTACTGTACTGTATTTACATTCATGTCCTTTTTGGTTTAATGGTAACTACTGTATACAGTACTGTACTGTATTTACATTCGTGTCCTTTTTGGTTTAATTGTAAGTACTGTATACAGTACTGTACTGTATTTACATTCGTGTCCTTTTTGGTTTAATGGTAAGTACTGTATGCAACACTGTACTGTACTTAAATTCATGTCCTTTTTGGTTTAATGGTAACTACTGTATACAGTACTGTACTGTACTTACATTCGTGTCCTTTTTGGTTTAATTGTAAGTACTGTATGCAACACTGTACTGTACTTAAATTCATGTCCTTTTTGGTTTAATGGTAACTACTGTATACAGTACTGTACTGTACTTACATTCGTGTCCTTTTTGGTTTAATTGTAAGTACTGTATACAGTACTGTACTGTATTTACATTCATGTCCTTTTTGGTTTAATGGTAACTACTGTATACAGTACTGTACTGTATTTACATTCATGTCCTTTTTGGTTTAATTGTAAGTACTGTATACAGTACTGTACTGTACTTAAATTCATGTCCTTTTTGGTTTAATGGTAACTACTGTATACAGTACTGTACTGTACTTACATTCGTGTCCTTTTTGGTTTAATTGTAAGTACTGTATACAGTACTGTACTGTATTTACATTCATGTCCTTTTTGGTTTAATGGTAACTACTGTATACAGTACTGTATTGTATTTACATTCATGTCCTTTTTGGTTTAATTGTAAGTACTGTATACAGTACTGTACTGTACTTGAATTCATGTCCTTTTTGGTTTAATGGTAACTACTGTATACAGTACTGTACTGTACTTACATTCGTGTCCTTTTTGGTTTAATTGTAAGTACTGTATACAGTACTGTACTGTATTTACATTCGTGTCCTTTTTGGTTTAATGGTAACTACTGTATACAGTACTGTACTGTATTTACATTCGTGTCCTTTTTGGTTTAATGGTAACTACTGTATACAGTACTGTACTGTATTTACATTCGTGTCCTTTTTGGTTTAATTGTAAGTACTGTATACAGTACTGTACTGTATTTACATTCGTGTCCTTTTTGGTTTAATGGTAACTACTGTATACAGTACTGTACTGTATTTACATTCGTGTCCTTTTTGGTTTAATGGTAACTACTGTATACAGTACTGTACTGTTTTTACATTCGTGTCCTTTTTGGTTTAATGGTAACTACTGTATACAGTACTGTACTGTACTTACATTCGTGTCCTTTTTGGTTTAATGGTAACTACTGTATACAGTACTGTACTGTACTTACATTCGTGTCCTTTTTGGTTTAATTGTAAGTACTGTATACAGTACTGTACTGTACTTACATTCGTGTCCTTTTTGGTTTAATTGTAAGTACTGTATACAGTACTGTACTGTACTTACATTCGTGTCCTTTTTGGTTTAATTGAAAGTACTGTATACAGTACTGTACTGTACTTACATTCGTGTCCTTTTTGGTTTAATTGTAAGTACTGTATACAGTACTGTACTGTACTTACATTCGTGTCCTTTTTGGTTTAATTGAAAGTACTGTATACAGTACTGTACTGTACTTACATTCGTGTCCTTTTTGGTTTAATTGAAAGTACTGTATACAGTACTGTACTGTACTTACATTCGTGTCCTTTTTGGTTTAATTGTAAGTACTGTATACAGTACTGTACTGTACTTACATTCGTGTCCTTTTTGGTTTAATTGTAAGTACTGTATACAGTACTGTACTGTACTTACATTCATGTCCTTTTTGGTTTAATTGAAAGTACTGTATACAGTACTGTACTGTACTTGAATTCATGTCCTTTTTGGTTTAATGGTAACTACTGTATACAGTACTGTACTGTACTTACATTCGTGTCCTTTTTGGTTTAATTGAAAGTACTGTATACAGTACTGTACTGTATTTACATTCATGTCCTTTTTGGTTTAATGGTAACTACTGTATACAGTACTGTACTGTACTTACATTCGTGTCCTTTTTGGTTTAATTGTAAGTACTGTATACAGTACTGTACTGTACTTACATTCGTGTCCTTTTTGGTTTAATTGTAAGAACTGTATACAGTACTGTACTGTATTTACATTCATGTCCTTTTTGGTTTAATGGTAACTACTGTATACAGTACTGTACTGTATTTACATTCGTGTCCTTTTTGGTTTAATTGTAAGTACTGTATCCAGTACTGTACTGTATTTACATTCATGTCCTTTTTGGTTTAATGGTAACTACTGTATACAGTACTGTACTGTTTTTACATTCGTGTCCTTTTTGGTTTAATTGTAAGTACTGTATGCAGTACTGTACTGTATTTACATTCGTGTCCTTTTTGGTTTAATGGTAACTACTGTATACAGTACTGTACTGTACTTACATTCATGTCCTTTTTGGTTTAATGGTAAGTACTGTATACAGTACTGTACTGTATTTACATTCGTGTCCTTTTTGGTTTAATTGTAAGTACTGTATGCAGTACTGTAGTGTATTTACATTCGTGTCCTTTTTGGTTTAATGGTAAGTACTGTATACAGTACTGTACTGTACTTGAATTCGTGTCCTTTTTGGTTTAATGGTAAGTACTGTATACAGTACTGTACTGTACTTGAATTCGTGTCCTTTTTGGTTTACTGGTAACTACTGTATACAGTACTGTACTGTACTTACATTTGTGTCCTTTTTGGTTTAATGGTAACTACTGTATACAGTACTGTACTGTACTTACATTTGTGTCCTTTTTGGTTTAATGGTAACTACTGTATACAGTACTGTACTGTACTTACATTCGTGTCCTTTTTGGTTTACTGGTAACTACTGTATACAGTACTGTACTGTACTTACATTCATGTCCTTTTTGGTTTAATGGTAACTACTGTATACAGTACTGTACTGTACTTACATTCATATCCTTTTTGGTATAGTAGTATTGCTGTGTTTATTATTTAATCTTATACAGATATGCTATTTTTTCATTAGGTCTCCTTTCATGGTTTCAAGAAGACTGTGGAAATCTGGAAACTATTATTTGTATAGGAGAGTTATGTCTACTGTGGGACCAAAAGAAATCAAAATACCTATCCCTAATGGCCATATAGCAGGTGAGTTTTATTTTGTAATGCTGTATAGTACTCAGAAATCAATCATGATAAACATACACTTCATTCATTCCTGTGCAAAATACAAACCCTTGTCCTTTGTTTGGGGAGGCTGTTTCAGCGCGAGCTAGAATCGCTTGTTGAAATTGGACAATGAGCAGTTATCCAACTGTTGAGGGTACAGGGTGAGAAGGGGGAAGCAAATTGTCTGGAGCTAGCTACCCCACCCTCGTCCTTTGGTGGCAGACGAGGGTGCTCATGGGCAAGATGTTTTGGGTGATCTGGATCTTGGCCCAGAGCCCACAGAAGCTGACCACCTTGAGTCGGAGAGCTCCTGTGTGAATGTCTTTGGTCTCATTAGTGAGTGCAGTGGTCTTAGGAGAGGTGATTGTGATTACACCTTTGGGGAGGACTTGGTTATTGATCGGCATTTTGGGGCCTCTTAAGAATCGAAAGCCCTTGTTGGAGTTGCCTTGGTTGGATCTTATTGACATGGCTTTGAACTGGGTGATTAACCAGATCTTTGGATCTGAGAATTCACTTTGTTCCAATAGTTCAAACAAGATCCTGCTACCCCATCTTTAGCCAGTGGAGGTTATATACAGCAGAGAACGCTGCGTCTTCACCTCTGAAGATAGACCCGTCAGTTTGTGCTCTGACGGGATGGGGGCACTTTTGTTGGAGAGAGTGAAGGTGGAAGACACGTCCTTCTTAGCCTCTGAGTCAGTGGCCATGAAGGCTTTAACCATGGCCTCCCACCATATTGTTTTCTAGCTTGACCAGTGAACAGGAACAGTTACTGTACTGTACATACTTTGCAGAGCTGATGAGTTTGTCAACCCCAGCAGCTTTGGAGAAGTACATCAACCCTCTCTCAAGTACCTCCCCTTCCCCCTTTACGGCATGGTGTACCAGTTCAAGACTGTATTTCGGACTGTTTACCGTATGGCTCCTCGCCTCGGGTGTTCACCTTGGTAGACACTTGGGCACACTCGCAAGGGATATGTCTGCTGATGTATCTTGATGATTGTTTGATCCTGGCCTCCTGGGAGAGGCAATTGCTTTAGAATCAAAGTCAGATTCTGGCATTTTGCCATGATCTAATGATTGTGGTAAACTGGGAGAAATCAAGTGTCATACCCAAGCAGAGGTTGGAGTCCCTAGGCATACTGATTGACTTGGCAGCAGCAAGAGTCTATCTTACAGATGATGCATTAAAAGGCTGAGGGAGCTTGCACACCCTTTTCTTTTCAAAGCAGTAATTTCAGTTTGGCACTGGCAATGTCTTCTTGGTTATCTGTCCTCATAGGAGAATCTCGTGCCTGATGGGTGACTCCACCGCGAAGTTCTTGCTTCCATTACATATTCAACAACTGCTTTTCAAACAGAGAAAGAATTAACAGGTTTGTTAGCAATAGTTTTGTACATCTGCACACAATAACGGCTGAAGCAAAAGTGAGTCTTCTATGATTGCCCTGCACCCTTGCCTTTTGGATAACTGCTCATTATACAACTTCAACAACTGATTCTAGCACGCGCCGAAACAATCTCCCTAATTAAGGGATATATTAATTAATCCACTCTGAGGTTATTTAATTATTTGATTTTATACTTATCACTCATAGTCTACTGACAAATTTTGTATTCATTGATTATTCTCTGCCATTTAAAAAATAAAAATTATTCTGCAAAATTTTAGTCAGAAGAAATTTTCCAAATTTCCCAAATCTTTAGGTAAAGTGTGGAATGAAGGACAAAAGCCTGTAATTGGTCTTCATGGATGGATGGACAATGCAGGGACATGGGACAGTCTTGCCCCATTATTACCAAAATCTTTGTCATTAATCGCAATAGATTTTCCTGGTCATGGATTTAGTTCTAAAATTCCAAGGGAGGGATCAACTTTCTTAGACCTCATTTTATGTATTGAAAGAGTTGTACAGCATTTAGATATTAAAGAGGTAAGTTAGTAAGTCTTATGAACTGTATTTTGAAACATGAGTATATTAGGTGTAGTTTATACTGTACAGTACAGTGCTATTGACAAACTCAAATCAGTTTGAAAAATATTAGATTTAAAGATACAGTACTGTATTATGCTAATACAAGATTACAAACCATTATTTTATATTGTTTATTTGTTCCTACTCGAGTACAAACCTTTTTCCTTAAATATGGAGAATTGATTTAAGCACAGCTGGAAATCAGCAGTTAAAACCTTACAACGAGGTGTCGGTAATAGCCAGTAGTTAGTGGCTAGTGGCGGGGAAACCTTGCCTCTTCTGCTGATACACTGACCATTCATTTTGATTCTTGGCACGGACTAACACTGATGTGCTATCAGTGTTTGCTACCTTACCTATCTAAAAAAAATTTTCTTTTTCTAGGTCTGTATCTGTATGCCAAAGGCAGACATGCAAACTTGCCCAGTACGTTCCTTTTGTCCTTTGTACAGGGGGTGCGTTTGCTGCCTGGAATCCCCGTGTAAGGAGTGTAGGGGGTGGTTACCCTCTCAGTGGAAGGTGTATGGCAGGAGATGGAGCAAGGTGGCAAAGCAAAATTCTTCCCCCTCTAGCTCGTCCTCAAGGTCGAAGAAGTCGGTTAGGCCTATTCTTTCCACACCTGGTACCTTACCCTCTGGCCCTTCCCTATTAGCCTCTTTGGGAAGCAAGTCAGAAAAAAAGTGGTACCAATTTAATTGTTGGAGGAATTTCAAGGCCAGCAGACTTCTGTTTCCTCCAGCAGAATAGAAGAGCCTCTCCCTTGGAAAGAGTCATGTTTTGCAGGTGTTCCTGTAGATGATGCTGTGCTACACCTCTGGTTGTTCTTGGGATTGCAAGGAACCCCTTCCATAGAGCGCCTAGCTTTCATGCTTAATCCCTTGGCCAGGATTAAGCTTTCTCTAGGTCCTGTATCTGACCTTGAACCTACCTCCTAAGTCACCAGCTATTATTCCGCTCTTAGGGCAGGCCGTTCTTGAGCAACCTCCTTGATGGTTGCCCGGAGATCTCGGTAGTAATAGGAACGAGCTCTCCTTTTGTCAAGAGATTACGCTATTTGCTTCCTTGTGACGAGTGTGCTTGCCCTTGCATAACTGCGGAGTGATGTACGTCCTCTCTTCTCTTACACGCCCTCGCGGGCAACATCTTTGAGCAAGCAAAGGGGTTGGACTGTGACTGGTCTGTTTCAAGTGAAAGTGCTGCCTCACATATTCACATTTAGTAACTAATATTTCCCATTCAGACTTTGTCTGTGGAAAGCACACTCAAGCTTCGCATGCACTATGAAGCGCTTCGCTTTGCATCTAGTGGACTTAACACTAAAACTTAGATGAGAGCAAGCCCGCGCTCCAGTGGGTTTACCTTTATCACAAATCAGTGATAAAGCACTCAAATGCATTCAACACTAGTGAGCATGGACATGGTTTTTGTAAGCCTAAAGGTTTGGCAACAATTCATAAAACTATGGCGTGATCTCATTTCAATGCGCTCAACATTAGCACTCATGTTGGAACATCGCTTCACAATTACAAGGATTCGCACGTGCCTCTTCCTCTGGCACGCTCTCACCAAGGGGAAGGATACCCTTTTGTTTCCCGATCACCTGATCACGATTTCTGACAGATTTCTAGAATTCGCGAGACTTTTGATAAAGATAGGCACAATCATTGGAAGTGCTCGCCTAGACACATAGCTCGCCATAGCGTTCTTGATGCGCTAACACCCCTATTAATTCCTGATATGTATAGAACAAGTAACAAAAATGCGAGCAAGTGCATCAATCCTGTGTATCTTAGCACAGTCCATTGATTATGGCTGAGTGCAGAGAAACTAGTGCGAGTGGCTAAGCGCCTCACAAACTTTGCCCGATCTCCATGTAAGGAGTCAGATGTGTTATTCCTAGCCCAGAGACCTCAGCCTTTACCGAATCCTTGACGAAATCCGGATTTTCGTTCCTCTGAGCCTCAGGAGATTGCAAGTAACATCCTTGGCTGTAGATCCTTGCCTTCAAATGCATAGGCGATTGAGACCTCCAAGATATGTTTTTTATACGGAGAACTACAGGTGGTTTCTGATAGAATTTGTTCATAATCAGTACTTTGATAGCACTGAGCAATCTTTTGAACAATATTTGGGAGACTTCCCTGAGAACAAGAGTCTCCTGAAGGTGGTGTCTGCTCTGAAGCAACAAAAGATCCTTGATAACCCTTTTTGAAAGGATCCAGGAAAGGAGAGAGCAAGGACTTCAAAATGAAAGCCAAAAATTCA
The DNA here is from genome assembly GCF_036898095.1 of Palaemon carinicauda. NCBI lineage: Eukaryota > Metazoa > Arthropoda > Malacostraca > Decapoda > Palaemonidae > Palaemon > Palaemon carinicauda. The sequence continues at coordinate 19,334,333 of NC_090735.1, forward strand.
GCTGACTCTTCTAGATCTTTCTGAAAGAATGTTGCTGACAATCCTTCTTTCCCTCGTTCTCCCGGTGAGAGGCGGAGGAGCCCCTCAGCAAAGGGAAAAGTTTTGACTGCAAAAATCTTTTTTCCCCAAATTGGGAAATTTCAGAGGAGGCCCTCAGGAAAGGGCAAAGTTTTGACTGCAAAATCTTTTTCTTCCTCAAATTTGGATATTACTTACAAGTTTTTAAATCTCGACCCTCCTTGGCACTGGCTGAGTATGACACATGAGAAGAGAGACGAGAAGCAATATCTTTCCTCTCCAAAGAGGTGCAGCTTCTCCCGATTGTGAGGACTCCCCTGACTAGAACGGTAAATGGCTTTGGCGACTTACAGATGTCAGCTCGTAAGGATTCCATGAAGGCAGGTCAATCTTCCAAGATCCTACCAACAGTATTTCCAAAGCAGAGATGATACGTGACACAGGATGCCCATCCCTCTCCGCTGCCTCGGGATCCAGCGGTTTCTACCCTGGCCCATCCAGTTCGGACGAGAAACTGGCCCCCCAGCATATCATTTTTACAGCTTCAGGAGACTGTAACATGCAAACCGTAGTAATGGTTACGCTGCAGGCAACCTCCTAGTTAAATCACTGGTTAAGCACCTGGCCTCAAATTCAGACACCTCCAATGCAGAAAAGAGGAGGCAGTTTAGAGACCTCACTCTATTGAGCGCTAAAGCTATAGAGCTTTTGGTTCACCAGACAGCTAACCAGTGGGCCAATTGGATTCTGAAGAAGCAAGATGTGATCTCCTCTTAAGTTTGTGTAGAAGATAAATCTAAAGGAGGTTTTTAACTTTGGGAAGTCCTTGCTGTTCCCTCTAAACCATGTAGAACTAACACCGGACAAATGGAGGAAATCCAACCAGGATTCTCTCATCCATCGAGCGGTTTATTTTAATTGGCCATAGCCTTCCTCTTTCGATGTCTGTAATAGACCAACTCCTCCATCTAGGCAAGCTCCCAGATCAGCCCATAGACAGTAGTTGCATAGACATGATCCCAGAATCTTTACACAAGCCCTTTGATTCTGGTCAGCCGTTTTGTTAGTGGAGAGGTCAAAACCAGAATCACAGGGGAAAAGGCAGACAAGGCTCTTGATCACACGTAACCACCTCCAGTAGTGGGATACCTGTTAAAGACATGGATGAAGTGGCAGTTTCACATTGCAGAGCAGTGGAAGTGCTTCTGTTCAGATACTACTTTCTGTTCAACAGCTCTCCCCCTCCCCTCATTCTAGCTTCAATGATCTGGTCTTACTATCGACCAGGAGGAGAGAAAGACCTTGCCCTTTAATCGTAGGTGCAGACATATGCTGCAAAAGGGTGCTCTGGAGGAGGTCAGAGACTATTCTCTGGGGTTCATCAGCTGTCTGTTTCTAGTTGAGAAACCCTCAGGAGATTTGTGGTCAGTAATAAATCTTGCAGCCCTTGAAGGAATTAACAATCAGACTCCATTCAGGATGGAAATGCCTAGCCCAATCATATGTGCCAAGGAAGAACAATTTCATGATTTCTCTCGACCTCAGAGATGATCAATTTCAGATCCCCTTGAATCGTTCAAGAAATTATCTACTCTTTGTCCTAGGGAGCAAAGTACAGTATGTATTTCAATTCAAAGTGCTTTGCTTTGGGTTGTCCACAGTCCCCCAGGTATTCACTCAGGTATTCATGTTGATGTTAGCTTGGGCCCAAGCCAACCGGATTCATTTGATCAGGGTACTTAGACGACTGGCTAATACTGGGGAACTCAAGAGTCCAAACTTTGTCATCATCAGAACAGGTTCCTCACATTTTGTCACTATCTGGAGATTGTGACAAATTGGGTTAATTCCAGCCTTTTGGCCAACCAGAGAATGATGTACCTTGGCAAGGACATAGACACAGTAACAGGGAAAGTTTATCTGTCCTAACACTGGGTAACTCGGCTCAAAAGTAGCAGCTCACCCCTTCCTCAGTTGGGCACAGTAGCCAACAAAACAATGACTACAGCTACAAGGGCACCTGACGTTGCTATAAAAGCTTGTAACTCATGGTTGCCTCCATCTGCAATCATTGCAGTGGTGTCTAAAAAGATTGGTTGCAAGCCGCAGATTCTGCCAAATCTCTGCCATCAGTTGACCAAGACAACAGTTCTAATTTTCTATTGGTGGCTAGATGAGTAGAATCTGTTTTGGAGGTCTCCCTTGAGAGTGTCCCCCCTTGGATTTCCTTTTGTTTTTGGATGCATCAAAGAGATGGTGGGGTCTCCATCTCAAGGACATCTTCAAGTCGGTACAGTGGTTGCTAGACGACAAGTGTCTCCACATCAACATGCCAGAGTTGAAGGCAGTTTATCTAACCCTTCAGTACTTCCAGCCGTTGCTGACTGCCCACTCGATTGCACTGATAAATGACAAAGCAAATATGGTGGCATGTCAACAAAGAAAGCGGCACAGTATCACATGTTCTCAGCCAGCTAGCTGTATTGATACTGATTGGGCAGTCCTCAATGCAGTGATCCTCTCAGGCCTGTTCATACCTAGCAAAAAGAACTTCATAGCACACAAGTGGAGTCACTGGGTCAGATAGTAGGTTCAAAATTGTCTTTATATCTGTTGGTGGCAATGAGGCTCATGACTTTGTGGGGTTCCCTGATTATAGACATGTTCACCACAAGCATCAATTAGAAATTACCAAAATGGTCTCTGTATCTCCAAGAAGAAACGAGGATCATGACTGGGGTTCTCAGACAACAGACATGTTCACCTCAATCCTCGACAAGAAATTACCAAAATGGTCTTTGTATCTCTAAGTAGCAACGAGGCTCATGATTATGGGGTTTTCTGACAATAGACATGTTCACTACAAGCCTCAACAATAAATTATCAACATGGTCTTTTTATCTCTTTAAGTAGCAACGAGGCTCATGACGGTGGGGGTTCTCTGATATATTCATCACAAGCCTCAACAAGAAATTACCAAAATGGTCTTTGTATTTCTAAATAGCAATAAGGCTCATGACTTTGGGGTTCTCTGCCAATAGACATGTTCACCATAAGCCTCAATAAGAAATTACCAACATGGTAATTTTATATGTAAGTAGCAACGAGGCTCATGACTGTGGGGTTCTCTGACAATAGACATGTTCATTAGAAGCCTCAACAAAAAATTATCCAAATTTTTTTTTTTTTTTAACTCTAAATAGCAACGAGGCTCATGACTGGATTTCTCTGACAATAGACATGTTTGCCACAAGCTTCAACAAGAAATTACCAAAATGATCTTTTTATCTATAAATAACAACGAGTCACATGACTGGGAGTTTCTCCGACAATATGACAAATTCGTAAATAATTTGTAGTTTTCCTAACTATACAAACTTTAGCTATTTAATAGGGGTATTATTTTTGGTGTAGCTGAAATGACGAGCCATTAAAATTTAGTGAGGATTAATGTTATGGTCTCATAATCGTTACAGGTTCTTGCAGGCAGTGTTGGCTACTTCTTGTCACAAGCAGGGAGGGCTGGCTGCTTCAATTTGTCTCTTCTTCTTGGCCATAGCAGGATCTTTAGGAGATAGGCTTTTGTTGTCTGAAGGGAAGGTTAGAATGTGGCTCTATCAGACTTCTGGTCTTCTCTGTTTCTTATCTTGCTAGGACTTTGATCTTATCTTCTTTGGACATAGTTCCTCTCTTGTCTTATGTCCTGTCCTATCTCTCTTGGACAATCTCTTCTTGAAGTTATATACCCATATATGGGCAGAGTTAATTACATTGGGCAGTGATCATTTCTATCGAAGGCATTCTTTTTAACAATTCTGCATCTCTATTGGCTTCCTCTAAAACGCCCACTTTGATCACGCCATGGAAGCTTCTAGAAGAAATTTCTGATACAATCTGGACCACGTGTTAAGTCGTAACAAAAAGGCAGCACGTGTCCTTCCATGATGACGTATATCCTAAACAAGAATTTCCCTCAGGCTCGGTTTCTCAAAATATGCTGGCTCCACTAATTAAGACAATGACATCTTAGTCAAAGCAGGACAGTTCCCTTATCACGGCAGGCTCTCGACGAGGCTTAGTTTACTTCCAAAATGCTGATGAAAATGAAGAGATGATAGGATTGCCCAAACAAGGTCACAGTCAAATCTCGTCTCGCCGCTCACACTGGGAAAAGATATTTTTGTCTTTTATACATCTCCTTTAAAAGTATTATATCTACCCATGACAGTTAACTACCCATACCGCTAGTTAGTGGGGTAGGGGAGGGTAGCTTGCTACTGCTCCCCTTACACACACCTGTGATTGAGCTCACTTTGCTTGGAGGTAGGACTTCAAGGGGGATAGGGCTGGTGCGTAAGTTTGTTTAAATAGCTAAGGTTTATATAGTTAGGAAAAATACAAATTATCTACGGATTTGTCATTTGTTCCGTAACTGGAATACAAACCACGCTATTTAATAGGAGTGACTCATCCATTAGGTAGGGTGGACGTCCCAGCCAATCTGGCTTTTGGCTTTACCCGCGGGCTCCCTATCTGAGTATGTCAGTACTTAAAAATAAGGAGTCCCTGCTCCTCACTAAGACCTTGCTACGCAAGGTCTGCGGCCTACACAACCTGTGTGTTGAGGTATATAGAAGTGCGACTGTCCAGGTAAAGTTATTCCAAGTTCTTTAGAAGGAAAAACTGTGTAACTAGGACTTTCCCAATGCCACCTTGCCAGGGTATGGGGACGCAACAGTATTAGTCTTAATACTAGGTACACAAGGGAGCATGGTTTACCTGCAGTGGTTTGAGGTCAGCTGTGCAGAGAACCCAGGATGCTGCTTTACCCAAGAGAAGGGTGGATGAAGAAAAGAATAAGAGCCAGTAAAACCTTTTCATTCACGCAGACTAAATCTGGGTAACAATGCCCTCAACCTACTGCTACTTGTCTAATAAGGAGCTTTTGGTTTTAAACCAGCTGTTGTGCAGCCACTACAGGACCGATAGAGAACGTATCGAGTCTCCTGTGGGTCACATCTTCCAGGTAGTGGGATTTGAATGTGGTCTGGTGATTCCACACCCCAGCTTGAAGAACCTGCGTCACTGAGAAGTTTCTCTTGAATGCCAGGGACGTAGCTACGCCCCTGACATCATGAGGTCTGGGGCGACGTGAAGGAGGAGGGTCTGGATTCAATGCATGGTCTATGACCTTGCGAATCCATGCTGAGATGGTGTTCTTGGTGACCCTCCTCTTGGTTCTTCCTATGCTGACGAATAGTGCAGGCACATGGGGACGGGCTGTGGCTGTTCTTTTAAAATACAGCCTCAAACTCCTCACTGGGCATAGTAAGAGATGGTCTGGGTCATCTGTTACAGTACGGAGACTAGAAATCCGGAAGGAATCGAATCGTGGATCCGCTACTCCCGGGTTCTGAGTCTTAGCAATAAACTCAGGGGCAAAGCTGAACGTTACCTCTCCCCATCCCCTTGAATGGGCGATGTCGTATGAGAGACCATGAAGTTCACAGACTCGTTTGGCCGAAGCCAAAGCTAGCAGGAACACTGACTTCCAAGTCAAGTGGCGATTGGTTGCCTTGCGTAATGGTTCATAGTGAGGTCTCTTAAGAGACCTGAGAACTCGATCCGCGTTCCATGGGGGAGGTCTCACTCTGACTGAATACAGGTAAGTTCATAGCTCCCTATGAGTAAGGAAAGTTCTAGCGATGAAGAAATATCCATTCCTTTCAGTCTAAAGGTGAGGCTTAAGGCTGAGCGATAGGCTTTTACTGCCGAGACTGACAGGCGCATTTCTTCACGCAAATAAACGAGGAACTCCGCTATTGCTGGAATAGTGGCATCGAGAGGAGAGATACCCCTTCCACGACACCAACCACAGAAGACTTTCCACTTTGCCTGTTAAACTGCTGCTGATGACTTATGCAGGTATCCAGACATCCTAGTCGCAACTTGTTGCGAAAATCCTCTCTGAGAGGAATATGTTGGCATGTGGTTGTTTGAGTAGATTGTATCTTGGAGGAAGTTCTCTAGGGGCTCCATTAGGAGCTGCAGAAGGTCCGGAAACCATTCTGCGTAATGCCATAGCGGAGCTATGAGGGTCATTGAAAGATTGACCGATGTTCTGGCCTTGTTGAGTACCCTCCTCATCAGAGAACGGGGGAAAGGCGTAAACATCGATGTTGTCCCACCGTTGTTGGAATGCATCTTACCAGAGAGCCTTGGGTCTGGGACTGGGGAACAATACAGCGGGAGCCTGAAGTTCAGAGCCGTTGCGAAGAGGTCCACAGTTGGAGAACCCCACAAAGTCAGGACTTTGTTGGCTACTAGATGATCCAAAGACCACTCGGTACTCACTATCTGAGATGCTCTGCTCAGGTTGTCGGCGAGCACATTCCTTTTGCCCGGAATGAAGCGTGCCGATAGTGGTATCGAGTGGATTTCGGCCCATCTCAGCATCTCTACTGCTAGATGGGATAGATGCTGCGAAAAAGTACTTCCTTGCTTGTTGATGTAAGCCACTACTGTGGTGTTGTCGCTCATCACCACCACTGAGTGCCCTGCCAGGAAATGTTGGAACTGTTGAAGGGCTAGAAAGATGGCCTTCATCTCTAGGAGATTTATGTGGAGGTACTCTTCTGACTGTGACCAGAGGCCTGAGGTCGTGTGGTGCAGCACGTGGGCCCCCACCCTTTTTTGGAAGCGTCTGAGAACAGCATCAAATCCGGGGGGAGGACGAGAAGATCCACTCCCTTTCGTAGGGTCTCGTCTGCCACCCACCACTGAAGGTCCGTTATTTCCGCTGATCCCATGGGGATCCGGATGTCTGGGGAATCTCGAGTCTGATTCAACCGGGACTTGAGTTGCCACTAGAGGGATCTCATCCTGAGGCGACCATTGGGAACTGGACGGGCCAGCGATGAAAGGTGACCGAGGAGACGTAACCACGTTTGGGCTGGAAGTTCTTCTCGTCTTAGAAAAGGTCTTGCGACCTTCCTCAGCCTTGTTATCCTGTCGTCTGATGGGAAAGCTTTGTGGAGATTGGTGTCTATAATCATGCCCAGGTATACCAGTTTCTGTGTAGGAAGCAGGGATGACTTCTCAAGATTTACTGTACCATGATCCCCAGATCTTGGCAAAGTTTCAGAAGTTTGTCTCGGTGTTGAAGAAGGGTTGACACCGAGTCTGCTAGGATTAGCCAGTCGTCCAGGTAACGTAGGAGACGGATGCCAATCCCGTGTGCCCAAGATGACACTAGGGCAAACACTCTGGTGAAAACTTAAGGTTCTGTGGAAAGACCGAAGCACAGCACCTTGAACTGGTGTTTTCTGTTGTCTAGGCTGAATCTTAAGTACTTACTTGAAGACGGATGGACTGGGATCTGGAAGTACGCGTCCTTTAGGTCCAGTGTACACATGAAGTCCTGATGTCTTACCGCTAGTCTGATCGTGTCTGCCGTCTCCATGCTGAACGAAGTTTGTTTGACAAACTTGTTCAGGGCTGAGAGGTCGATGACTGGTCTCCAGCCTCCAGACGCCTTTCTTACAAGAAAGAGTCGACTGAAGAAGCCTGGGGACTCGTCGAGGACCTCTTGGAGAGCGCCCTTCTTCAACAGGGTCTGGACTTCTACCGGAAGGGCCTGCCCCCTTGCCGATCCCATGGCAAGGGAGTCTATTGACACTGGATTCCTGGTCAGGAGAGGGAGAGATGTTATGAATGGGACACGATATCCTAGACGAATCACAAAGATTGTCCAGGAATCGGCCCAGAGTTGCTTCCACTTGTCTGAGCAACTTTGTAGGCATCCCCCCACTGGTGGAAATGTAGGGGGAGTGCCTATCCTAGCGTTTGCGGCCTCGGCCGCTCCCTCTAGGATTCTTTCCTCCCCTGGAGGACTTTTAGTTTATTAGACACTGTTGTCTTCGCTGCTGGTTTCATCGTCACGGTCTTGGTTGGACGGGACTGCTGAGGTGCGGGAGGTTTATAGGGCTTGGATGTCAAAGCCCTATGGAGGAAGGAGTTTCAATGAGACTCTCAGCAGCAAGTTCCATGTCCTTGGGCTCAAAGAGGTGGGCCCCTCTAGGGAGGAATATCTAAGCCTATTTATCTCGACACTGGGGACCTGTTGGTGGAACCTCTCAGACACTGCATCTCGACGTTTCAAGATGGTGTTCGCCCACAAGTACGAAACTTGGTGGGCAAGAAACTCGATCGTGTGAGTGCCTGAGGGGAGAAAGGTCTCCATTGCCTTCCTGGTACGCTCCTTGGAGAAATCCTCGGATCGCACCAGGATTCCCAAGGTCCCTAACCAGATGTCCAGCCATGAAGTAGCTTGCATCACATACTTAGTGACCTTTTCCTGGTGAAGGACTTCGGCCACTGAGAACGGGACCTGCCAGCTGAGAGGGACTTCCCTGGTTAGCTCTTCCAGAGAGTGGTGAAGTGGAAGAGCTGAACTGGGCTCCTCCAGGATCTCAAAGTACCTCCTCTGATGTACACGAGGAGGTGGGAGTAGCTTCTTCGTAGAGCCGGCAAACTCGTAGAGCTGTTGGGCGATCTTGTCCCTGGTACTCTTCAACCCCTGAGACCAGGGCAGGGCTGCACTGCTCTTTGAGGGTTTCTGAGTGCTAAAGACGCGGTCTAAGACCGTGTACTTGCCCTCTCGAGGCGGTATCTCTGGGTCGGAAAATCCATTAAGAACCCTTATTAGAGTCAGAACCTGCCAGAATGCTTGTTCTAACTCTTGTTGCTCTCCTCCTGATGTTAGAGTTGCAGCGAAGTCTCCCTCTGTCCCCCAAGAGCTCTTCATGGGGGTGAGTCGCAGACATTCCTCGAGTGGCTGTCTGTCTTCTTTCTAGTAGTCCTGGTGGAGGACTTTGGCAGAGTCTTGGAGTCTTTGGATTCCTTCCGAGGAAGGAGGTAAGACTCTAACATCGAAGGCCTGAGTGTTGTGTCCCTCCTGATCTCTGACTGAGGGGAAGTCTCTGCGTAAAGGGAGGTTTCCTCCAATGATGGGATGGAGGAGTGCCTCTCCTCACGCTATTCCCTTGGTGAAGGATGGTCTTCATCAGACAGGAAGGGAGAGTATCCCTGGGATTAGCCTTGATGGTCTGCACGGAGTCGGCTTCACCCTCGGGGAACTGACTGCATCGGAAACTCCTCTTTTCCTCTTCAAAGGGGGTAGAGGAAGCCATGGTTCCGTGTCATGAGTCCAGAGCTATAGGCTGCTCTGACGAGCGGCAGGACAGGACAGGCTAGGCTTGAATGCCTGTGTCACAGCTCTGACTAGGGCACTGAACCAAGGCTGCTGACTGACTGATGCGCTGTCAGACAGATCTGAAGGGAAAGGGACCAAAGGTTCCCTATGAGGAGTAGGAGTCACCGTAATAGGTGGGTTCGCCTTAGAAGGCAGTTTAGGGATCCTGAACCCCTCTGATGGTGCCAGTTTCCCTTCTTCCGCAGGGTATGCTGGAATGTGTGTGCGGGGAGGGGAATGAGGCGATGGTGACCTTGCTGCGTGTAGTTCCTGCGCCTGTTGGCGCGTGCGCAGGCGCACAGGAGAATAGTGGCGCATGTAGGCAGGTGAAAATTGGCGCGCAGGCGAGTGGTGGCGCTTGCGTATGTCTTGGTGCGTGCGCGGGAGAGACCTGGCGCGTAGGAGAGCGTGTATGTCTAGGGGAGTACTGGCGCGTAGGAGAGCGTGTATGTCTATGGGAGCGCTGGCGCGCAGGTGAGTGCTGGATTGCGCGTGTTGGATGCACGCGCGTAGGCGTGTGATGGCGCGTGCACGCAGGAGAGTGATACCGCGTCGGTGAGTGTTGGCGCGCATGAGAATATTGGTGCGCAGGTGAGTACTGGCGCGCTCCCGTGCTTGTGCACAGGAGAGTTCTGGTGTGCAGGTGAGTGTTGGCGCACAGGAGAGCGCTGGCATATAGGAGATTTTGGGCGAGTAGGCGCAGGGTCCGCAGAAGATTGCAGAGGCGCAGGAGAGCGCAAGCGTGTTGTAATGCGCTGGCGCGGGCGACCCTGGGCGTGTGAGTGCAGGGTGCGCAGGTGCATGATGTTGCTGCCGTCTATGAGTGGGAGCCAAAGTCCTGTAGAGTGCTGACGCGCAATTTGACGTACTGCTGGTGAGTGCTGATGTCCCGTAGGTTGGCGAGCTGCAGGGCGATGGCACACAGCTGCGCACTTTGGTATACTGTAGCCTCAAGAGGCTTTACCGGTGATAGGAACGGTGATGGAAGGTTGGCAGGTCTGAAGGGTGGATGGTCAGGAACTGGGATGTGCCCTTTATAAGGGCGAGCATCCACCGATGGGGATCGTGAACGATCCGCATAGAGGTCCAGGACCAAAGTCACAGGACTAGTAGCAGGAGCAGTGACGGTCGATGGTTGAGGGTCCGATGACTGCAGCGGAGGCTCCTCTGCAGGGGACAGCTGCGACGACGAAGCAGACGAACGAAAAAGGCGCCTCTTCACCGATGGTGAAGGAAGACCTCTAAGGCGAAGTGGAGGGCGAGCTTTCCGATGAAGGCGCCCTCTGGGGGCCGTTGGATCAGCAAGCTGACCGTGCGCCGCAGCAGTCCTCCGAAGAGGAGTCTCTATGAGTGAACTCCTCTGAAGGGGAGAAACACTCGCAGGAGAGACAGGCGCTGGACTTAGTTTCCCCCTCGAAGGATGTTCAGGAATGGGGGAAACTAAGACGGCAGCAACCGCTGGAGAGTCTGGAGGGGTAGAGGAGTCGGATGACATTAAGTGTGACATCTCTGACACTACAACGTCGACAAGGGCCAGAGGATCTACCTCTGATGGCGACGATGAATGCAGAACAGAAGCACCTATTCAGATGAAATGTAGCAAAGCTTTCTTGGAGGGCGGACCCGTGAGCCCCAAGGAAGACCAAATCTGCAACATAGGGGTTAATGACAAGGCCTCACCCGAGGGGAGAGGTGGGGCCGGTTCGCTAGGTGAAGCAACACCATCTCTCGAGGACCGGGTTTGGCCGACATTAACTTGGTCTACGCTACTACTCGACGGTCTCTCGTAAGAGACCGAACGAGTAAGAGCTTCGGAGGAGGGTCGGGAAACGGAAGAAGAGGCCTTGGGTTTTTCTCCTTTCGAAGGAACCTTCGAAGGAGAAATATCCTGCTTGGGCTTCTTCTGCCGTCGCCCAAACCTCTCCCACTGGTAGGAAGACCACTCTTTACACTCATTACACTTATTTACACTATCATACCGTTGACCTCTGCATATAGTACAAAGGATGTGAGGATCTGTCTCCACCGCCGACATAAACGTTCCACAAGGGCGGCTGGAGAGTCCAGGGCAGGTGCGCAAGGTTGCTGAAGTCAACTTCACAAACACACACTAGAGAAAAGAAAAAGCAAAAAGTCATTAATAGCTGCCAATATACGGCGAGGATGAAGAGCGGCAATGTCCATTCACCATCAGAGCCGAAAGCAAAGGTTGTTAAACAAGGTTTTATCATCCCAGATTCTGAAGTTGTCTTTAGAAGCCCCAAAAATGGTTTCTACTAATAGAGACCCCAAGAGAACTTCCGCCATGGCACAACCTACTCTGTCAACCCCACTTGCAGGGGTTTCACCACTTGCTGAAGTTCCTTTCACTTTACCGTTATTGGTTATCCAGCATCTCTTCCGAAAGAGGGGCTTTTTTCACGAGACAGCGCGTCATGTCCCGATACCTCAAGAAATCAAGGCAAAGCGTGTGGTGCTGTGGAAGGAATACTTCTCCTCTCAGAGCCTCTATTCAGTTTCTACAGATACTCATTTACTGTACTTATGACCTATGCAACTTATGACTGAGACTTACGACCTATGCAACTTATGACTGAGACTTACGACTCATGCAACTTACGACTGATTGACTTTAGGACCGTGACCACAACTGCTATGTACAGTACAGTATGGTGATGTATGTTAAAAAGTAAAATTTATCATTAGAAATGGGTAAATAGAATTTCTCTTATGAGGTGAGCATCTGACTTGTTAGTTTTTCTTCTCACTCTTATACTCATGAATTGGATGTTTTCTTGGTTAAAGACGATAGGCCTTTATTGTATATGAGTCCGTTTTAATATGGATCTTTAATTAGTCCTTGGAAACCGCATAGCACATTAATCACAGAAAAGGAGTTTTGATGAAGGAAACATCTATTTTTGGGGAGATTTGTATAGTCTGCAAGACCCTTCCTCCTCCCTAGTCGTGTGTATGAAACGAGGACATACTCCAAAATGGGAGATGGTGGCTGGGGGCATACAAAGTGCCAAGGTATTATATCGGTTCTTGGTGATGATGTGTTATCAGCTGGCAGACATATTTCAGTATTGAAAGTTCTGTGATGGGTTCAATGAGCCTGAACCTAAGTGTCTCCTTATACACACTGAGTTTATACTTTGCTCATTAATAGACTGGCCCTAGAGGAGACAATATTTCTTTGGTATTTTATGTTTTATTGGATTCTCTGTCTTACCCTTTTACAGTTAAGTCCTTAAAGATCACACAGAACCTACCGACAGATAGATTTTTCCTTTGACAAAACCCCTGTAGCTGTCATTGTCTTTATTGTTTACTTTACTCATAATATATAGATTATGTTGTTTTGTGGTTTGATACAAATTATGCTTTTCATATGCTAGCTGTTGTATGTTTTACAAAAAATTTATTATATATATATATATATATATATATATATATATATATATATATATATATATATATATATATATATATATATATATAAAATTTTTTGAGAATACAATATAATGCATACTGTATTTATTTCAGGTAACACTTCTTGGCCATAGTATGGGAGGTGGAGCTGCATTTCTATATGCTGCCACATTTCCAAAGAAAGTAAAGAAAATTGTTGTTCTCGACTTGATAAAACCAATCACTGTGGAGCCAGAAAATCAGCCACAAAAAACTGCACAGTGTATTGAAGAACTGATCCTTTTAGAGGCAAAAAGCAGGGAGCTTCCTCGTTACGATCAAGCAACAATTGTAGACAAAATGATGAAAGGGTATAATATGAGTATAACTGAAAAATCAACCAAAATTTTGTTACGAAGAGGGTCAATAGACTACGGAAATGGCGAGTACTCTTTTAATTATGACCCGAAAGTCAAAGTAAGCAATATATTATCTCTGACATTTGACCAAATGAAAGAATTTGCAAAGCAATTGGAATGTGAATTTTTGTTAATAAAGGCCTCGAAAGGCCCATTTTATGAAGATAAAGCTATCTATGATGAAATTATTAGTATTTACCAGAAAAGTGCAAAAGTTTTCAAATATGTAACTGTGGAAGGCACCCACCATGTTCACTTGAATGATCCGGAAGTTGTTCAATCATTGATTAGTGAGTTTTTACTTGATGATATGCTAGACCTTTGAGGGTGCAAAGTAATTTTATTTCTACTATTGAATGTTTTTTAGATGCTAAATATTGCTTAGTCAGTGTTTAGTATACATTTAATGATATGATGGTCCTTTAAACTGTATTTATTGAGATTAAAAAAATTAGATTCACTGTAAAACCAGGTGTTCAGTTTGTGATTAGCAAAGCATGTATATAATAGTATCATGGACATCATAACACTATAACCATTCTAATTTTACCACTATCCTGAATTTTAGATTCACAGCAAACACAAAATTTGTTGTCAGTGATTGATGATTTTTAGACTACTGAAAGTTTATTGTTTGTAAATTTTTTATTGTTTGTAAATTTTTTAAAGTTTATATCTTATATAGATTTGTCTTTCTTTCTCCTCTTCACATGACTGGTCTCTCCTATATTGAATATTCAATTTTCCCTAAAGTTTGTAATTTTAGTGAGAATCTGCCACTGAAAAAGTTAGTGCGTGAAAACTAAAATGGAATTGAAGGAACTCATTCAACTACAGTACACATGATGCTGTAATAATTGGATGCTGGAAACATTGGTCTCCTTTGCTGGCTTTCTTTAAATGTAAGAAAACATTAAAAATGACAAATTCGTAGATAATTTGTATTTTTCCTAACTATACAAACCTTAGCTATTTAATAGGGGTATTACTTTCGGCGTAGCTGAAATGATGAGCCATTAATTTTTAACGAGGGTTAACTACCCACACCGCTAGCTAGCGGGGTGTAGGGAGGGTAGCCTGCTACCGCTCCCCCTCACACACCTGTGATTGAGATCACTTTGCTTGGAGGCAGGACTTCAAGGGGGATAGGGCTGGTGGGCAAGTTTGGTTAAATAGCTAAGGTTTGTATAGTTAGGAAAAATACAAATTATCTATGAATTTGTCATTTGTAACTTAACTGGAATACAAACCATGCTATTTAATAGGGGTGACTCACCCATTAGGAAGGGTGGATGTCCCAGCCAATCTGGCTTTTTGGCTTTACCCAGAGGCTCCTTATCTGAGTAGGTTAGCACTTAGGAAATAAGGATTCCCTAGCGACCTTGCTACAAGGTTCGCAGCCTACGCAAGCTGTGTGTGAAGGTATGTAGAAATGTGACTCATCTTAGAAAGTTGTTCCGAAGTTCTTTAGATGGAAAACTATGCACTAGGACTTTCCCAATACCACCTCGTCAGGGTATGGGGACGCAAAAGTATTAATCTTAATACTAGGTACACAAGGGAGCATGGTTTACCTGCAGTGGTTTGAGGTCAGCTATGCGGAGAACCCAGGATGCTGCTTTCCCCAAGAGAGGGGAGAATGAAGAAAAGAATGAGGGCCAGTCAAACCTTTTAATTCATGGAGACTAAAACCGGGTAACAATGCTCTCAACCTTCTGCTACTTGTCCAACAAGGAGCTTGAGGTTTAAAACCAGCCATTGTGCAGCCACCACAGGACCGATAGAAAATGTATCGAGTCTCCTGTGGGTCACGTCTTGCAGGTAGTGGGATGTGAACGTGTTTTGACGTTTCCATACCCCAGCTTGAAGAACCTGCGTCACTGAATAATTTCTTTTGAAGGCCAGAGACGTAGATATGCCCCTGACATCATGTGCTCTGGGGCAACGTGACAGAGGAGGGTCTGGATTCAGTGCAAGGTCAATGACTGCGAATTCATGCTGAGATGGTGTTCTTGGGGACCCTCCTCTTGGTCCTTCCTGTGCTGACGAATAGTGCAGGCACACGAGGACGGGCTGCGGCTGTTCTCTTCAGGCACAGCCTCAAACTCGTCACTGGGCATAGTAAGAAATGGTCTGGGTCATCTGTTACAATACGGAGACTAGAAATCCAGAAGCAGTTGAATCGAGGATCTGCTACTCCCGGGTTCTGAGTCTTAGCAATAAAGTCAGGGACGAAGCTGAACGTTACCTCTCCCCGTCCCCTTGAATGGGCGATGTCGTATGAGAGACCATGAAGTTCACTGACTCGCTTGGCCGAGGCCAAAGCTAGCAGGAACACCGCCTTCCAAGTCAGGTGGCGATCTGTTGCCTGGCGTAATGGTTCATAGGGAGGTCTCTTAAGAGACCTGAAAACTTGAACCACGTTCCATGGGGAAGGTCTCATTTCTGACTGGGGGCAGGTAAGTTCATAACTTGGTATGAGTAAAGGAAGTTCTTGTGATGAAGAAATGTCCATTCCTTTCAGTCTGAAGGCGAGGCTTCACGCTGAGCGATAACCTTTTACTTCCAAGACTGATAGGCGCATTTCATTTCTTCACGCAAATACACAAGGAACTCCGCTATTGCTGGAATAGTGGCATCGAGTGGAGAGATACACCTTCCACGACACCAACCACAGAAGACTTTGTACTTTGCCTGGTAGACTGCTGCTGATGATTTTCGCAGATGTCCAGACATCCTAATCGCAACTTGTTGCAAAAATCCTCTCAGAGAGAGGAGATGCTGGATAGTCTCCAGGCGTGAAGTTGCAGCGAAGCTACGGCTTTATGGAAGATGTTGGCATGTGGTTGTTTGAGTAGATTGTGTCGTGGAGGGAATTCTCTTGGTGGCTCCGTTAGGAGTTGCAGAAGGTCTGGGAACCATTCTGTGTGATGCCATAGCGAAGCTATGAGGGTCATTGAAAGATTGACCGATGATCTGATCTTGTTGAGTACCCTCCTCATCAGACAGAACGGGGGAATGGGTAAACGTCAATGTTGTCCCACCGTTGTCGGAAGGCATCTTGCCAGAGAGCCTTGGGGTCTGGGACTGGGGAACAGTACAGCGGGAACCTGAAGTTCAGGGCCGTTGCGAAGAGGTCCACAGTCGGAGAACCCCACAAAGTCAGGACTTTGTTGGCTACTAAATGATCCAAAGACCACTTGGTACTCACTATCCGAGATTCACTGCTCAGGTTGTCGGCGAGCACATTCCTTTTGCCTGGAATGAAGCGTGCCAATAGTGGTATCGAGTGGATTTCGGGCCATCTCAGTATCTCTACTGCTAGATGGGATAGTTGCTGCGAAAAAGTAACTCCCTGTTTGTTGATGTAGGCCAGTACTGTGGTGTTGCCGCTCATCACCACCACAGAGTGACTTGCCTGGAACTGTTGAAGGGCCAGAAAGACGCCCTTCATCTCTAAGAGATTTATGTGGAGGTACTTTTCTGACTCTGACCATAGGCCTGAGGTCGTGTGGTGCAGCACGTGGGACCCCACCCTTTTTTTGAAACGTCTGGAAACAGCATCAAATCTGGGGGGGGGGGGACGAGAAGGTCCACTCCCTTTCGTAGATTCCCGTCTGTCAACCACCACTGGAGGTCTGTCAGTTCCGCAGGTCTCATGGGGATCTGGATGTCCGTGGAGTTGTTTTGCTTGATTCCACCGGGACTTGAGTCGCCACTGGAGGGATCTCATCCTGAGGCGACCATTGGCAACTAGACGGGCCAGCGATGAAAGGTAACCGAGGAGACGTAGCCATGATTGGGCTGGAAGTTCTTCTCGTCTGAGTAAGAGATGGTCTGGGACATCTGTTACAGTACAGAGACTAAAAATCCGGAAGGAGTCGAATCGAGGATCCGCTACTCCCGGGTTCTGAATCCTAGCAATAAACTCAGGGACAAAGCTGAATGTTACCTCTCCCCGTCCCCTTGAATGGGCGATGTCGTATGAGAGACCATGAAGTTCACTGACTCGCTTGGCCGAGGCCAAAGCTAGTGGGGACAACGTCTTCCAAGTCAGGTGGCGATCTGTTGCCTGGCGTAATGGTTCATAGGGAGGTCTCTTAAGAGACCTGAAAACTCGAACCACGTTCCATGGGGTAGGTCTCACTTCTGACTGGGGGGCAGGTAAGTTCATAATTCCGTATGAGTAGAGAAAGTTCTAGCGATGAAGAAATGTCCATTCCTTTCAGTCTGAAGGCGAGGCTTAAGGCTGAGGGATAGCCTTTCACTGCCAAGACTGATAGGCGCATTTCTACATGCAAATACACGAGGAACTCTGCTATTGCTGGAATAGTGGCATCGAGTGGAGAGATACACCTTCCACGACACCAATCACAGAAGACTTTACACTTTGCCTGGTAGACTGTTGCTGATGATTTTCGCAGATGTCCAGACATCCTAATCGCAACTTGTTGCAAAAATCCTCTCAGAGAGAGGAGATGCTGGATAGTCTCCCGGCGTGAAGTCGCAGCAAAGCTACGGCTTTGTGGAACATGTTGGCATGTGGTTGTTCGAGTAGATTGTGTCGTGGAGGGATTTCTCTTGGTGGCTCTGTTAGGAGTTGCAGAAGGTCCGGGAACCATTCTGCGTGATGCCATAGCGAAGCTATGAGGGTCATTGAAAGATTGACCGATGTTCTCGTCTTGTTGAATACCCTCCTCATCAGACAGAACGAGGGAAAGGCGTAAACGTCAATGTTGTCCCACCGTTGTTGGAAAGCATCTTGCCAGAGAGCCTTGGGGTCTGGGACTGCGAAACAGTACAGCGGGAGCCTGAAGTTCAGGGCCGTTGCGAAGAGGTCCACAGTCGGAGAACCCCACAAAGTCAGGACTTTGTTGGCTACTAGATGATCCAAAGACCACTTGGTACTCACAATCTGAGATGCTCTGCTCAGGTTGTTGGCGAGCACATTCCTTTTGCCTGGAATGAAGCGTGCCGATAGTGGTATCGAGTGGATTTCGGCCCATCTCAGTGTCTCTACTGCTAGATGGGATAGTTGCTGCGAAAAAGCACCTCCTTGTTTGTTGATGTAGGCCACTACTGTGGTGTTGTCACTCATCACCACCACAGAGTGACTTGACAGGAACTGTTGGAACTGTTGAAAGGCCAGAAAGACGCCCTTCATCTCCAAGAGATTTATGTGGAGGTTCTTTTCTGACTCTAACCAGAGGCCTGAGGTCGTGTGGTGCAGAACGTGGGCCCCCCACCCTTTTTTTTGAAGCGTCTGAAAACAGCATCAAATCTGGGGGGAGGACGAGAAGGTCCACTCCCTTTTGTAGATGACACTAGGGTAAACACTGGTAAAGACTTGTGGTGCTGTGGAAAGACCGAAGCACAGCACCTTGAACTGGTATATTTTGTTGTCTAGGCTGAATCTCAAGTACAGGTACTTCCTTGAAGACGGATGAACTGGGATCTGGAAGTACGCGTCCTTTACGTCCAGTGTGCACATGAAGTCTTGCGATCTCACTGCTAGTCTGACCGTGTCTGCCGTCTCCATGCTGAACGGAGTTTGTTTGACAAACTTGTTCAGAGCCGAGAGGTCGATGACTGGTCTCCAGCCTCCGGACACCTTCTTTACAAGGGGACCTCTTGGAGAGCACCCTTCTTCAACAGGGTCTGGACTTCTGCCCGAAGGCCTTGCCCCCTTGCCAATCCCATGGCAAGGGAGTTCAATGACACTGGATTCCTGGTCAGGGGAAGTAGAGATGTTATGAACGGGACGCGATATCCAAGACTGATCACGGAGAATTGTCCAGGAATCGGCCCCGAGTTGCTTCCACCTGTTTGCGCAACTTAGTAGGCATCCCCCCACTGGTGAAAATGCAGGGGGACTGCCTATCCTAGCGTTTGCGGCCTCGGCTGCTCCCTCTAAGATTTTTCCCTCCCCTGGAGGACTTTTTGCCATTCCTGTCTTTGACAAGAAAGGGCTTAACCACCATTGTCTTCGGTGCAGTTTTTGTCGTCATTGTGGTCTTGGTTGGACGGGACTGCTGAGGTGCTGGAGGTTTATAGGGCTTAGATGTTAAAGCCCTATGTTGGAGGGAGTCTTGATGAGACTTCCTCCACCTCTCAGCAGCATGTTCCACATCCTTAGGCTGAAACAGATGAGACCCCTCTATGGAGGAATGTCTGAGCCTATTGATCTCGACGCTAGGGACCTTCTGGTGGAATCTCTCAGCTACTGCATCTCAACGTTTCAAGATGGTATTTGCCCACAAGTTCGAGACTTGGTGGGCAAGAAACTCGATCGTGCGAGTACCTGAGAGAAGGAAGGTTTCCATAGCTTTCCTGGTACGTTCCTTGGAGAAATCCTCGGATCGTATCAGGATACCCAAGGTCCCTAACCAGATATCAAGCCACGAAGTAGGTTGCATAGCATACTTTGTGACCTTCTCCTGGTTAAGGATCCCGGCTGCCGAGAATGAGACCTGCCGGTTGGAGAGTCTCTCAAGAGGGACTCCCCTGGTTAGCTCTTCCAGTGAGTGGTGAAGAGGAAGAGCTGAACTGGGCTCCTCCAGGATCTTGAAGTACCTCCTCTGCTGTACGCGAGGAGGTGGGAGGAGCTTGTTCGTGGTACCGGAACGGTTGGAGGAGGACATCTTGGAGAGCTGCTGGGCGATCTTGTCCCTGGTACTCTTCACCCCTTGAGACCAGGGCAGGGGTGCACTGGTCTTACAGGGTTTTTGAGTACCAAAGACGCGGTCTAGGACCGTGTCTTTGCCCTCTCGAGGGGAAATCTCTGGGTCGGAAAACCCGTTGAGAACCCTCATTAGAGTCAGAACCTGCCAGAATGCATGTTCTGACTCCTGCTGTAGGGTTTGTAGCGAAGTCTCCTTCTGTCCCCAAAGGCTCTTCTTGGGGAGAGTCACGGATATTCCCCGAGTGGCTGACTGGCTCCATCCTAGCCCTAGTGTAGGACTTTCGGCATGGTTTTGGAGTCTTTAGATTCCTTCCGGGGAAGGAGGTAAGACTCCAACATCGATGTGTGTGGCATGTCCCATCTATTCTCAGACTGCGAGGAACTCTTGGCGTGAAGAGAGATTTCCTCCATTGGTGCGATGGGGGAAAGTCTCTCTTCGCATGGTTCCCTAGGTGACGTGGAGATCCTCGTCCGAAAGGGATGGAGAGTTAGTCTGAGGAACAGGAGGAACTTGCCTCGATGGTCTGAGTGGATTCAGTTTCGCCCTCGGGGAAGTGACCGCGTCCGAAACTCCTCTTTTCCTCTTCAAAAGGGCAGAGGAAGCCATGGTTCCATGCCCTAGAGCAGACAGGACAGGCTTGAAAGCCTGGGTTATGGCTCTGAACCAGGGCTGCTGGCTGACAGACGCACTGTCAGACAGACCTCCTGAAGGGAAATGGACAGAATGTTCCCTGGGAGGAGTTACTGGAATAGGTGGGTTGGCCTTAGAATGTAGCTTAGGGATCCTGAACCCCTCTGCATGTTTCCCTTCTCCCACAATGCGCGGTGGTATGCGCTTGCGGGGAGGGGAATGAGGCGATGGCGACCTTGCCGGATGACGTGCCTGTAGTGCGCATGCTCGCGCGCGGGAGAATATTGGCGCTCGCGTGAGGGAGAATAATGGCGCTCGCGAGCGGGAGAATATTGGCGCTCGCGTGAGGGAGAATAATCGCGCTCGCGAGCGGGAGAATGTTGGCGCTCGCGAGCGGGAGAATGTTGGCGCTCGCGTGAGGGAGAATGTTGGCGCTCGCGAGCGGGAGAATGTTGGCGCTCGCGCGCGGGAGAATATTGGCGCTCGCGCGCGGGAGAATATTGGCGCTCGCGCGCGGGAGAATATTGGCGGGAGAATATTGGCGCTCGCGCGCGGGAGAATATTGGCGGGAGAATATTGGCGCTCGCGCGGGGGAGAATATTGGCGCTCGCGCGGGGGAGAATATTGGCGCTCGCGCGGGGGAGAATATTGGCGCTCGCGCGGGGGAGAATATTGGCGCTCGCGCGGGGGAGAATATTGGCGCTCGCGCGCGGGAGAATATTGGCGCTCGCACGCGGGAGACTGTTGGCGTCCGCAGGAGCATATTTGAACACGCAGGAGAATCACGATGAGGGCGCGGGAGAGTGTTGGCGTGTGCGCAGGAGAATCATGATGGGCGCGCGGAAGAGTGTTGGTGCGCGTCTGTAGGAGAGAGAGGGCGTTCACGCGCATCTGTGTGTGCGCGCAGGAGAAAAATGGTGCGCAGGTGAGCGCACATGGACTCGAGAGCGCTGGCGAGCAGGTAAAAGTTACCGCAAAGGTGAGATGAAGAAGGTTGTCGCCTCACCTACGAACTTGCGCGCAGGAGTGATGGCGCGCAGGTTTTGGCTGGCGTGTTGGTTGGTGCGCAAGATAGCGCACAGGAGAGCACGGATGAGCAGGTGATGTGGGGCGCACATGTTGGTGTGCAAGAGAGCGCTGGCATGCGGGAGAGCGCTGTTGCGCAGGAGAACGTTGGCGGGTAGGAGAAATTTGGCGCGCAGGTAAGGACTGGCGCGCAGGAGAGTGCTGGCGCGCAGGTAAGCACTGGCGCGCAGTTGGGCGCTGGGAAGTCGTGGGCGCAGGGCGCATAGGTGCAGGAGAGCGCAAGTGTACTGTGGTGTGCTGGCGCGTAGGTGACTCTGAGCTTGTTTGCACAGGGTGCGCAGGTGATCGTGGGCACGTGTGTGCATGGCGCACAAGAGAGCGCTGAAGATCTTGATGGCGCGTAAGTGCGTGAGGTTGCTGCCCTTTGTAAAGGGCTAGCAGAATGGGTGGTGTACCTAAGCGTTGGTGACTGACGAGCTTCTGGTGAGCGCTGGTCAGGGCGCGTGGTGCGCAGGGCGAGAGTGATGGCGCGCAATAGCGCACTTTGGTGGAGCTTTATTAGGCTCATACAGGAATGGTGATGGAAGGTCGGCAGGTCTGTTGGATGGATGGTCGACATGTTCTTTAAAAGGACGACCATCCACCGAAGGAGATCGCGAACGATCTGCAGAGAAGTCCAGGACCGAAGTCACAAAACTGGTTGCAGGTGCAGTGATGGATGATTGGTCTAGACTCTAGAGGCTCCTCTGTGGGGGACTGGATTGAAGACGTTGAACCAAAGAGGCGCTTCCTCACCGCAGGTGAAGGAAGGCCTCTAAGACGAAGAGGAAGGCGAGCCTTCCGATGGATGCACCCTCTAGGGGCCGTTGAATCAGCAAGTTGACCGTCAGCAGTCCTCCGAAGAGGAGTCTCTGTAAGCGAACTCGGGGAAGAAACACTAGCAGGAGAGACCAGTGATAAACTTAGTTTCCCCCTCGGAGGATGGTCAGGAACGGGGAAACTAAGTCGGCAGCTACAGTAGAGTTTGGAGTGGCAGAGGAGATGGGTGATGTCGCATGAGACACCTCTGACACAACAACGTTGACAAGTGTCAGGGGATCTACCTCTGACGGTGACGACGATTGCTTGACAGAAGCACCCATGCAGATGAAATTAAGCAATGCCTCTTTGGAGGGCGAACCCGTGAGCCCCAAGGAGGACCAAATCTGAAACACGGAGGTTAGTGACGAGGCCTCCCCCGGGGGGAGAGGTGGTGCTGCTTCGCTAGGGGAAGCAACCTCATCTCTCGAGACCCGAGGTTGGTCAGAAATAAATTGGTCTACGCTACTACCCGACCGAGTAGGAGCTTCGGAGGAGGTTTGGGCGACGGAAGAAGAGGCCTTGGGTTTATATTCCTTCGAAGAAGAAATATCCCACTTGGACTTCTTCTTCCACTGTCGTGAAAACCTCTCCCACTGGGAGGAAGACCACTCCCTACACTCACTACACTTGTTGACACTATCACACCGTTGACCTCTGCTGACCTGAATACTCCACAAGGGCGGTCGGAGACTCCAGGGCAGGTGCGCATGGTCGCAGAAGTCAACTTCACACACACCGTCTAAGAAAAAAGAAAAAGCAAAAAGCATTAATGGCTGCGGATTGTCGACGAGAATGAAGAACAGCAACGTCCGTTCGCCATCCGAGCCGAAAGTAAAGTGAGCTCAATCACAGGTGTGTGAGGGGGAGCGGTAGCAAGCTACCCTCCCTACCCCCCCACTAACTAGCAGTGTGGGTAGTTAACCCTCGTTAAAAATTAATGGCTTGTCATTTCAGCTACGCCGAAAGTAATACCCCTATAAAATAGCGTGGTTTATATTCAAGTTACGGAACAAACCGCAATTGTTCTGACACTCCCAACAAAACTTTATGCTTTTTATTGTATAGGGATTTTCATCGAAGTTGGAAGATTAGCCATAAAGACTTTTAAGCGAGATAGCAACTACCAAACCTGTTAGTTAGCTGGGGTAGTTAGGGGTAGTCGGGATTGCCCACTACCCCATTCACTTGCATACCAGTGCATCTAAACCCCTTTCTCTTTTGGCTTTGCCGAGATTGGACGTTTCCACTCTCTGCCTTCCAATAGACTTGGCCATGTAATTAATTCTCAACTTCTTTCTCTTTTCAGTTGTGCGTGTCTTCTTCCTGATGTCCTAATTCGAACCTGCCCAGGACCTGAAGGATGCTCTTGCGGTACCTTCATGTCCTCTGCTGAGACCGACCCCCATTTGTTGTGTTCGGCATGCTGAGGACGGCGAGGTGATCAGGGTAACACCTGCGAGAAGTGTCGGGAGTGGTCTTCCTCCCGTTGGGATAGATTTGGGGAACGGCGTAAGAAGAGGTCTAAGAGATTCTATTCTTCGGGGTCTTCCTTGTGGGCGAAGAAACCTCGGACCTCTTCCTTGAACCCCTGATCTCTTCCCGAAGCTCCCGCTCGCTCTGCCTCTTACAAGGATCAATCGAGCTGGAGTGTTGACCAGCTATGTCACGGCAACTCCCGGGGTTCTGGGGACAAAGCTGCATCTAGAGAAGCAACTTTTCCCCCACACTCAGGCGAGTCCTTCGCTTTATCTGATGTTTTGCAGGTTTGCCCATTGCTGGGGATTGCATGGTTGCCTTCAAAGGACGTTCTGTTAGAGCTTCTTCAGCGTGGGGCACGAGTAAAACCTCCTACGCTTTCCAAGGTGGAAGTTCTTTCTCCCATGCGCGTCGTGGTCAACACGCTTGCTGTCTGCGAGGCCCATCTCTCGCCTTCTCCTGATCCTGTTAGTCCTTTGCAGCGTGATTCCCCTTCGAAGGATCACCGCAGACAAGACTGGTGCACTCGTTCAGCAACCGACTGCCGACGACGAGACTTCTCGCCACCTCAGGACCTCATCATCTTCTAGGGACTGTAGTCCTCTTCGCCCATCCAGACATTTGCCAATGCCCGCCGTCATGAAACAACGCTCTCCTTTTAGAGATCGACGATCTTCTCACCACTTAATAGGTTATATAGTTCTCTGTCGAAAAAACAGAGAAATTGCGAAAAAAGAACCTGCGGATAGGGAAAGCTGACTGTACAGTAAGTTGTATTTTTCAAAGCTATACAAACCTGAGTCCTTTTAAGTTGAACTTACCATTTCAACGGACCCTGTAAGTCCTGAGCCAAAAGGTCATAAGTGAAGAGCTTTTAATAGGGTGGAGAGGGTCGTGTCTCCTCGCTCACAACATGTTAACTACAGTCAACCCTCCTTATTTTGGGGGGCTAGGTAACAGAGACAAGCACAAAGATTGAGAATCCGTGAATGCTTGCTACCCTGGGGTGGGCCAATTCATAATCTACCAACTCACTGCCCATTGCCTATATGTGGTTGACTAATACACTAGGTAACCAACTGTACAGCACTAGACGGTTTTCATGTGATTTCTATCATAGTATGAGTATTGTACTTCTTTAAAAACACACTTCAGTAACTTTATACAGTACACTATAAAAAATTTTGTACTGTAAATATAGTACACACTAAGTCAACTCATCACCACACTTGTACTGTATTGTATACTAATACTGTACCAATATAATAACAAAATAGTGTTGTTCCTATCTAAACAACATTTGCTGATAGTAAGTGTATATTACTCTAATACGAGCGTATAGATTAACCCTCCAAAATTGGGTAGTTGCCGACATGGTCAGGAAAACTAAACTACTCTAAACAAGTAGCCCTCCAAAATTGGGTATAATGCTGACCTGGTCAGGTAGTACAATGACTTAAGAATAATCTCCTAAATAAAGTAAAACGTGTTTCAATTCCCCGCATAAAACTCAATAGGAACACCCTAACCAAAATATAAAATAAATATGTCGAAGGGGAGGCTCATGGAGTAGGCTACCGTCCGAAGCCACGCACTGCTCAGTGGGGCAGGCTAACTAACTGAACGCCAAAATAGCCTAAATAAAACTCAATGGTTAATAAACTTCAATAATCATGCTAAAACACTGTATAAGATGTCTAGAGCAAAATAAATGAGACTACAATTAGTATGAGGAACTAATTGAAAGCCATAACAACAAAAAGATCGGGAGGTAGCGACACCAAAATGGCTGCCAAATATACCCGTAAGGGAAGGCATAACACAAAGCCGCTGAGGCTAAAATTAACAATATTATTAATTCAACGTGTGTCGCTACCTAAAATTATCAAAACAGATAATTGCAATACTTAACTTGGGAGTAGGGATCTCCAAAACGTCTGACATCTTGAAAACACAAAACACAAAAGCTATGAAAATAAACACGTCTGGTTATTACTGGTGCTAGAAAGGAATAAGGGAAGAAGCGTGGGTAGTGGTAGGGGTGGGGGGAAGGGTAGTCGTAGTAGCGGGCAGTAGTTGGATGTAGAACAGTACCTCGAAGTATCGGGGGATATTGAGGAAGGAGAGGACTAATTGTTAAGGGACCTCTGGTAGTGGTTCTAACACGCCCCAGTTACTATACCGACACTCTATTAGAGTGAGCGAGCTGGGTTTATTCCTGGCATTCCATGCAACTTTTTCTCTGGTATATTTAGCAGTATTTATACCTTAGAAATGGTGCTATAAGAAGCATTTCACGGAGTGACACAGGTTGAGCCCAGAAATAGATTTTTCCTTCGTCAAAATCCCTTAATTAGGTAAGGTACAGTAATGCATCACTTGTAACTGATGGCTATATTGCACAGCTGAGTTTATCAACTTGCAAACACCTAGCCTATATATACAGTATTTACTGTACAGTATACGGTATTTTGTAAACAGTACTGTACAGTAGTAAAGTAATTACTACCCTATAACAATACGCTCACAATGAAAATAAAAAGGAAAAAGTAACAGTACAAAAAACATTAAATTTCTTTCCAAGTTCTACACAGTAACACGTTGTGAAGCATGGTGCAACTCTTGAACTGTCATCTGTCTTTTGTATTACACTTCAACTCATTCAGTAGTACAGTAATACTTAACTTTAAACACTAATTACTGTGCATATCATTATAAGGTACTAATTATACACAGCTGTGGAAAAAACAAATACATTAATTAGTAAAGTAAAATTTTTTATAATTACAGTATAGTATGGTCGTAATGTTCATGTACTACTTCTTTTCCACTGTTATCCCTACATTGAGAGGTCCGTTGGCTGATGCACCCTATCCAATGGCTTCTATTAAAGGCATCCTATTCTCTCCATATCATCCTTCATCTTATCTCGCCACCTAATTCTCTGCCTCCCTCTCTATCTTCTCCCCCTTATAAGTTCCTCCAATACCCTCCCCACCATCCATCTGCAACACGTGCCCGCACCATCTGAGTCATGACACTCTTATCACCTCTGCAATCTTTACTATGCCTGCCATTCTTATTTCCTCATTTTCCTATCTTTCAAGTAGTGATATTCCCATAATTCACCTCAGCATTCTCATCTCTGTCCTCATGTTTTGCTTCCTCTTTTCATCTTAGAGACCATGTTTCTGATCCATACACTAACACTGGTCTTATTAATGAGCTATATATAGATCTTGACTTTTATCTTGATTGGCATTTTCTCATCACATACCACTCCTGCTAACTCCCTCCACTTCCCCCTAGCTGCTTTTATCTTATTCCCAACTTCAGCCTCATATCCTCCCTCCTGACTTATAGTAGATCCCAAGTATCTAAATTGCTCCACCTGTTTTATAACCAAGCCTCTACTTTCATGCATTGCTATCTTGTCCCTACCCTCCTTACTGCTCACCAAAATTTCTGTCTTATCCACATTTACCTTTCAAAAGTCTCCAGCCACCCAACCCTTCTCTGCAAGTCTCTTATTTTCAGCGGTAATCACCAAATCATATGCATATAGCAACTCCCACAGCTCTTCATTTCTGATCTCTCCACTCAATGCATCCATGACCACCTCAAATAAAAATAGCCTTAATGCTGACCCCTGGTGTAATTCAACAATAATTTCAAAGATTTCTGTTTCCCCAACAGCTGTTATTACTTTTGTGGTTGCTCTTTTGTACAGCTCTATCAATTTCTCTGGGCCTTTCCTCTTCCTCAAGCCCCAAAACACTATTTCTCATGGTATTCTATCATAAGCCTTCTGTAAATCTACACAAGCACAGACAAGCTTCTGATTTCCCTCTGTCTTACTATATAGCATCCACAGTTCCTCACCCTCTCGTGAATCTATACTGCTGTTACCCAATCATTACAATCTTATCTCAATCTCTCATCTAGTACCCTCTCAAAAACTTTCAAACCATGCTCTTTTAGCTTAAATCCCCTGCAGTTACCACATTCCATGAGAATCACCTTCTGCTTAAATATAGATACCATCATACTCTCCTCCCAATCTTTAGGCATTATTTCCTCTTCCCAAATTTCTCTTAATAAATTGTTCCCCCTTTAGGTAATACCTTGATCATTTCAATCTGAAACTGATGGACCTGCTGCTTTACTATTTTTCATTCTACTCATTGCCTGCTTCACCTCTGTATTCCGTATCTTCATCACTGGTCCCTCCACCCTTTGTACTTCTCTCCTCTCCTCTCTCTTACTTTCAGTATTCAATATTGTTCAAAATATTCTCTCCACCTCCTCTAAAATGTCTTCATTCCTATGCAATATATTTTCATCTCTATCCTTGATAATTCCCATTGCCCCAAATCCTGTCTTTACCTTCTCCTCAAGTTTGAACTTATAAATATCCTTTCTCATTTCCTTGGTCCTAGCCTTTCATTCAATTGCTCTAACGGTCTTCTAATAGCTACACCTATTTTCCTCTAAGAATCTTTTTCCTCCTCTCTCTACCATTCCTCTGCACCCTGTGTGCGCTTTACTCTCCAGTCCTTAAATGCCTTCAATTTTCTTTCAACAGACTTGCACCTCTGTCCACCACCAATTTTTTCCTTTCGACATACCATATCCACTGGTTCCACTTGTGATAAGTACTGTGGAACTACAGTACCCCCTATTTTTATTTGATATTATTGATCATATTCAATATAATGATTTTTTCTTTAATTCTTTCTTATACTCGTACATTATATAATCCTTAAACTTAATGTCAGTAGCCAATCTTGAATTTAAACAAAAAAAAATTAAAAGAATCTGCATGGAACTGTGCACTTCACAGTTCCAGCTGCGGGGGGTTTGGCTGTTGTGTGCGTGCATGCAGGAAGCTACTCGCGAGGCTGAGTCACGGGCTGAGGGAGAGAGAGCACTGTCGTCCCCACAGTGACGACCTTGGCATGTCGGTGGAGGGTTGTTTATTTTTTTTAACTACACGGTTGTTGTGCTAGAAAACTGTACTATATTATTGAAGGCAATAAAATGTATTAGATTATTATCCTACTTTCAGTTATTCTATTTGATTAATTTTTTTTTTTTTTTTGGTTCTGTTAACAATTTGGAAAGACTAACTACACTTGCAGTGCTTTCAGTGGAGAAAAAAGTTTCTCAGTTGACTTTTATCCAAGGATCAAAGAGAAAATAATCTATCTTTCCATTCACATTAAAATAAAGGAAAATTGATTTAATTTTTAAATGTATGGATCAAGCTTGGACAGTAACAATTTAAGCTATAGCAAGTAAAAATTGTTTGACTTTGTTCTTTTAGGATTCTAGCAAGTTTCAGAATGCATTTTCTTATGCATGTGTTTCTTTCCACACAATACTAAAACAAAGGCTACAATTTATTTTTTGGAGCAGCACCCCACTAATTTTAGCTACAAGCTACCACCGACTGGTTCTTCCCGCTAATTCCTGTTTCACTGACACATTTATTTCATACCCACCCAAATATTTTCCACTCTGTTACCCTGTTCACTTTTCAAGTTCAACCTTTCCAGTCAGCCCTCTTGCAATCCTCCTAAATTGCTCATCCTTTATGCCTTCAAGGTCCCAAACCTTAATTTTAGATCCCCTCTTTCTCTTCTTGGGTTTTCTACTTCTAATTTTAAAATCCATCACTTTCAGTATGTTGTTTAACGGATGCTTCCTCCAAAATAATTTTAGTTCATCACAATATTTTTATTAACTCTTTTAACCAGGATGTAACCTAATTGGCTTTCCACTCCTCCACTTTCATAGGTTTTCAGCTGCTTACCTAACTTCTGAAACCAGGTGTTCATACATGCCAATTCAAAACTCTGAGCCATCTCTATTACTGAATATACTCCTCACCTTCATTTCTGATTCCATGTTTATGTACATACCATATTAAATACAAAAGTATCATTTCTTTTATAACACTATCTACAAAAAAATATTACAGTACATAACATATGACATAACTTGCCAAAAAATATGTTGCATAAAGGCACAGTTGGTGAGGTGGAGTTACAAATGGATGACCAATGAAATGAACAATGAAGGGACTTAACTGCACAGCATGACTTGTCTATGTGGACGACTGTCACTGCTGCAAAGAAAAAAAGATTTAAAATGAATTAGACCAAGATATTATAAAAAAATCATATAGAATAGAGGTGTATATACAAGTATATGTACGTGTAGTATGAAAAAATTATACTAGGGTACTGTACTCTATAAAATACCTTGATTAAAAAAGCTGGACCCATATATAATCTTAACACTATAATATCGAAAAAATTAGAACAATGTTAAAAACTGTACAGTACTGTATCATTATTATTTTAATGTACTGGACATACACTAGAGCACGTACACTCTGTATAATTAAAAAACAGCTCAAATAGAAAAAATTACCGAAAAATATCTTACCACTCTACAAGGGGAGGAGGATCATCTATGCCATCATCACTGAGCTCCATTGTGGTATCTGGAAGAGGAGTTTTATGCTCAAGAGAATCCGAGTTTGGAAGAGGAGGTTGTGACGGCTCAGGCTCAATCTCAGAGATTGGAGGAGGTGATGGTGGCCGTTTCTCACAATGGAGGGAGAACTTGGTTATGGGCAGCTGCATCACCGACTTCATCATCTCATCCAAACTGCTCTTGTCACCAGCAAAAATCTCATTCATGGAATGCATGAACTTCAGGACACATACTAATGAATGGTCCAGACTGTAATGCTGTATGCCCTTTGCTTTAACTCTTCCACCAACCATGACATCTCTGCCAACTTCTCGAGTGTGATGCCTTCATCCTCCTTGTCAGGTTCATTAGCCTCTTCTTTCTCACTTGCTGAATAAACTAATTCAGCCAGTTCCTCCTCGGTCAGCTCCTTGATAAGATCACCTAGCAACTCCAAGACGTCGTCCTCAGTCACTTCCGCGAAGCCTTTAACTGAATGTCCTCGCTAAAGTCACAATCTTTTTGATAGTCACTTGGAAGGCTTTGGCAGGACAGATGTCGCCAAAGTCCCTCGCATACATTTCCAACATGCATTGATAGTCTTGGGCTTGACATCATGGAAAAAATCCTCGACAGCAGACAGTCTGCAATCGTGAACTTCTTTCCATACTTACTCCATTATGCTGAGGTCAGGGTAGTTATCAACAGCTACTTGGAGTCGCGCCTTCACTCATCAGCTGTATTGGACCTTGAAATTCTTGATGACCCCATGATCTAGAGGCTGGATGAGAGTGGTGTTTGGAAGAAAGACCACTTGCATGTTAGGAATCATTAGCCGACGTAGGATGTATGTCCAGGAGCATTGTCAAGGGCAGTACTGAAACCAGCTCATGAAGAGCTCCTTTGTCATCCATGCCTTTTTGTTGTACATCCAGTACACAGGCAGTTAATTCCTGTTGCGACGTTGAAGTGCATGGAGCCTTACCAGCCCAAGGGCAAGGCTGTCCAGTACAGCTCGTAAGTCGTGAGCAACTCTCAACTCTCATAATTGCATTTAACTCAAAGCCGAGGTCTTTGGATATAAATCTTTAAATAACATGAATTGTAAAAGTTTATCACATTTCCATGGCTACCTGTACCATGAAACAGCAGAGTGGTGAAAGATAATTTTTTGTTTCTTCTTGGGGAGTCCATGCTTAATTATTGAATACATGTAATGTTATCAATAAAAGGGGGATTAAACTGTTACATTTATTTATTTACAAAACATTTCTACAATGAAAGAAAAAAGGTTTGCTAACTATGATGCTATGGAATGTCTAATGTGAACAAAATGTACAGCCAAAATCAGTTTATGTGCAGTAGTATATATACATAATAACAGTGCAAATGCCTTGCAGTCATATACTTTTATATTGTATTTCCAATTAAATAATAAAAATACCTATCCTTTTTTCAGGATATTCAGGTCCAGGAAACAAATCAGTATTGAAGAACACCAATAACATGGGTAGAGAAAAAAAAAGCAAGTGGAAGGGATCAAAGAATATAAAGAACAGTACCTATAAGAGAAAAAAGGATAGAGTCAACATTTGTTATATGCAATTAATTAGGTTATAAAAACCACTGTGTACGTAAAAATCGCATATTCGAAACTAATTTTTCCTATTTGTTTAATGTGGAGGTCACCAACTTTTTTCATATTTCAACTATGAACTGTATATTATCTGAAATAAATTACTGTACCTACTATGCATTATTATATTTAACAACAGAGTTTAAGAACAAAATTAACATCACTATACAGTATCGTGAATTGTGGTGAGCAATTCGTTGATTCGTGTTGGTGCAAGAAACATAAACAAAGACTCGGCATTCAATTTCATTAGTTGATCTTTCACGTAAGTGCCATACAATACGTACACATAACAGAATAAATAAAAATCTTTGTTTCCTTACCAATGATCAATTAAGTAAAACTCAAAATAAATTTATACTCTGCATAAATCCATTTTAGATCGTAGGCTATGGCTTAAAACACAGCAATCGATTTATTTAGCTAATCACTAGTTTTAGCAGAAAACATTATTACATTATAAAAATTCATGATTTTAAAAGTTAATTGTGCTTCATTAAAGATTTTTTACTTAATTTTCAGTTTTGGGAGCATTTCAACAATCGACAATTACTGACTTTTTTTTCTACTTTTGGTTGAGATCAGTCGATCTCAAGCTGCTGTTACGTAACAAGAATATGTGCACATACGAATAACAGGGTATCGCCTCTATAATTTCTTGACTTATTCAAAACATCTTCACAGTCAGTCATAGTTTTCATTCAGTTCGTTTATAGCTATTATTATATTACCGGTATTAGTTATCACTTGAACATATGAGTACGTTTTCTCTCTCTCTCTCTCTCTCTCTCTCTCTCTCTCCGAGAGATACCATACAATTTATATACAAATAGCAGAAGAAACAAAAATCTTTGTTTGCTTATATTATCAATTCAAAATTTTAAGGTTTATTTTAACAACAGCAACTACAGAAATTTGTTTTAATTGTGTCTGTCATCAGCGTATCTCAGGGGGACAGTATAGAGAATATGCTCATATAATTAACAGAGTATCGTTGATGCAATTTCCTGACTTAAGTAGTATTAATTGTGGATTTCTAACTCTTTACTTTCACATTTTGACTTGCATTCTTTGGAATTTTTCAATATGGTGCTAAACTGATTTCTGATGCTAAATTATACATTTTGACTAGTGCTTTTTAACAAAACTGTATGCTGTATTTGGCCATTAGGAACTAAACTTGCCAGGACTGTCCTCAAAGGTAAAGTGAGAGCTAATTTGTCAGTATCCAATATAGCCTTTCTGTTTATTGTGAATTTAATAATTCACAATTTGTATTAATTTCTGTTATTAAGATTATAATCAGTTTACTAAATTTCATTACAAACCTTTAAAAATGGGTGTATATGTGGATGGACTTGTGGAATGCATTGAGTGATTTTCCATTCATTCTTATAGGAAAAATAGTTTAGAACAAAATCATTTTAGGTCACGATCTCACTCCCAGAACGAATTGAACTTGTAAACCAAGTTACTACCATATATGTACACTGTAAGTTATAAGTTTAAAACTATACAATACAGAGAAACATGGTTACACCTGTATATGAATCTGCACAAAAACATAGAAAATGGCAAATTTCCCTGTTTCAGTCCATATCACTAAGCAAAAACAAATGGCTAACACTGAATCTGCAACTGAGACGGGTAATGAAGCTTAAAAATTTTATTTTTGTGTGCACTAAAAAAAGAGTCCTATCAAAAGTCGTTCTAACATCATACTACAATGAAAAATAATTTCAATAAGACCTAATTCCCATTTAACAATACTGTACAGTATACAGAAACATCACTATAATAAACTATCAACGAATATCTAACAAGTCAGAGCAATAGACAACACCTGAATGCTACTACCATCTGAATAATATAGCTATCATCTTTCTATGTTCGTTATACATTTTAATTTCTATGTCACACACTAGAATGGATTAAATGAAAGATTCAGCTTGTAATTAAAAAACAAAGAAGTAAATTTGCCAGGTTATTAGAGTACAATAATCAGTGGCTTCACATTATTTAAATCGTACCCATCAACCTTCTTATGACTTTATTACAGCACTTACTCACATTTATAGCTGTGAGGCAGAAGATCCTTAAGTGAAGGGAGGTGGAACTGAGCAATAATACATTGGAAGAAGGTTGCCAGAAGTTGGAAGATAGAAAAAACCAATAAAAGGCAAAAGACAAAATTAAACCCATCTTGGGGACAAATCACTGAAGCTCATGAACTTTGTTACTTCCATCAATGTCAGTTATTCATTCATTATCGTCAATATTTTAGGGTATAAGAATAATCAATGTACCTTCACAATTCCACTTTTTTCTCAGTGAATCTAAAACACTACTCTGAGAATTCTTTCCAAAAAAAAAACTTCTATTTAACTCATTTACTATAACTGACAAAATTAAGCATCAGCATTTCACACTATTTTCTCATATGTGTAATATATTTTTACACATTTTACAATATTAACTTTAATCCTATACATTTATAATATACAATCTAGCATAACAAGAATATACTGTATAAACTGTATGATCCTTGTAGACTAACTTCACTGTAACTTGGATTTTGAACTTAAAACTTAATAATAAAATAATCTTACAATTGTTCAAGATTGGCATATGACAGAAATCATTGGTCACAAAAATTACTTCATAATAGAAGTAAAAATCTATAGTTAAAGCTCCAAAAAAGATGCTTATCTCAGTAAATAATGTAAATTTTTTATAAGGGAATACCAACAAATGTAGAGATTACTTCTTTCTCGCTACACTACATAACTGAGCCAAAAACATGTTACATTGTTATATAACCAAAAGGGAAATATTCAATTATCATTTTCCATTACCATTTGGTAAATAATATAAAAAAAATGAACATTTAAAGTTTTTAAGTTAAATATATTACAGATTTCAATTTGTCTTAAGTAAGAATTCGATACCTACATAACATCTCCGAGGTAAAATGAAAAACATTTCACTTCATGCCAATTACATTTTTACAATAGACAGGTCCAGTAAACTGCTTGCATGTATAACATATATGACAATAAATAATTCAGTTTTAACAACACAGAAGCACCTAACACTTTACAGAAGACTAACATTGAGATCTCTTTCCGGAAGCTGTCGAAGTTTAATGGATCCATCAGCTCCACATGAAAACAATCGATTACTGCCATCAAGATGAAGCTGAGTTACACCTTGACTTAGATTTTTGAACAAAGATGAGCGTGAATGTTCTCCAGGTAGATTATATATCAAATTATGAATTGAAAGTCCCCATACCTGAAAATTCGTAAGTAATTAAATCAAGCATCAAAACAAAATTTTTCTTAAAACACTAAGTAAACTTACATATGTGATTGTATGAAAATGTAAACCATTGCCCTCCAAAATTCTTCTACTTTGCGACTGCAAGAGGCAGATCGACTAATAAATGACTGAAAATGACAAATAAAATCCTAATTTTCATACAAGTTTTGAAGTGCAGTGATGTCTAATCAATAACTATATAAACCATCATTTCCCCCTTGGTCAGCCTCATTTGCCTCACATTCCTTCCCTAAGGTAGAATCTCTACAATGTGCTTTGTGCTGTTAAGAGAATGATTAGAACATGAGAAAAATAACAGGCAAAAGGCAATGAAGTTGAGGCTTAGGGGATTCTGAAACAATCCTATTGCCCCATATGATTATTATACATAACCTTGTATTATGAAATTTATCTCAGCTTCGGTATGTTATGTAATTCTGTACTTCTTTTCTGACAGATGCTGATATTATTGCTTGGTGATGAATGATCAAAGCAAAGTTGCATACTTATCTACAGTGGTAGCATAGACTGCTTGCTTGCCTCTTGTTTCACTATGACATAAACAACATATCCTAGTCAACCCGATTGATTTGCATAAGAGGACTATACATTCAACCATCCAAAACACTACCCACCTCATAATCAGCCGGGGCAAAAAAAGTTAGGCAACCCATGATATCAACTGCTGGTATAAGTTAAAAGTGTACTTTGATAGTGACGATGCATTCAGAAGGATCATTATACAGTCAGATCTTTGGCACTTTTTGTCGAGAAATTAACAGACTGACCTGAACATCATTAAATCTCTTGCAGTGGGACGAGAATTTTATGGTTTAAAGGTCGATTATGAAGTGTAAGGCAAGGGACAGGACTATGTCCTGCTTACTGAGCAAATATACGTTTGATCAGCACCTAAGCAAGGGCATGGTGATATTATTATTACTGGCTAAACTATAACCCTAGTCGAAGAGCAGGATGCTAATAGCCAAAAAGCTCCAATAAGGGAAATAATCCAGTGAGGAAAATAAATAAGAAAACAGACAGAATAGTGTGGCTGAGCATACCCTTGGCAGGTAGACCTGTATGGCCCCCAAAAACTTTCCATCTCTAGCTCACAAGGACCTCACTATTAGGCTTAAGTGGGGCTCAAACTTTTAAACTCACAGGTTGCAAGACTGATGTTTCCAATAAGTTAGGGGTTCAGCTACACAGGCTGGCATATGCAACTTCCAAATATAATTTAAGTGCACAGCCACTGGCTAGTAAAATTATGATCAAGGATGCTGTCATGCAGGGATTAAAAAATGAGAATATTGGACTGGATTTCTTTGTCGAATCAAAGCAAGATATGCCTCAGGAGGAAGTCTAAAGTATGTTGAGGTTAAAGAAAGCAGCAGCTAATCAAGCACTCAACTTATAGGGAGTAATAGTTGTAACTGAAGCTATCACCACCTCTTACAAACATCAAGAGAAGGGACCTCTGCATACCATATTGGGTAACACCAAGCCATCAACTGCTCTGAGGTCGTTGCGGCACACCAGGCCACATATGTAGCAGACAGAAATACACAGCCTACAACCATAAGTGCATCTCATGGCCCATTGTAGATACCCTAGCAATGTCATTATATTGAACCCCTCCAAATTCTCTTTTGCCTGCATTATCAGTGAGTTTGGTGGCTTCAAGATCATTCCAATACCAAATGGGACGACAGGCATTGCAATCGAAATTAAAGTTTGCCAATTTGACCAATATGTAGTGAGAGTGGATGGCTCTGGATGTCAAGTTGTAGAACAGGAACATTCAGTGCAAATACCTGCCAGTAATATCGGGCACTCCTTTGGCCATGGTTCCTGAATCACAACCACCATTATCCCTTAGTCCATTGCCCCTACACATCTAGCCAAACAAGAGACTCATGACACTGCACACCCAGCAAACACAAGTGCTACAATGCTGTACAGTCAGCTGAACAAGTCAGAAATCCCACAAAGGTGCATGGCCAGCTGAACAGGAGTACTACAATGCTACATGGCAAGCCGAACAGAGTTCCATGATGCAAGTAGGCCATACCTGCCACTAACAACTGGTAACATTAATGAATACCATGGAGAACTATATCAAGTAACACCCCAGTACTTGGACCAGGAGCATCCTCTTACTGACTGTCAATGACCCACAGCCTCCAAACCAATCTCTCATCCACTGCTTGGCCTTTTATATCCCAAGATTCCCCTGTGCTCAAGGAACCCTTACATGAAACCCATAAACATCACCACCATCAGGAAAGGGCAACACTATAAATCACTATTCTAGGCAGATCAAACTACTGGAATGGACGGAGAGCAGGGACTTTTTTTGATAAGTAACCATTGCCTAAATATCTGAACATACCTTTCATAGTGTATACCGTATCAGCCTTTGTCACCTCTTACCAAGGCTTTTGGGGTCAAATAATAGCAAGATATACTCATGATTATTGTAAAAAGAACTTGTTCTGAGCATTAGTATGTCATACAATTCTGTATTTCTTTTGTTGAAGATGTAACTATCATTGCTTGATAAATGTTAAAAGAAAATAGTTGTGTGGTTATAACTTGTCCTTTCCACCTTGAATGGCTTAATTTTTCTCAAATTTCATCCCAATAGTAAATTTTGTACAATTTGCTTTGTTCTGTGGGGGGAGATATAAAGAATGAAATGTAAAAAGTACTGGGCAAAATACGATGTGGTTGAAGCAGAAGTGATCCAGAAGAGAATCTTTTAAGATTTACAAGGTCAATATTGCAAGTGTCCCTTACATTCATGAAGCCAAGTACATTAAGAAAGATAATGACAAAGTACATGTAAGCTTTTCATATCTTAGTATTGCCCAGTTCTAACTCAGATGTCTTTTCTTGGTATTTATGTTTTCTCTTTACTTATGAAGTTTGTAATTTCAATTATTTCTACCTTCTCATTTTTCACAGATGCTAATTTTCTACCCTTCCATTCTTAAATTTATTAAATTTACCATTTCGTGATCTGTGTCAGTCTTGATTTTTCCAGATGATCTACTATCTGTTACATATCTTTTAAATTCTTGTTTGATAGCAATATATATATTTTTTCTGAAAGGCTGGCATCTTGAGCAATTGTTAGGGTCAAGTAGTGGTTTGAGGTTACCATTTGAGAGGGAAGATAGAAATTAAAAGTTACAAAAGCCTAGATGATGAGGAGACTGGTGGCAAGACTTGATTCTTCTTTAATCTTTGCTTGTGGAATTTTTTTACTTATTCTAATACTGCACTACTTTTTTGATAATTAACTGATGATTAACTTTTCAAGTCCTTGTCAATACAAAAATGAATTTAGTGGCCTTTCCCCCAAAATTAGATAATTCTTACTTCTAAATTCATACGAGAGAAAGTTACATAACTGTACATCAAATATATGAATGAGATTTAACCCATACCTTGATATCTCCATCAGCAGACCCAGTGCAGAAAAATTCTTCACTCTGATCAAGAGCCATGCATTTGATAGCAGCATCATGAGCCTGAAATAAAGACAATACTCTAAATGAAAAAGGTACCCAAAATATTTCATTAACATAACAGCTGTAATTTTAAGCATAATAAACTATGAATATTTGTACATTACTAAACAGTGGACGATATACTATTCAATAAAAACAGGTAAAATCATCAATGTTTACCCACTATCAAGCAAAAATTAAAACCTTAGAAACCTAATTAAGAAGCTCACCATTCTATCAGGATGATTTTGAAATTTAAAAATTTATTCAGATGAGTTAATGCAATCATATACAGAGCAATATTACATCGGGTTATAAGTACTATTATTATCATTAATTATTAATTGCTAAGCTACAACCCTAGTTGGAAAAGCAGAATGCTATAAGCCCAGGGGCTCCAACAGGGAAAATATCCCAGTGAGGAAAGGAAAAAATGAAAAATAAAATACTTGAAGACCAGTAACATTAAAAAAATATCTCCTATATAAACTATGAAAACGAAAACTTTAACAAAACAAGAGGAAGAGAAATAAGATAGAATAGTGTGCCTGAGTGTACTCTCAAGCAAGAGAAATCTAACCCAAGATATTGGAAGACCATGATACAGAAGCTATAGCACTACCCAAGACTAGAGAACAATGGTTTGATTTTGGAGTGTCCTTCTCCTAGAAGAGCTGCTTACCATAGCTAAAGAGTCTCTTCTACCTTCACCAAGAGGAAAGTGGCCAATGAACAATTACAGTGCAATAACCCCTAGGTGAAGAAGAATTTTTTGGTAAACTCAGTGTTGTCAGGTGTGTGAGGACAGAAGAGAATATCTAAGAATATGCCAGACTATTTGGTGTGTGTGTAGGCAAAGGGAAAAATAAACCGTAACAAGAGAGAAGGATCCAATGTAGTACTGTCTGGCCAGTTAAAAGACCCCATAACTCTCTAGCGGCAGTATCTCAACGGGTGGTTGGTGCCCTGGCCAACCTACTACCTATAAGTAGCTTTGAATATGAGCAAATCAGGATACAAATATCAGATAAAATCTGGGAGATTTCATTAATAAGTAAATTGTGCAGCCTATAAATTTACAAATAGCACAATTACTTTCATATCAAAGAACAGCTTTGGGCATTATAAAATAGTTTCCATAAAAGTGTATATAATAACCTAATCAGTTCTGAATCTTCTGGTTGAAATGATACTTCTCACCTGGCTATCAAATCCATATTTGTTGGCTGGTTTATTTTTTCTGCTGATTGGAATATAACCAGATTTTCTCCTTTTTCAACTGGGTACACAGTTTTTATTCTTTATACCTCTTCACAGTAAAATAAAAGTATTATGAAAAAATGCCTTCAAGTATATTTTTACAGGACTGATTTTAACATGCATCTGAAGTAAATAATCTACACCTAAACCTTGTTTTTTTTTATTATGATATTTTAATTATAGAATAAATTTTTGAATATACTTACCCGGTGAATATATAATAGCTGCTACTCTGCGGCTCGACAGAAAACACACTCAAAAAACCTGGCGAGCGATCGCTATGAAGGTTGCGGGTGTGCCCACCAGTGCCAACTGTCGGCCAGATACCACTCTTGCATGTAAACAAACCCTTCAATTCTTCTCGTCCCGCTGCGTCTCTATTGGGGAGGAAGGGAGGGTCATTTAATTTATATATTCACCGGGTAAGTATATTCAAAAATTTATTTTATAATTAAAATATCATTTTTAAATATTTAACTTAGCCGGTGAATATATAATAGCTGATTCACACCCAAGGCGGTGGGTAGAGACCAGAGTTAATTAAGTTTACAGCGTATAAGCTAAGAGTTTTTTAATTTTGACAGTTATCAATATAACAAAACCAAAATATATAGGTACCTGGTAAGGAAGTTGACTTAGACGATTACTCTGCCTTGTAAGTCTGTCTTCCTCACGGAGCCCAGCGATCCTCTTAGGATGCTGACAGACTCCCAGGAGCTGAAGTATCAAGGGCTGCAACCCATACAACAGGACCTCATCAAACCCCTAATCTGGGCGCTCTCAAGAAATGACTTTGACCACCCGCCAAATCAACCAGGATGCGAAAGGCTTCTTAGCCTTCCGAACAACCCATAAAACAATATTAAAAACATTTCAAGAGACAGATTAAAAGGATATTGGAATTAGGGAAGTGTAGTGGTTGAACCCTCACCCACTACTGCACTCGCTGCTACGAATGGACCCAGTGTGTAGCAGTCCTCGTAAAGAGTCTGGACATCTTTCAAGTAAAATGACGCAAACACTGACTTGCTTCTCCAAAAGGTCGAGTCCATGATACTTTGCAGAGATCTATTTTGCTTGAAGGCCACGGAAGTTGCTATAGCTCTAATCTCGTGCGTCTTAACCTTAAGCAAAGATCGGTCTTCCTCACTCAAGTGGGAATGGGCTTCTCGTATTAAAAATCTGATAAAATATGACAAAGCATTCTTTGACATAGGTAAGGATGGTTTCTTAACCGAACACCATAACGCTTCAGATTTACCTCGTAAAGGCTTAGTACGAGCTAAATAGAACTTAAGAGCTCTAACGGGGCATAATACTCTCTCTAGTTCGTTGCCTACGATCTCTGATAAGCTAGGAATATCAAAAGATTTAGGCCAAGGACGAGAAGGCAGTTCATTCTTGGCCAGGAAACCAAGTTGAAGTGAACAAGTGGCTTTTTCTGTCGAAAAACCGATGTTCTTGCTGAAGGCATGAAGCTCACTAACTCTTTTAGCCGAGGCCAAGCACACCAGGAAAAGAGTCTTAAGAGTGAGATCCTTCAGGGAGGCTGAATGTAAAGGCTCAAACCTGTCTGACATGAGGAACCTTAGGACCACGTCTAAGTTCCATCCAGGAGTAGCCAAACGACGTTCCTTAGAGGTCTCAAAAGACTTAAGGAGATCTTGTAGATCTTTATTGTTGGAAAGATCTAAGCCTCTATGCCGGAAGACCGAAGCCAACATGCTCCTGTAGCCCTTGATCGTGGGAGCTGAAAGGGAGCGAACTCTTCTCAGGTATAAGAGAAAATCAGCGATTTGGGCTACAGAGGTACTGGACGAGGATACAGATACTGACTTGCACCAGTCT
Organism: Palaemon carinicauda; assembly: GCF_036898095.1. NCBI lineage: Eukaryota > Metazoa > Arthropoda > Malacostraca > Decapoda > Palaemonidae > Palaemon > Palaemon carinicauda. Next base: position 19,376,179 of record NC_090735.1, read on the forward strand.
CGGAAGATTTCCCACTTCGATTGGTAAACTCTAATGGTAGAAGCTCTCCTCGCTCTTGCAATCGCACTGGCTGCCTCCTTCGAAAAGCCTCTAGCTCTAGAGAGTCTTTCGATAGTCTGAAGGCAGTCAGACGAAGAGCGTGGAGGCCTTGGTGTACCTTCTTTACGTGGGGCTGACGTAACAGGTCTACTCTTAGAGGAAGACTTCTTGGAAAGTCTACCAGCCATCGAAGTACCTCGGTGAACCATTCTCTCGCGGGCCAGAGGGGAGCAACTAACGTCAACCTTGTCCCTTCGTGAGAGGCGAATTTCTGCAGTACCTTGTTGACAATCTTGAATGGTGGGAATGCATATAGGTCTAGATGAGACCAATCTAGGAGAAAGGCGTCTATATGTATTGCTGCTGGGTCTGGGACTGGAGAGCAATAGATTGGAAGCCTCTTGGTCATTGAGGTTGCAAAGAGGTCTATGGTGGGTTGACCCCAAGTCGCCCAAAGCCTCTTGCACACGTCCTTGTGGAGGGTCCATTCTGTAGGAATTACCTGACCCCTCCGACTGAGGCAATCTGCTAGAACGTTCAAGTCGCGGGAGATGCCTCGATCTCTTGACCAAATGAGCAGGTCCCTTGCGATCTCGTACAGTGTCAGGGAGTGGGTGCCTCCTTGCTTGGAAATGTAAGCCAAGGCTGTGGTGTTGTCCGAGTTGATCTCCACCACTTTGTCTCGAAGGAGACTCTCGAAGCTCATCAAGGCCAGGTGGACTGCCAAAAGCTCCTTGTCGTTGATGTGCATGCTCCTCTGACTTAAGGTCCACAGACCTGAGCATTCCCGACCGTCCAGTGTCGCACCCCAACCCAAATCCGATGCGTCTGAGAATAGAACGTGGTTTGGTTTCAGAACTGCTAGAGGAAGTCCCTCTCTTAGACTGATATTGTCTTTCCACCAATTCAGGCAAGCCTTTACTGTTTCGGAAATTGGGATTGAGACCGCCTCTAGCGTCTTGTCCTTTTTCCAGTGAAAAGCTAGATGGAATTGTAGAGGTCGGAGGTGTAGCCTTCCTAGCGAGACAAACTGCTCCAGGGATGATAGAGTTCCTATTAGACTCATCCAATTCCTGACTGAGCAACGTTCTCTCTTCAACATCCTTTGGATTACGAGCAGGGCTTGATCTATTCGGGGGGCAGACGGAAAAGCCCAAAAAACTGGACTGCGAATCTCCATCCCTAAATACAGTATAGTTTGGGATAGGATCAGCTGTGACTTTTCCATGTTGACCAAAAGTCCCAATTCCTTGGTCAGATCCAATGTCCAATTGAGATCCTTCAGACAGCGATGACTGGACGAGGCTCTGAGAAGCCAGTCGTCCAAGTAAAGGGAGGCTCGGATACCCGATAAATAGAGGAATTTTGCCACATTCCTCATAAGCCTCGTAAACACGAGAGGAGCAGGACTTAGGCCAAAGCACAGGGCCCGAAACTGGTACACCACATTGTCGAACACAAACCTCAGAAAAGGTTGGGAATCTGAGTGAATGGGGATGTGGAAGTATGCGTCTCTTAGGTCGAGAGAGACCATCCAGTCTCCCTTTCTGACCGCTGCTAAGACTGATTTCGTGGTCTCCATGGTGAACTTTGTCTTCGTGACAAAGACGTTCAGAGCACTGACGTCTAGCACCGGTCTCCAACCTCCTGTCTTCTTCGGTACTAGGAAGAGACGGTTGTAAAACCCCGGTGATTGAAGGTCCGAGACTTTGACCACCGCTCCCTTCTCTAGCAAAAGAGACACTTCTAGTTTCAGGGCTTGTCTCTTTGCTTCCTCTCGGTACTTGGGAGAGAGATCGATGGGGGAAGTCGCTAGAGGAGGTTTGTGTACAAATGGAATTTTGTACCCCTCTCTGAGCAACCTCACAGATTGTTGATCTGCGCCTCTCTTCTCCCAGGCTCGCCAGAAGTTCTTGAGTCTGGCACCTACTGCTGTCTGAAGCTGCGGGCAGTCAGACTCTGCCACGTGAGGACTTGGCTCCTTTCCTCTTTCCTCTCTTTCCTTCGGCACGAGTACTTCCCCTGCTGGGGGCTCTGCCACGAAAGGGCGGAATAAACCTGGACGCTGGAGTGTCTATCCTAGGTCTAGCAGAAAAAGCAGTCGAAGGAGTCCCTTTGCGAGCAGAGGACGCTACCAAGTCATGGGTGTCCTTCTGCACTAGAGACAAAGCTATGTCCTTAACCAAAAGTTCAGGAAACAAAAACTTTGATAAAGGGGCAAAGAGTAGCTCAGATCGTTGACAGGGAGTCACTCCTGCCGACAGAAAAGAGCAAAGAGACTCTCGCTTCTTCAGGACTCCTGAAGTAAACGAGGAGGAGAGCTCATTGGATCCATCGCGGATGGCTTTATCCATGCAGGACATAATGAGTAAGGAGACATCTCTATCGGCCGATGAGATTTTCCTACTCAAGGCTCCCAAACACCAGTCAAGGAAGTTGAAAACTTCAAAAGCTCTAAAAATGCCTTTAAGTAGATGGTCAAGGTCTGAGGATGACCAACTAATCTTCGAGCGTCTCATGGCTAGGCGGCGGGGAGAGTCTACAAGGCTTGAGAAGTCGCCCTGGGCAGAGGCAGGGACTCCCAAGCCGAGAACTTCTCCCGTGGCATACCAGACGCTCGATCTACACGAGAGTTTAGATGGGGGGAAGGCAAAGGCCGTCTTCCCTAAACTCCTCTTGGTTTCCAACCAATCGCCTAACAGCCGTAAAGCTCTCTTGGACGAGCGAGAGAGTACAAGTTTTGTAAAGGCTGGCATGTCAGCAGGTACGCCTAAAACAAACTCAGACGGCGGCGAACGAGGAGCCACAGAGACAAAGTGTTCGGGAAACAACTCTTTAAAAATGAGCATGACTTTCTTAAAGTCCATGGATGGTGGAACTGCTCTAGGTTCATCAATATCTGAGGGATGATCCTCAGGCTGTGGGTCAGCAACGTCCTCATCCGAAAGTTCCTCATCTGACAACTGATGAGAAACAAGCAAAGGGGTTGGCAATGCTTGACACGCAGCGTCCACCCGCACTGGTGCATAAGTGGCGGACCAGGACGCAGCGTCCTGTAACTGCTTGACAGTCTGAGAACTGTCAACAACAACAGGTGTGTGAGGACGCACAGCGTCCACCCGAGACTGCTTAGATCGCCTAGTCTGCGCAGTCAAAACAACTCTGGGTTGTGGGAGTTGACGCTCAGCGTCAAAACAAGTCAACTCCGATGGTTGGCGAACGTCCTGAACGTCACCAGGCGCATCAGCAAGTTGCCTAACGTCCACATGCGGCTGAAAATCCACACGAGACCGCACCGAGTGTGGTACTACCCCAACCGCTTGACGTGACTTGGCTACACCAGCGTCAACAGGACGCACAACAGAACGCTTGGGTGGCTGACGGCCAGGATCTCGATGAGATAAACGGCTAGGCTCAACGGAAACCTTATCGGCATTGTAGTCTTCCATAAGGGACGCAAGCTTAGACTGCATGTCCTGCAGTATAACCCATTTTGGATCCACGGGAATGGGTGCGGTAACCGACGGGGTTAGCGTCTGAGACGGCACAACTTTGCCTTGCTTAGGCGGCGAGCAGTCATCCGATGACTGCAACGGGTCCGAACTGTCCCAATGACTACATCCAGGACGTTGGACCTGTCCTGAAGGGACCGACTTCCGTTTAAGAGGCCTAGAAACCTTGCTCCACGGTTTCTTGCGTGAAAAGCCTTCGGAAGACGAGGTAAAAATGGGCTCTCTCGTCTTATGGTAGGGGCGATCTTGGTGAGATACGCCTGATACCATAGAGGGAACGTCTGTTCGCTGATCAAGGCCTCTCGAACCCATAAGTCGTACGACATTACTTCTCCCCTGGGCTTGGGAGCTTGCAAGAGGTCCCGGACTAGGTGAACGACAGGCACGAACAGACGAACCCTCGGTCGCAACACTGTTCACAACACTTTGCGCACTAATCACTTTCCCACTTTCCGCCGTGGCACTATGGCACTTAAGTTCCTTCACGTCAGCCATGAGTTGATTACGGTCACTTGCTAACGCTTCAACTCTCTCCCCCAAGGCATGAATAGCACGTAACATGTCTTGCATAGACGGTTCCTGAGTGCTAGAAGGGGGGTTAGGAACAACCACTACAGGGGAAGGATTAGGTTCAGGGGCATGTGGAGAGGAAAAATCTACAGATCTAGATGAACTTCTCCTTACCCTATCTCTCTCTAGTCTACGTTCATATTTATCGTATTCGAGCCAATCGAATTCCGAAAGGCCCACGCATTCCTCACACCGATCTCCCAACTGGCAGGTTTTACCCCGACAATTAGAACAAACAGTATGTGGGTCGAGAGAAGCCTTTGGAAGACGCCTATTACAGTCCCTAGCATTACACTTTCGAAATATAGGTACTTGAGAAGGGTCAGCCATTTTGAATTAGTCAAAGAAAATTCCAAAAACAATCCAAGTCATCAACAAATAATCCGATTCAATAAAGAGTTCAAGAGTTTATGTTGAGGAAAAACACCTGCACTGCGAAAGCTCAAACCAAAATAAAGTACTTCACCAATTATGATGAGAAAACTCCAGGTTCTACAGCGAGTATGAATACGTCTTGTCGTCAACGTCGACAGAGAAGAATTGAAGGGTTTGTTTACATGCAAGAGTGGTATCTGGCCGACAGTTGGCGCTGGTGGGCACACCCGCAACCTTCATAGCGATCGCTCGCGAGTTTTTTTGAGTGTTTTCTGTCGAGCCGCAGAGTAGCAGCTATTATATATTCACCGGCTAAGTTAAATATTTAAAATTGTATTTTCTCTGATTATTTAGTCTACTCTAATGTATTAATCAAGTTGCACCACCTTAACTGGTCATTATTTTATCTTTTTAGCCCATTATACTAGAATCTCCAGTGTTCCCTAGAGAAATATGTCAAACTATTAGAATTATGATAATCTGGTTTGAATGAACATCTTTGAAACTTTCTTTGTATGAAATTCTAAATTTAATCCAATGCATGCGATGCCATTTTACACCTACCATCTCTGATACTGTTAAAGGCTTATAAAAACAGCATAGCTATCAAGTGGAATTAATTGATAAGCTTTTAAAGTTTAGAAAAATAAAAATACATGGAATTAAAGGTCCCCACTAAAACTGATTTTAATGAAAGAATTTAGCAAAAATTTCAGATGTAGTTATATTTCATTTATCTTGAATCCTAATTTTCAAATCTTCCATTGAACTTGGATCCGATTATTTTGAGTTTTCATGAACAAATAGTATCACTTAAGGCCATTTAGTTCACAAAGTTGTTCCCAGAAGCCAAAGTAAACAGAGATAAATATTTTCAGGGAGATCTTGTGAAAACTTTGTTAAGGGTTTAACCTCTCGAGGTTTTTCAACATCAAACTCCTACTACAATAGCCTGATTAGGACAAATCTGATGTTATATGCTTAAGAAAAGAAATTAGCAGAGATTAATATGTTTAACACGTGACATTTAAAGTTTCTTATCATAGAAAGAAATATAAATAAAAGAAAACGACATTTACATCATAACTCTTTCAGTAACTGGTGAATTCCTTGACCTACAAAATTAAAGCCATAAAACTGTTCTTGATACACTGTTTTTGGAGCCTATGATTGCCAATCTATAAGACAACAAAAGCCATTTCCTTCTAAGGATATTGCAGATATTTGATAACAATTAAACCTATATAAGTTAGCATCATTACCCTCAAAACTGATTATCTAATAGGATTGGTTTGCACGGCAACACTCCTAAACACTCCGAAAACAGAGGTTACAGATCTGTAAGACATCTCATTTGGAACCAAAATGTAGCTATCAATGCCATCCAGCTATTTTTAGAAATCAAGAATTTGTTTATCATCTGCCAAATCATAGCAAAAGGTGGAAAATTTATAAGATTCTGATTTGACGAGTCTTGCAAAATGCCATTTATCTTTGGGTGACCAAAACAAATCTATCTTTATGTTCAGTAAGGTTGCAAACATGTCTGCATTTGGACAATCACACCTCTTATAACTTTCTGGACATACTGGCAGATCTAGTGACCATTCTTAGCTAATCTGCAAAGATGTACGATTTCCCCTTAATGATCCAAGGAAGAAGAATCGTTCCTTTGAAATTTGCTCAAGTAAATAGTATTCTATTCGGTATAAGGATTATAAGGATTATGATGGATGTGTGAGGTGACAAGAAGAGATAAGACACGGAATGAGGTAATTAGGGGTACCACAGGAGTTAGAGAACTATCAGATAAGATCCAAGAAAGTAGACTGAAGTGGTATGGTCATGTCATGAGAAGAGATGAACAGTATATTGGGAGGAGAGAGATGGAAATGGAGGTACAGGGAAGGAGAAGGAAGGGGAGACCAAAGCGAAGGTGGATGGACTGTATCAAGGATGACCTTCGATAAACGGGATTAACCGGTGATGAAGTGTGGAACAGAGGTAGATGGAGAACGCTAGCCAGAAACACCGACCCCACATAAAAGTGGGAAAAAAATGCAGACAAAGAAGAAGAAGAAGGATTATGATCTTGTCCCCATTGTTTCTGGATGAATGCTAAAGCTGTAGTGGTTTCTGATAATACTAACATGGCCTTTATAACCATCAGTGTTTCCCGACTCTGAAGGACCTTGAATATTGCTTTAAGTCTCCAGTAAATTAAATGAAGAGTAGATTCCTGCGACATCAATTTCTCTGATAGATGTAAAAACACCTAAAGTTTTCCCCAATCTTTCTTGTAAATGTTCTGTGAATAGAGGGGTTCTGGGATCTTTATCTCCAAGGAAACCCCTGGGATATACAGCTGAGATCGATCCAACAACTCAGCAGTTAAATCCGATTCCTCAAGGAATTTGACAATGTCTAGCATGAAATTTGTTTTTAGATTGAGATATGAGTCTCATGTTAAGATGCCAAGCAGAATAAAGTTCTCTAAAGATTTCATGGTGCATAAGCCTCTCCACATCTGAACTGGAAGAGATTTCACCCTTTGAACTTTTAATAATAGAAAGAAAGATTATCTAAGAGTGGCTAAAAATATAAGAATGCTTGAGTTTTGCAGCAGCTGGGTCTAAAGTACTGTAATTAAAGAATCAAGGGTATGGGAGAGGAATTTGAATCTAGGAGCTGCCGTGTACCATTAGAACCCTTACTGAATGGTGAACTAGAACCAATAGCTACTGCTTGAGGAGTTAGGCTAGGGGTTGCAGTCATGTCAAGTCAGAATAATTGCCCTTAATTGAAGATTTGTTGGTCTGTTAAGCTACCACAAAAAAGCTATTGACATTAATGCTTCATACGTTAATGCCTATCAAAACTAAACTCGTTAGGTCTACAGCAACCTCAAAAGCTGAAGTGGCATTACAATCATTCACTTTAAAATTAGCTAACCTAGTATTCTTTGGATTTACCCTTGAACTAAATGTGAGCTTTCTTTTATGCTTTGAACTTTAATCTAATCAGCAACCATAAAATATACTTTCCAACAGGAAAAGTGAGGCCTTCATACTCCTCACAACGAATCCCTATATTCAAAAATTGTCTCTGACCCAAAACACAAGAGAAAGCAGATCACTGATCACCCAAAAATCAATTCCTTTGCACAGTTAGGCAGAAATTACTAACAAATCTAGAAGAAATAAATTTTTAAACTACTGTATTGTAAGACATAAAAAAACCTGACAATCAAGAACTCACATCAACCTTGTTCCAAGTTGACTGAAAGACTAAAGAAGACAATATGACATTCACAGTGTTCTACTGTCGGTAGATGCTGTTAGTCTCATTGTTTACTAGAGGCTAAGAGTATGGGAAGGAAAGAAAACAGGTAATCTTTAATCTTTAAGGGGTAACATTGCCATAAACAAGCTTTCAAAGAAAAAAAACAATATGACCACTGGGATAGGTACGTGGAAATAAATTTGAATGAAAACTAATAAATTACAAAAAGGCAAAAGTGAATGGTACTTACATGGAATTTTTGTCGTAAAGTTCTCTGCCTCACATCAAATATACATACTCCTCCCTTTTTACCAGCTGATAAAATCACCTGATGTTGTGGAGCATATAGAAGTGCTGATGCCCCATTGTCGTGACAAGTCCAAGCTGAAATGATATTAGTTTTTCTAAATAATTTTTTAACACAAACTAAATGCTGTAGAATGACTGTGGCCACTATTAAAACCAAAGTTTCTATAACCTTTTCTATCAAATCAATTAGTAATTACCACCTAATGCTTTACCTTGAATAGAGTTCCCCAATCATATTACAAATTCATATGATAGATTCTCTAATTGTATTAATGTGCAAGCAATTAAAAATGTTTTTACATCAGCACAAAAGAGCAAAGTACAAAAGGTTGAATAATTCAGGTTGCAAAAAATAGTAATAATGCTTTACTTTGGAAAAGCAAAATTATGTAGAAAAACAGAGGTGTTGACACAAAAAAGTCAAAGCATTGTACTGTATACAAAAAGAACCAATGGCATTAATGATAAAAAAAAATATCACAAAGGTAGCATGCCAAGAACATGACTAAACTACCACAAATACATGCAACCTGGTAGTAAATCAAATCAAGGCCTATGCAAGACCCCACCCTCATACTAATGTCATGAAAATTTTGTATAGTCTTAGATGCAAGAAAACTGTACACTACAATATTACTGAATAAACAAGAGTACTTACATACAACATTTGCTTTTCTCTGAGGCATAAGAGTATCCCACAGACCAACATTACGATGCTCGGATGATTGACCGGCTGTTGCAAGCAGGCTCGATGACCCCACAAAAATAAAGTCACTTCCGTGTTTGCTATGACATTGATGGGTCTATAAGGAAATAAAATCTGTTACTTGAAGCTCAAACCCTGTTTACTAGATTCAGAAAACTACTGGAAGTTGTAATAAAGTTACGAACGTATAAAAACTTATGGTCATCTGTTTGTTTATCTGATACAGCATTTATACAGTATTGATTTTCCTTGAACATCTGAGTACTCTTTTTTTCAGTACTGTAAAAAAGAAAATAAATCATAGGAGAAAAATATATTACTAAATTTGGAAATTCAAAATTTCTCCAATGTGTGATATGTGAATGAAAAAATTATTTTATCCTGCATAAATGGGGTCGCGATAGCCTATTGGAAGCTGGATGGGGGTTCAAGACACTGACTGAAGCTTGATAGTTTCTTGTAGTGTCTGCAACCACACCATCCTTGTGACCGAAGGACTGGGGGGTTTTGGGAGCCTATAAGTCTACCTGCTGAGTCATCAGCAGCCGTTGTCTGGCTCTTTCTAGTCCTAATTTGGATAAAGAGGGGACTTTGGCACTGATATGTATATATATGGTCAGTTTCTAGGACATTGTCACTGTCACTTGCTTATGTCATTCATAAGTGACCTTTAAATGTTTTTGAGTTTAATACTAATTCTAACAATTTTATAGAGTAGGAGATTGGCTAAATGGCAAAAAAAATTATGATGCCAGAATATAGGAATTCTTTTTCATTAATCAATAAAAAAAAACTCCTACTAAATTTGACTAATGCATTGCAATGCTCCTATTTACTAAGGTTTTTCCTTTATACAATACTTACATAATAAGGTTTGTTGGCCTGTGATGCGAGACCCAACTGGTACAGAGAAAGATTTCCATCCCCATCTATGACTCCAAACTTATTCCCTTGCTGATTGAAGCGAACTCGTGCTACCTTGGCAAACGTGCCACCTGGCCTGGGTCGAGCTACAACAGCACTATGATGCCATTCTCTCACTACAACAGAACCATCTTGGCATCCCAAAAGATCTAAGACACATAATTAGAAAATAAAATTAAGTCTTGTGTATTTAAGTAAATAGGTCTTAAAAACATCTCTTGTTCATATACTGTAATTATCAACTTGTAAAATAAAAATAGGAAAAACATTTACCTCTACTGTGAAAATCTTACATTAATCTTAAGACGACTGAATGAAGAACTTAAAAACACAAAACATGAATGAAAGACTTTCGGCAACATGACTGGATAATTAAAATCACAAATTTTAAGTAATTTGTATTTTTCCTAACATACTGACCTAGAACTACTTTCTTGGGAGTTACTGGTAACTCTTCCCTACCGACCAGAATTTTGTGTAGTTTACCCTATTCCCATTTTCTATGGGTGACCTCAGGCGGAGTGATACGCGCCCTGAGGCGACCCGGGGTCAGAGAACGTGCTAGATTAGGTCGTGCTCCTCAGTAAGTTTCGTAGCCAAAAAGGGTTCTCCTCAACCCTGCAGGACCCTCGGGGAAGGATGGGCGGGCCATAACCCGTCGCGACCAGAAACTTACTGAGGAGCACGACCTAATCTAGCACGCTCTCTGACCCCGGGTCGCCTCAGGGCGCGTATCACTCCGCCTGAAGTCACCCATAGAAAATGGGAATAGGGTAAACTACACAAAATTCTGGTCGGTAGGGAAGAGTTACCAGTAACTCCTAAGAAAGTAGTTCTAGGTAAGTACTCTGTGTTGGAACAAAGAAACATTTACATTACCAACAAAACGAGCAAACCACTATAATAATTCATCTCTAAAAGGAAAGGCTCTAAGTAAAGTTACTAAATCATAGCCTGAAATTAAATTGTTTTATTCCAACCAACAAAATAACAAGAAAGTTCTCTAGCAAATATCAACTTAGAACAAAAATACCTGTGGTAAAAGAAACTTGTTTCTGGCTTAACCTCATTTTCAGACACCCTCTTAAACATTTCATGATGTAATAAATGCCAAATATTATTCCATTTATAGTAAATTGAATCTAAAAATTATAAACTGCAAAATGACATGGAATTTAGTTGAGAACATAAATATCTTTACTTCCGGTAAATACAGTAATACAAAATAAATTCATATACTAATTTTTCAACATAAAGTATGATAAATTTCCTCTTTAATTACATACAGTACTGTATTCAATTAATCAAGTATATATGCCTGCTATTGATTATACAGTTTGAATATAAGGCAAAATATATAAGTTTAGTATACACTAACATTCTAATATTCTATTATTCTTGATTTAAAACTGCTAACCTATGTTCAGTGTACCTATTTGATTATTTTTTTTCTTATCATTTTGCCAGATTATTTTAACAGAAACCTTGGAGTTGCTAAACAATACATAAATCTTACATCTATTCAAGAATTTAAAAGCCTAAAGTTTTTCAATTTGTATATAAATGGCTAAAATAATACTCACATAATGGCAAAACAGGATGAGATGCCATGCGACGAGTCCCTTCAATACGGTGGCTAAGAACCTGTAGAGATGAAAATGGAAAATGAACAAAAAAGCAATGGAGTGAAATTTACAGAAGCCACATTTAGTCTGCAGTAAAGATACACGTAAATAACGTAGACAATTAAACTAAAAGAGCGTAGTAATTCACATGTAAAATATGGAGGTTCCCAACTGACATTCTTAGTGAAAAAGAAAAATCTTTAGTTTACAGGTAAATAAATATTTCTGATCAAAAGTTGAATGGGTAGAAATACATGCAATTTCTTCCTGATCCCCACAGACTCATGAATCGTATCTATTAATGCATAATTTTTAAATGTTTCTTAATTGATTTATTTATGTAACTTTAATATAATTACAGTATAACAAAATGTATTATTACTTTAATAGGTTGTGTACAACATTTACAAAATCAAAACTATTTTTATTCTACATTTGTTCAATTTAACACTTGAAGTAGCATTTATAGACTCCCATCGAGTTACCTTCAGTAAATACTGCAATTGGCATAAGATGTTTCATCAAAATAAATTGCACAGTATAACCCCTTAGGACATTCCTTCTCTACATTGTATTCTATTTAAAAATTTTAAATTTTTTGGAGATACAGTATTTCATCCTTACCTTGTTTTTATTACATCTACAAATAATAAAACTAAGATTGTGAAAGAGTACAAACTATGCTAAGTAGCACAATTTATCAAAACTACAAATTGTTTCTGGTAACCACAAGCTTTGCTATGTAACAGTTAATCAAATTATTGATAGCTGCTAGTAGCTATAAATTTGTTGAATATGAATATGCACCTTTTTATTAATTTCATACTTCTAAATTCTAATAAAAGTTTCCAGGCATACAATATTTACTTTGCATAATCTAAAGAAATTTCTGTTGGGTGTGAAATCTATACTATTCACAATACAAATTCAAACATGCACAACATGAGTGATTCATAGCAGCAAGTGATCATAAATATCTATAATTCTGCATCTACCTTGTAGGAGACAACCTAACTCATTTTACTCACATATATAATAAGAGTTGAAAGACTTTACAATGGTAAATCTATACCTGAAAAACTGTAGGTCAACCCCAAACCAAGCTCTGTTAACAGCTAGATGTATATCTAAAATCCACATAAGCTATTACCTGTAATTTGATTTTTATTGGGATTTCACACGAAAAGGCTTATGTTTAAATGTACTGCAAAGGTCTACTGCTCATTATCATGGAACAGAAAATGTACACATTTTAATTCACTCCAATACAAAGATGTTAAAATCAAAGCATGAAATCTTTCTTTTAAGCTGAAATCTGAGATAGTTTACTTTGAATCTATAAACTATTAAATTGTTCTATGGTATTTTCTTCTTACACAAATGAAAATCAAACTTGGTGAAGTATAATGTTAATCTCATAGATATTTACAAACCATAAATTTAGTGCATCTAAATATGAAATCAAAAGATTGATAAAACTGTCAACAAAATCCAAATGCATGGGTGTTCCTTTTATCTATTAGTATTGACTTTTTACAGTAGTAAACCCTTTGAGATCTGTTCTGATAGGGATGGGCAGGGGAACTCAGTTCATGCATCTGTAAAGTAATGATCTTTGCAAAGTTTTGCAATGCAAAATAATGGTTTTCCTGGTCATCTCCAAATCATGCCATTGATAACAAAAACTTGAGCATTTAAGTAACAGTACAATAAATTTTTCCATAAAAAAAAAAGAGAGAGAGAGAGAGAGAGAGAGAGAGAGAGAGAGAGAGAGAGAGAGAGAGAGAGAGAGAGAGAGAGAATGTAAATAAAACAATTTAAACAGCTTATATAGGAAGAGTCAAAAATGGATAGACAATAACTGAAACTAGAAAAAGTAGTAAAGTTAAGAATATATGAGACATTGCAAAGAGGCAAAAGTGAAAATGGGACATAACTCTTGAATAAAGATTTAATGGTATGAATAGCTCAGGTTTTGACACTAGTACAAACTTCTAATAGGATATAGAAAATATAAATCCCATTATTAGTACAGTAATGTAACAGCATAACAACGCAATAATAAAACATCGGAATAGAAGTTGGAACTTGAAAGATGAATTCTATTTCAGATAAATTAATACAACATTTACAGAGAGACAGAATAATAAGCTAAAAGACAAATTCATCTGAATATATAAATGTAATAATAATACAAAAAATTATCTATCAAAAATTTTACATTGTATTACAATTGGTATATTTGCTACTTTCTTGATTTACTAAGGTGTTGTGCCATCCTATTCCAGTACTTTGAATTAGAAGAAGAAAAGTTTGGGGAGAGTCCATACTTGGATTATACTGTTTTACAATTCTGTTTAAGCTAAATCAATTGGCTAGATATAAATAGTAAATTAAATAATGTAGTTTACTTTGCTTATACAGGTACTGACATTTGTGTAAACACAAAACATAATAACGTGCATGTATACTTTGTCGGGGGAAAAAAAAAAGTGTTTCATTTAGCATGTGGAAGAGAATACTACTTTGCATTGTGTTCTTTACAAATCAATTTGACATATTCAACCTTATTTCTAGTGGGTTTTAAATATGGTGAAATTTGTAATCATGAAGCAAAACAGAAACATTTTGTCATTTTGAAGGCTAAACTCTTGCAAAGAACCTATGACCATTTGGGTAATTAACTCTTAACAATACTTTGGGCTTATCATATAGAAAAATCCATGATTTGGGTATCTGTTCATGGGAGGTACCACTGATAGTAAGTCAGCTGTGGAAAAATATTCGGAGGAATGCAGCTATAATAAAATATCAAATAAACAAAATGACGAGCAATACATCAGATCAGTAAAAAAAACATTACAAAAGCCACCAAGAATGACAAATATCTAATGGAGAGCTTGTTTTCAATATCAGTTACATGAAGGGTATTTTCCTGAGAAAAGCAAGCTACATCCATGAAGTGGACTCATAACACCTCTATTGACTGAGAGTATGGGGTCTATCCTAGTAGAATTAAAACATATCATTAAAAATAACCTGCGCTCTTCTGTTTTGAAGTGTTTTTTCAATGCATCCAATTGTTTAAAATAAAAAAAATCAACAAAAGAGGAAACTAAGTAAACACCATACAGAATAAAAAATAGCTGTGAGTGATCTTCTGTAACAAGCAATTTATAGAAAAATAAGAACATCATAGGCCCAAAGTGGACTTACTACTTTTAGTTAGCTAAGAAAAGGGATTTTTTTTTCTTGCACTTGAAAAATATTGCATAATAGAAAATTTGTACAATCCTCTTTCATAGTTTACTGTGTACAGGATTCAACTTTTTTTTTATTTCTAATTGGAATTATGAAATTACAAAACATAAAAGCAAGAGGCTCCACAGCCTTTTAAGAGATAGTGGCAGGGCTTTGTATAATCCATTCCGAAGGTATACGTGGCATCAAATACCAATGTTTCACTGCACTATGCCAATCCTATACAGCTAGTTACAAAATAACCCACTACAATGTTTAATCAACTTCAGTATACTAGAATAACAAAATACTGTACTATATTTGGACAATTTTGTTTTGTGAAAGTGATGTAATGAGAATAAACAAGTCATAATAGCTGATAATACCCAAATCTAGGTAAATTTTATTATAAAATAACTATGAGAATTTCTTTGGCTTCAAAACTAACTTTGAAATTAAAATCATAAACTCCAAAATAAATTTTCATTGGATTTAACTTGTTACCTTTAAAACTGATGAATGATGCCAATATTATACCAAAAATCAATAGATCACAGGTTCCTGTAACTGAATAACATAATCTCAATTTTCCAAAGCAATGGTAGCAGTAATAATCATATGGGATATTAGACAGGTTTAATCATTAAAGCATTACACTAAACACATATGCAGCAGTATAAAAACTAATTACTATCATTCAAAGGAACAAATATTAAACACTATGCTTTACACTACTCTAAATGAATAAAAAGGAATAATTGTATAAGAATATTTTTCATGTCCCAGATATCAAACTCTTTTACTTTCGATAAAATCACAATGCCTGGCTGGACAGTCAAACTAGATGCCGAATCACAGGTTAAAATGAGTCTGGTTAAGAGAGAAGCTGGTTCAATAACTGAACTCTGCTGGACCCTGCTAATGTAAGTAATAAGGAAAATGAGAATCTACATAAGCAGCCATCTCTTTAGATATTGTAACTAAATATAAAAATTAACATATAAAAAAATTCCATTATAGTAAATAAATGGTATGATTTTAGGAAAAATAAGAAGGTTGATAAAAATGAAAGCAGAATCAAACTCAAAGTAGGATTGTGAGACACCAATTAGAAAAGAAAGACATCAAAGTGATGGGATTGAGCATGCCTATTTAACCCTTTTACCCCCAAAGGACGTACTGGTACGTTTCACAAGAGCCATCCCTTTACCCCCATGGACGTACCGGTACGTCCTTGCAAAAAAATGCTATAAAAATTTTTTTTTCATATTTTCTATATTTTTTTTCAGAAAATTCAGGCATTTTCCAAGAGAATGAGACCAACCTGACCTCTCTATGACAAAAATTAGGGCTGTTAGAGCAATTTAAAAAAATATATACAGCAAAATGTGCTGGGAAAAAAATAACCCCTTGGGGGTTAAGGGTTGGAATTTTCCAAAAAGCCTGGGGGTAAAAGGGTTAACAAATGGTTCATTGAAAACAACTCCCCTTGTTTGCAGCATAAGAAGCAAAACATCAATATAGCATATTTTATGTGAATGTCAAGATTATACGACAACTGCTGGACACAGATCTTTGCAGCATTTTTGTAAGAACCTTCAACATCTTTAACCAATTAAATAATAAAAGTTTGACAAAACTGTACAGTAACTTGTTTGGTAATGTATATTTTCTTTAATTTTCTTTACAGGACAGCAATGTGAAAGTTATGAAATTTAGATAGGTCTGGTTAAATCATTTCAAATATTCTAATTCTCTACTAAAGGAAGTCCTGTTTTACCCAGTGAAGGTCTCTTCTGGCCTTGGTCTTGAAAATATCAATCTGTACCAGTTGGAGGAACTCCAATTAAAGCATAAACTAAATTTGGAAAAAAAAATATTTGATACATTCAAACATAATACAAACCTATTGTTTTCATAATGTTGTGTAACTACTCAGAAAGGATGTTTGTCAAACTAGAGATAACCCTTTGCCCTTGACCCTAGTACTTGATTCAAGTCTAAAATTCTTACTTGTAAGTTTTCCTAGATTTTTCAGAGCTATGGTTGCAACATTCTCATAACTATTAAATGTTACCACAAACAAAAACCACTTATCAATATGATAGTGGTAAGGGTTGCTGAATTGCAGGTACTACCCTTCTTATTGACAATATATCCATGTTAACTTTTCCAATTCTCACAGGGCTGGCCCAAGGAAATTTTTCTAATTAACATATGACAACTTATTTATTAAATTACAAATTCTTAAAAATGTAATGATTAGATACCCTGAAATTGTTTAAGATTCTGAGAAATTCAATAAAAGGATTTAATTCCCAAAAATAGCAACGTTTAAAAGTATTTCATATTTTCCTAGCTCTATACACCTAAGTCCTGTAAAATAAGGAATGATTTCAGCGGAGGTGGAACAATTGTTGAAATCGTTAGCGAGGTAGTTAATGGCAGGTGGTGCGTTTGGGTGAGAAGCCCCACTTACCCGACTGTTCAAGACTCTTCAATTTTGACATTCGGCTCATCACTGAGAGGGGTGGTTGAGGTAGGAAGTTTTAATTTTAAAGGACTCAAGTCTGTATAACTTAGGAAAAATGCAAAATACTTTTGATATTTGTTATTTTTTCCTACGTTCATACAAACAATTTGTCCTATGAAATAAGGGACCTCACTTATTGGAGGATAAAACCCCATAGTTTTTTTTATTTATTTATTTTTTTGCCCTGGAAATAATATATGAGCAAGGGAGATGAACCCATCAGCCTCCTATCAGTCCATCATAGGAATGAGTAGGCTGACAGGGGTTGGCCAGTACTTGCTTGTTCACTGGTACTTGGTCAATGAAAGAATCTTCTCCCCTAAAGGAGAGATGCAGTCTAGACTGAAATACCTGGTGCAAGATGGCCACCTTCCTTCTCATAAAGGGAAGATGGAGAGAACTACTTACAATCTAATAAGAATGATGCTTAGAAATGTAGCTTACCAGCATTCATGTAAGATTCAGCATGCAACGGTACTAAAGCTTAACCCTCAATAAAGGGAAGAAAGGAATGAAGCAAAAGAGCCGGTCATTCTACCCTTCCTCCAGACTTACATCGAATATGTTACATCTTTCTTGGTTCGGCCAGGAAGAGACTCTGAAACTCGGGTATGAGATGTAAGGTCATTACAAAAAGCTTCTACAGGAAAAATACCTCTACATAGAAGATGGCCAGACTTTCCTTGGTAGTACAAGGTAGTTCTCCAAAAGTTATTTCCTTTCCTCACTGGGCTATTTTTCCCTATTGGAGCCCTTGGGCTTATAGCATCTTGCTTTTCCAACTAGGGTTGTAGCTTGGCTAGTAATAATAATAATAATAACAATAACCCTGGACCGACACGTTTGGAGAATCAAGAAACCAAAGCACCCCTCCTCCTCAAAACCCAGTATGCCAACTCCAGTACTGACTGGTGTGTCTACCAAGTTGCTGCTTTCCAACCAGACAGCACAAGACTTCTTTGCTTCTCCGATGACTTAGGGATTAAAATCCACTGTCTTTTTGAAGTTCATCTTGGTTGATTGATGGCCAAGGCAGAAGATTCATAGATGAACCTTCTGACTTGAGTCTCTCCAAGTGAAGTTCCCTCGACACTGTGCATACTAGTGGGTTTCTGACAAAGTTATGACATGGCAGACTCTGGCAAACACAACCTTTACTGGTGAGAATGCTTGTTGCAAGATCCTGTTTGGCTAACCAGAAAATAGAGAACCTATTATAGATCCACAGATCTGATGATCTACAACCAATTAGCAAGATCTGACCTAGAGAAGGCCTTGACTTTGAGGGGGACAGAAAAGGTAATAAATGACCGAGAACAACCCGAAGAGGGCTACCAAGATCATGTCACTCAGTTCATTGTACTTGAAAAGAGTGCAACAGCATCCACAAAAAACACTCAAGACTCAATCTCTGTGGTCCAGTTGTTACCAGTCCAAGGTCCAGTACCTGTGGAGCAAAAGAGCATGATTACTTCACAAGGGTAGAGGGTCTGGCAGGCTGCTCCAGAAAACTCTCCCAGCAAAAACTAGAGTTCTAACTAAATGACAGAGCCTGCAATGTAATTGGGGACTGTAGCTGGATTCGACTGGTAGTTATTAAGAAGAAAAGGATCTCTAGCTATGATCATGGCAGACAGAGGGTGTATCTAGGACTATTTATTATGATAATTGAGGTGGGGTGAACGTTGATCTCGTGCCTTGAGCACGGGGGGCTGAAGCCTCTCAACCAGAGGCCCGTAACAGTCGACTATGCACAATCGTGCAATGATGATCTTGAGAGGTATGGGATATTGCATGACCCAGTTCAGAGTAGGAGCAGCAGGAAGGGAAGGTGAGCATCTCGGCTCTTCCAGCACATGGCTGACAGATACAGTAGTATAAGCAGGCCTGTCCGGGGCTGTGCACCTCTGTTCCACCTGGCTATTAAGTAGCCAGGGAATCCTGGGTTATGCCCCCCAGGTCCTATGACATGGGGCAATGTCCCAGCCCTGTAATACCACCCAGGAGTTGTCTAATCCTACCACTCAAAGGAGAGGTGGTGTTGTCAAGAGCACTAGACTTGTAACTAGTACTAGCTTCCCTGGACTTCTTTTACTTTTTAATTTTATAAGAAACAACAGAATCAAAATTAAAAGAGTTGGAAAAATATGGGGAACAAATTGCTTCTTCTACTTTCCAAATTTTTCTCAGGCTCTGTAAGCTGAGAAATCGAGGTCTAAACCAGTGGTTCCCAATCTTTCCAACTTCAACGACCAGTCCAGGCATACACTGGTACCATATTCAAATAGCCCAAATAATCATCAAATATAACCAAAGGCTAACAAATACCAATCCAACTTCACCGACTAGTCCAAGTATACACTGGTACTGTATTCAAATAGCCCAAATAATCATCAAATACAATCAAAGGCTAACGAATAGCAAACCAACTTCACCGACCAGTTCAGGCATACACTGGTACTGTATTCAAATAGCCCAAATAATCATCAAATACAATCAAAGGCTAACGAATAGCAAACCAACTTCACCGACCAGTCTAGGCATACACTGGTACTGTATTCAAATAGCCCAAATAATCATCAAATACAATCAAAGGCTAACGAATATCAAACCAACTTTACCGTTCAGTCCAGGCATACATTGGTACTGTATTCAAATAGCCCAAATAATCATCAAATACAATCAGAGGCTAATGAATATCAAACCAACTTTACCGTCCAGTCCAGGCATACACTGGTACTGTATTCAAATAGCCCAAATAATCATCAAATACAAACAAAGACTAACAAATACCAATCCAACTTCACCGACTAGTCCAGGTATACACTGGTACTGTATTCAAATAGCCCAAATAATCATCAAATACAATCAAAGGCTAACGAATATCAAACCAACTTCACCGTCCAGTCCAGGCATACACTGGTACTGTATTCAAGAAGCCCAAATAATCATCAAATACAATCAAAGGCTAACGAATATCAAACCAACTTTACCGTCCAGTCCAGGCATACACTGGTACTGTATTCAAATAGCCCAAATAATCATCAAATACAAACAAAGACTAACAAATACCAATCCAACTTCACCGACTAGTCCAGGTATACACTGGTACTGTATTCAAATAGCCCAAATAATCATCATATACAATCAAAGGCTAACGAATATCAAACCAACTTTACCGTTCAGTCCAGGCATACATTGGTACTGTATTCAAATAGCCCAAATAATCATCAAATACAATCAGAGGCTAATGAATATCAAACCAACTTTACCGTCCAGTCCAGGCATACACTGGTACTGTATTCAAATAGCCCAAATAATCATCAAATACAAACAAAGACTAACAAATACCAATCCAACTTCACCGACTAGTCCAGGTATACACTGGTACTGTATTCAAATAGCCCAAATAATCATCAAATACAATCAAAGGCTAACGAATATCAAACCAACTTCACCGTCCAGTCCAGGCATACACTGGTACTGTATTCAAGAAGCCCAAATAATCATCAAATACAATCAAAGGCTAACGAATATCAAACCAACTTTACCGTCCAGTCCAGGCATACACTGGTACTGTATTCAAATAGCCCAAATAATCATCAAATACAAACAAAGACTAACAAATACCAATCCAACTTCACCGACTAGTCCAGGTATACACTGGTACTGTATTCAAATAGCCCAAATAATCATCATATACAATCAAAGGCTAACGAATATCAAACCAACTTCACCGTCCAGTCCAGGCATACACTGGTACTGTATTCAAATAGCCCAAATAATCATCAAATACAATCAAAGGCTAACGAATATCAAACCAACTTTACCGTCCAGTCCAGGCATACACTGGTACTGTATTCAAATAGCCCAAATAATCATCAAATACAATCAAAGGCTAACGAATATCAAACCAACTTTACCGTCCAGTCCAAGCATACACTGGTACTGTATTCAAATAGCCCAAATAATCATCAAATACAAACAAAGACTAACAAATACCAATCCAACTTCACCGACTAGTCCATGTATACACTGGTACTGTATTCAAATAGCCCAAATAATCATCAAATACAATCAAAGGCTAACGAATATCAAACCAACTTCACCGACTAGTCCAGGTATACACTGGTACTGTATTCAAATAGCCCAAACAATCATCAAATACAATCAAAGGCTAACGAATATCAAACCAACTTCACCGTCCAGTCCAGGCATACATTGGTACTGTATTCAAATAGCCCAAATAATCATCAAATACAATCAAAGGCTAACGAATATCAAACCAACTTTACCGTTCAGTCTAGGCATACACTGGTACTGTATTCAAATAGCCCAAATAATCATCAAATACAATCAAAGGCTAATGAATATCAAACCAACTTTACCGTCCAGTCCAGGCATACACTGGTACTGTATTCAAATAGCCCAAATAATCATCAAATACAAACAAAGACTAACAAATACCAATCCAAATTCACCGACTAGTCCAGGTATACACTGGTACTGTATTCAAATAGCCCAAATAATCATCAAATACAATCAAAGGCTAACGAATATCAAACCAACTTCACCGTCCAGTCCAGGCATACACTGGTACTGTATTCAAATAGCCCAAATAATCATCAAATACAATCAAAGGCTAACGAATATCAAACCAACTTTACCGTCCAGTCCAGGCATACACTGGTACTGTATTCAAATAGCCCAAATAATCATCAAATACAATCAAAGGCTAACGAATATCAAACCAACTTTACCGTCCAGTCCAGGCATACAATGGTACTGTATTCAAATAGCCCAAATAATCATCAAATACAAACAAAGACTGAAGAATATCAAACCAACTTCACCGACCAGTCCAGGCATACACTGGTGCTGTATTCAAATAGCCCAAATAATCATCAAATACAAACAAAGACTAACAAATACCAATCCAACTTCCCAGACCAGTCCAGGCATACACTGGTGCTGTATTCAAATAGCCCAAATAATCATCAAATACAAACAAAGACTAACAAATACCAATCCAACTTCCCAGAGCAGTCCAGGCATACACTGGTAATGTATTCAAATGGCCCAAATATTCATCAAATAAAACCTAAGGCTAGCAAATACCAATCCAACTTTACTGTCCAGTCCAGGCATACACTGGTACTGTATTCAAATTGCCCAAATAATCATCAAATACAACCAAAGGCTAATAAATACCAATCCAACTTAACCAACCAGTCCAGGCATACACTGGTGCTGTATTCAAATAGCCCAAATAATAATCAAATATAAACAAAGACTAAAGAATATCAAACCAACTTCACCGACCAGTCCAGGCATACACTGGTGCTGTATTCAAATAGCCCAAATAATCATCAAATACAAACAAACACTAACAAATACCAATCCAACTTCCCAGACCAGTCCAGGCATACACTGGTGCTGTATTCAAATAGCCCAAATAATCATCAAATACAAACAAAGACTAACAAATACCAATCCAACTTCCCAGACCAGTCCAGGCATACTCTGGTGCTGTATTCAAATAGCCCAAATAATCATCAAATACAAACAAAGACTAACAAATACCAATCGAACTTCCCAGACTAGTCCAGGCATACACTGGTAATGTATTCAAATGGCCCAAATATTCATCAAATAAAACCTAAGGCTAGCAAATACCAATCCAACTTTACTGTCCAGTCCAGGCATACACTGGTACTGTATTCAAATAGCCCAAATAATCATCAAATATAAACAAAGACTAAAGAATATCAAACCAACTTCACCGACCAGTCCAGGCATACACTGGTGCTGTATTCAAATAGCCCAAAATAATCATCAAATACAAACAAAGACTAACAAATACCAATCCAAGTTCCCAGACCAGTCCAGGTATACACTGGTACTGTATTCAAATAGCCCAAATAATCATCAAATACAACCAAAGGCTAATAAATACCAATCCAACTTAACCAACCAGTCCAGGCATACACTGGTGCTGTATTCAAATAGCCCAAATAATCATCAAATACAAACAAAGACTAACAAATACCAATCGAACTTCCCAGACCAGTCCAGGCATACACTGGTAATGTATTCAAATGGCCCAAATATTCATCAAATAAAACCTAAGGCTAGCAAATACCAATCCAACTTTACTGTCCAGTCCAGGCATACAATGGTGCTGTATTCAAATAGCCCAAATAATCATCAAATATAAACAAAGACTAAAGAATATCAAACCAACTTCACCGACCAGTCCAGGCATACACTGGTGCTGTATTCAAATAGCCCAAATAATCATCAAATACAAACAAAGACTAACAAATACCAATCCAAGTTCCCAGACCAGTCCAGGTATACACTGGTACTGTATTCAAATAGCCCAAATAATCATCAAATACAACCAAAGGCTAATAAATACCAATCCAACTTAACCAACCAGTCCAGGCATACACGGGTGCTGTATTCAAATAGCCCAAATAATCATCAAATACAAACAAAGACTAACAAATACCAATCCAACTTCCCAGACCAGTCTAGGCATACACTGGTGCTGTATTCAAATAGCCCAAATAATCATCAAATACAAACAAAGACTAACAAATACCAATCGAACTTCCCAGACCAGTCCAGGCATACACTGGTAATGTATTCAAATGGCCCAAATATTCATCAAATAAAACCTAAGGCTAGCAAATACCAATCCAACTTTACTGTCCAGTCCAGGCATACAATGGTGCTGTATTCAAATAGCCCAAATAATCATCAAATATAAACAAAGACTAAAGAATATCAAACCAACTTCACCGACCAGTCCAGGCATACACTGGTGCTGTATTCAAATAGCCCAAATAATCATCAAATACAAACAAAGACTAACAAATACCAATCCAAGTTCCCAGACCAGTCCAGGTATACACTGGTACTGTATTCAAATAGCCCAAATAATCATCAAATACAACCAAAGGCTAATAAATACCAATCCAACTTAACCAACCAGTCCAGGCATACACTGGTGCTGTATTCAAATAGCCCAAATAATCATCAAATACAAACAAAGACTAACAAATACCAATCGAACTTCCCAGACTAGTCCAGGCATACACTGGTAATGTATTCAAATGGCCCAAATATTCATCAAATAAAACCTAAGGCTAGCAAATACCAATCCAACTTTACTGTCCAGTCCAGGCATACACTGGTACTGTATTCAAATAGCCCAAATAATCATCAAATACAACCAAAGGGTAATAAATACCAATCCAACTTAACCAACCAGTCCAGGCATACACTGGTGCTGTATTCAAATAGCCCAAATAATCATCAAATACAAAGACTAAAGAATATCAAACCAACTTCACCGACCAGTCCAGGCATACACTGGTGCTGTATTCAAATAGCCCAAATAATCATCAAATACAAACAAAGACTAACAAATACCAATCCAACTTCCCAGACCAGTCCAGGCATACACTGGTGCTGTATTCAAATAGCCCAAATAATCATCAAATACAAACAAAGACTAACAAATACCAATCCAACTTCCCAGACCAGTCCAGGCATACACTGGTAATGTATTCAAATGGCCTAAATATTCATCAAATAAAACCTAAGGCTAGCAAATACCAATCCAACTTTACTGTCCAGTCCAGGCATACACTGGTACTGTATTCAAATAGCCCAAATAATCATCAAATACAACCAAAGGCTAATAAATACAAATCCAACTTAACCAACCAGTCCAGGCATACACTGGTGCTGTATTCAAATAGCCCAAATAATCATCAAATACAAACAAAGACTAACAAATACCAATCCAACTTCCCAGACCAGTCCAGGCATACACTGGTACTGTATTCAAATAGCCCAAATAATCATCACATACAAACAAAGGCTAATAAATACCAATATTCTTAATATTTTTTTTCCTCTCAGCAATTTGAGTTGCTATGGGAGAATGCCTTGTAATTATAACATACATTATAATGTTTCACATTATAAAAAGTAAATTGATCAAAAAGCCAGAATTTCCAAATCAAATGCATGCCATGATGGGAAAAAATACTACAGTGGAAATGGTAGTCATGTTGACAGATTCATGTATTACAAGAAGTATGATTAGCCTACACAAAAATTTAATATTTCATATTCAACAAATGAAATGAGAAATAGGCCTACATATATGAGCAATAAAAAATACACTTATTTATACAAATTATGCTTCATATTTTTCCAATCAAAATCTTCAAAAATTTCCTGTATGCGCATAACTATTCTATACCAGAATTTAACCCAATTCTTGAGTGTATAATACTCAAATATTTTATCTAAATATAATGCCAAAAAGAATATATTACAGTTAGCTTAGCCAGGGTAGCTAAATCAGTGATATTTCAGTTTCTTTTGCTGAAATAAGTATCTGAAAATATGGTTCAATGTCACAAAGTTCAACATGAACTGGCCATTTTATATTCAGTCTGTTTCTATATTTAGTCTTTATTGAAACCAGTACCGAGAACCCTGCTTCACACATGTAAGTTGAAGGGAATTGCATTAAAAACTTAAAAGCAGAAATACTTAGCTCAGGAAATTCTCCACAGGCATGAATCCTGAATGCAGGTAATGTTATGCTACTTTTACACAGATTCTAATCCCTTATCACTTGGAAACTCAATTAGCTGATCCTCTTGCAGTGAACTCAAATTTTCTCATTTGAGTCTAAGAAAGGACTACGAACCCATTCATTCCATTTGTAGATCCTCTTCATAGGGAAAGTAAGTTGAAAAATGCCCAGAAAGAGAATATAATGTTTTGCAAGTCCTGTCTACTGATATGTCAAGGTCAGACACACTGAATGCTGCTCACAAGTTTGTTGGGGGAGGGGAGAGGGAATGGTTGTGGCACCACTATAAACGGGTGTTGATTACACTATACTTTTTTTAGTATGTCTGTCCTATAAAATAAATAGTCACATTCAATACATAACATTATTCTATTTTTAATAATAGTTACATACTTGATATAAAAATATGTAAAGTTAGTTTGGCAGATTATTGTTTTTCTTAGATTATGAATAACATAAGCAGACCAACAAATCATACACAACAGACCAACACGGGTCTGCAAACTATAGGTTGGGAACCATTGGTCTAAATGACAATCAACGAAGCGCTCCTAAGAGGAGAAATCACACTGGTTGCTACTTGTCATTGGCAGTCTGTAGAAAAGAGCTTCCACCACATGTTGGATTACGGGAATCACCTCACACTCCCTGATGTAGATCAGAGATCTCAATGCTCCTGGAACATACTACAGGGGACTAAGACAGGGGTGTATACCTAAAAGCTTGTTAGTGGCAAACTCAATGAGGTGAGTAAAGAGCTAAACAGTCTTTCCAGTAATTCACTGGTTTGCCAAGAATAACATTTGAGAAGACTTGGCCTTCTGACTCCTCAATGCAATTGCCCGCCTAAAGGAGGCCATGATTTACACTCGGTAAAAATGAGATAATTGTAAACAATTACGCCACTAATGCAGTGATTGGATCTATCGCCAATTTAAACAATTCAATGCATATGTAAAAGATTAAACAGCCTTAGATAAGACTCAACAGTACATTCATACTCATTGTAGCTGAAAAAATATCTTAAGTCTCTCTGACAGGCTCCCACACAACATCTGCCATTCATTACCATGTTGACGATTCCAATGGATGTTCTAGTTCCACTGAAGATATTCACTATTTTATTTTAAAGGACAAAAGGTTTGTATGTGTGTAGAAACAACTTTAAATTTCTTATTGGTTAAAAACTGGACATTCCCATAAAATATTACTAATTGATTATACTTTGTTCTGCATTATGGGGATTGGTCATGATTCAATCCAATCGTAATGGGTCAAATGATTAGAATGAGATCGGAGATGAGATTATATCCTTACACTGAGTTTAATAAAAGTGATGGCTCTGTTATCCACGATTCCATCAGTAATAAAAATAGAAAAAAAATCAAAATAACACTAACACGTGAAGTATATTAAAAAAAAAATAGCATTAAAGTTAAATGCATAAAAAACTATGTACAGGTAAGCCAAAGGAAATGAACTAACAGTAGCCATACAATTAATAAAAGAAGAACCTGCACTATAATAGCCAATTTATAAAACTAAAGTATCATAAATGCATATATTAAACCTTCATTAGTACACAAAAATATGCTAACCATATTTATTTGCAAAAATTCAGAATACTATACAGAATGTATAAACAAGAATAAAAAACTAAATGTTGACTTTAGGAGATGCGTAAAAGTAAAGATAAATTAAAGAACGAGAAAAATCATTAAACAATTATCTGCATGCAATAAAAATGCATTAAGAAATTAGTGTGCTTCAGCTGCCCATTTTTAATGGAGGTCTAGGAAAGTTAGAAAAAGGAAGGAGGGGAGTAAGAGGGATTAATAAATAGAAAAAATAAGTAGATTTTGTTATTTTGACAGGTCTCAAGTCATATAATTGTTATAAAAAACCAGTAATTTGACAAAAAATTTGTCCATTCAACTTAGCATTAGGCCTTTATAAAAAGTAAAAAAGTTTGTAATTCACATGAATACAATTTTCTTATGCAAATGCAATTAAAAGACAAAAATAAACAATACAAAAAAGACAGGGTACTAGGTAGACAAATTCATAACACCAGGTAATTTAATTTTAAGGGTACACACAGACATTCCTCACCGGTTTCAGATAATGGCGACTGCGTTCCCACACGAAGCGACAGAAACGAGGGTTGTTGGAACCAGGGAAATTAGCTCCCTTTAACTCCTTCAACTGAGCCGCATTAATAAGACAACAAACAATGGCTCAGTACAGAAAGTATTACAAGTACAGTATTGACAAGTCTTACAAAATTCAGATACAGTATATTGACTACGAAAATACAGTACTTTACTGTATTACAGCCGAAATAACAGGAGACAGTACAGTAGTACACAACATGCATGTACTATGTTGTCTTAGGAAGTGAAATACACAAACTCAACTCAGCATAATTTCCTGAATGTCAAGGAATATTTAGAAATTGAAACCATCCAAATGAAAGCAATATTAAGAGACAAGAGAACATACAATATAGCAACCAACAACCAAAACCTGATCACTTAAAATGGAGATATAAGATAAACTACCACTTGCAGGGTATTACACTCTTGACATAAAATGTGAACCTATGATTTAAACAAGTTTTATAGACAACGATAATTACATTCAACAGTGCACTATAAATAAAGCACGCAAAAAAAAAAATTATGTAAAATATACACACCACACAAGTACTACAATTCTAAGTTTTTATTATCATAAATATATTGCATGTTGGAGGATTATGTGTATATCTAATAAAAAAGCAAAAGACAACCTTTTAATTTAAAATATTAAAAATATTTTATACTGTATAAGAAATTTAAAAACCTTACAAATCAAGTAAAAAATATTGAAAAAACTCTACAAACGTGAAAATATGAAAGAAAATAAAATGTATATGAATCTTAGTAGAGGTGAAAAACAATGAAACTGAATCCTATTAAAATAAATATTTGGTAAAAGAGGCCAGTCAGCTTCAACAGATAAATTTGATTCTGGAAGATTTTTATCTAAGCCAACAATACTATGAATCTAATAAAAAAAATATAGTCACTTGAACTTATAAGACAATCCTGCATATGATTGATTCTACCACATGTAAATTGTCAATCTGACTGTTACCATACTGTCCAAGGTCAGAGGTAAAAAGATTGGGTACGAATATGAAGCAACTACGCATAAACACCTAAAATAAGCTGAATTTAGGAATGTTAAATGCATACTTAAAAACAAATTGCAATAAACAAAAGAAAATAAAAGTCTTCCAATTATCAGAAGCTCAATTGATACCCTTGTGCCAGAAATTTAGCTTCCTGGACCTTAGTATTAATATCACCACATTCAGCATTCTAGGGAAATATGATATTTTAATTATAAAATAAATTTTTGAATATACTTACCCGGTGAATATATAATAGCTGCTACTCAGCGGCTCGACAGAAAACACACTCAAAAACTCGCGAGCGATCGCTATGAAGGTTGCGGGTGTGACCACCAGCGCCAACTATCGGCCAGATACCACTCTTGCATGTAAACAAACCCTTCAATTCTTCTCGTCCCGCTGCTTCTCTATTGGGGAGGAAGGGAGGGCCTTTAATTTATATATTCACTGGGTAAGTATATTCAAAAATTTATTTTATAATTAAAATATCATTTTTAAATATTTAACTTAGCCGGTGAATATATAAAAGCTGATTCACACCCAAGGCGGTGGGTAGAGACCAGAGTTAATTAAGTTTACAGCGTATAAGCTAAGAGTTTTTGACAGTTATCAATATAACAAAACCAAAATATATAGGTACCTGGTAAGGAAGTTGACTTAGACGATTACTCTGCCTTGTAAGTCTGTCTTCCTCACGAAGCCCAGCGATCCTCTTAGGATGCTGAAAGACTCCCAGGAGCTGAAGTATAAAGGGTTGCAACCCATACTAACAGGACCTCATCAAACCCCTAATCTGGGCGCTCTCAAGAAAAGACTTTGACCACCCGCCAAATCAACAAGGATGCGAAAGGCTTCTTAGCCTTCCGTACATCCCAAAAAACAATATTAAAAAACATTTCAAGAGACAGATTAAAAAGGATATTGGAATTAGGGTAATGTAGTGGTAGAACCCTCACCCACTACTGCACTCGCTGCAACGAATGGACCCAGTGTGTAGCAGTCCTCGTAAAGAGTCTGGACATCTTTTAAGTAAAATGACGCGAACACTGACTTGCTTCTCCAAAGAGTCGCGTCCATAATACTTTGCAGAGATTTATTTTGCTTGAAGGCCACGGAGGTTGTTATAGTTCTAACTTCGTGCGTCTTAACCTTAAGCAAACATCGGTCTTTCTCATTCAAGTGAGAATGAGCTTCTCGTATTAAAAAATCTGATAAAATATGACAAAGCATTCTTTGACATAGGCAATGATGGTTTCTCAACTGAGCACCATAATGCCTCAGATTTACCTCGTAATGACTTAGTACGAGCTAAATATAACTTAAGAGCTCTAACAGGACATAATACTCTTTCCAGTTCATTGCCTACGATCTCTGATAAGCAAGGAATATCAAAAGATTTAGGCCAAGGACGAGAAGGCAGTTCATTTTTTGGCCAGGAAACCAAGTTGAAGTGAACAAGTGGCTTTTTCTGTAGAAAAAACTGATGTTCTTACTGAAGGCATGAAGTTCACTGACCCTTTTAGCCGAAGCCAAGCACACTAGGAAAAGTGTCTTGAGGGTGAGATCCTTCAGGGAGGCTGAATGTAATGGCTCAAACCTGTCTGACATGAGGAACCTTATGACCACGTCTAAGTTCCATCCAGGAGTTGCCAAACGACGTTCCTTAGAGGTCTCGAAAGACTTAAGGAGATCTTGGAGATCTTTATTGTTGGAAAGATCTAAGCCTCTATGTCGAAAGACCGAAGCCAACATGCTCCTGTAGCCCTTAATCGTGGGAGCTGAAAGGGAGCGAACCTTTCTCAGATGTAAAAGAAAAACTGCGATTTGGGCTACAGAGGTACTGGACGAGGACACAGATGCTGACTTGCACCAGTCTCGAAAGACTTCCCACTTCGACTGGTATACTCTAATGGTAGAAGCTCTCCTCGCTCTTGCAATCGCACTGGCTGCCTCCTTCGAAAAGTCTCGAGCTCTTGAGAGTCTTTCGATAGTCTGAAGGAAGTCAGACGAAGAGCGGGGAGGCTTTGATGGACATTCTTTACGTGGTGCTGACGTAACAGATCTACCCTTAGAGGAAAACTTCTTGGAAAGTCTACCAGCCATTGAAGTACCTCGGTGAACCACTCTCTCGCGGGCCAGAGGGTAGCAACCAACGTCAACCTTGTCCCTTCGTGAGAGGCGAACTTCTGCAGTACCTTGTTGACTATCTTGAATGGTGGGAATGCATATAAGTCCAGAAGAAACCAATCCAGTAGAAACGCGTTTATGTGGCTTGCTTCTGTATCTAGGACTGGAGAGCAATAGATTGGTAACCTTTTGGTCAACGAGGAGGCAAAGAGGTCTATGGTGGGTTGACCCCAAGTAGCCCAAAGACTCTTGCCCACGTCCTTGTGGAGGGTCCATTCCGTGTGTATCACCTGACCCCTCCGACTGAGACAGTCTGCCAAGACGTTCAAGTCCCCCTGGATGAATCTCGTCAACAGGGAGATGCCTCGATTTCTTGACCATAAGAGAAGGTCCCTTGCGATCTCGAGCAGCGTGAAGGAGTGTGTGCCTCCTTGCTTGGAGATGTACGCCAAAGTTGTGGTGTTGTCTGAGTTGACCTCTACCACTTAGTTTCGAAGAAGCTTTCGAATATCATCAAGGCCAAGTGGACTGCTAATAGCTCCTTGCCGTTGATGTGCATGCTCTTCTGACTTGAGGTCCACAGACCCGAGCATTCCCGACCGTCCAGGGTCGCACCCCAACCCAAATCCGACGCGTCTGAGAACAACACGTGGTTTGGGTTCTTGACTGCTAGGGATAGTCCCTCCCTCAGACTGATATTGCTGTCCCACCATTTCAGGCATGCCTTTACTGGTTCGGAGACTGGGAATGATACCGTCTCTAACGTCTTGTCCTAGTTCCAGTGAGAGGCTAGATGGAACCGGAGAGGCAGAAGGTGTAGTCTCCCTAGTGAGACAAACTGCTCCAGGGATGAGAGAGTCCCTACGAGACTGTTCCAACTCCTGACTGAACAAACGTTTTCTTTTCAGCATTAGTTGGACTTCGAGCAGGGTTTGTTCTATTCGGTGGCAGACGGAAAAGCCCGAAAAAAAACTGGACTGCGAATCTCCATCCCCAAATATAGAATAATCTGGGATGAGATCAGTTGGGACTTTTAGGTTGACCAAAAGTCCCAACTCCCTGGCCAGACTCAACGTCCAATGTAGATCCTGCGCGACAGCGAAGACTGGACGATGCTCTGAGAAGCCAGTCGTCCAAGTACAGGGAGGCTCGGATCCCCGATAGATGGAGGGATTTTGCCACATTCCTCATGAGCCTTGTAAACCCGAGAGGAGCAGGACTGAGGCCAAAGCACAGGGCTCGAAACTGGTACCCCACATTCCTGTAAACAAACCTCAGAAACGGTTGAGAATCCGGGTGTATAGGAATGTGGAAGTATGCCTCCTGAAGGTCGAGAGAGACCATCCAGTCGCCTTCCATAAATGCTGTCAAGACAGCCTGGTAGACTTCATCGTGAAGTTTGTCTTGACAATGAACACATTGAGCGCACTTGCCTCTGACGTACTCCTGCAGTGAACATGGCTGCCAGATCATTGGAGCCATCCCTGAGGGACTTGTTCCTGCAGAGAACGTGGCTGTCAGATCATTGGAGCCATCCCTGAAAGCCTTGTTTATGCATGACATAATTGTACAGCAAAACTTCAAACGCTCGAAAATAGCTCTGAAGTCGACCATAAAATCTTGGAGCGTCTCATGGCCAGGCGCCAGGGAGAGTCTATGAGGTTTGAAAAGTCTATCTGGGCAGAGGCAGGAACTCCCAAGCCGAGAACTTCTCTCGTGTCATATCAGACTCTCGCTCTATAAGCCAGCTTAAAAGTAGGGAAAGCAAAGGCTGTCTCCCCCAAACTCCTCCTGGTGATAAACCAGTCGCCTAGCAAACGTAAAGCTCTCTTAAAAGAGCGAGAGAGCACTAGCTTATAAAACAACGGTTTCGAAGTAGCTAAGCCTAGTGTAAACTCTGACGTTTAGGCGAACGAGGAGCAGCAGTTACAAAAAGATCCGGACAAAGATCCTTAAAAATCAGTATGATTTATTTAAAGTCCATAAAGGGCTAAGCAGCTTTAGGCTCCTCTCCGTCTGACAGAGTCCTCAAGGGAATATCAGTAGGAGGGGGAACAGCAACTTCCTCATCTACAGGAACCTTGTCCGACAATAGCCGAGTCTCAAGCAAGGGAGAGACCTACCGTGGTGGCAATGCTTTACAAGCAGAGTCCACACGCACTGGTGCATTAGTAGCGGACCAGGACGCAACGTCATGTAACTGCTTGACAGTCTGTGAACTGTCAACAACAACAGGTGCGTGAGGACGCACAGCGTCCACTCGAGACTGCTTTGACCGCCTAGTCTGAGCAGTCAAAACAACTCTAGAATGCGGAGGTTGACGCTCAGCGTCAAAACAAGTCAACTCCGATGGTTGGCGAACGTCCTGAACGTCAACAGGAGCATCAGCAAGTGGCCTAACGTCCAAATGCGGCTGAAAATCCACACGAGACCGCATCGAGTGTGGTTCTAAACAACCTGACTGACGTGACTTGGCTACGCCAACGTCAACAGGACGCACAAATGAACGTTTGGGTGGCTGAAGGCCAGGATCTCGATGAGATAAACGGCTAGGCTCAACGGACTTATCGGCAGAATAGTCTTCCATAAGGGAGGCAAGCTTATTCTGCATGTCTTGCCGTACAACCCATTTAGGATCAACGGGAAAGGTTGCGGTAAGAGACGAGGGTAACGTCTGTGACTGCAAAACCTTGCCTACAAAAAGACTCTCGGAGTCTGTGTTACGCTTTTGTTTAGGCGGCGAGCAGTCTTCCGATGACTGCTAGGGTCAGAGCTGTCCTAATAGTTAAAACCAGGACGCTGGACCTGTCCTGAAAGGACTGACTTTCGCTTAAAGGGCCTCGAAACCTTGTTCCACGGTTTCTTATGCGAAAAGCCTTCGGATGACGAGGAGAAAATCGTCTCTCTCGCCTTATGGTAGGGGTGATCTTGGTGAGATACGCCTGATACCATAGAGGGAACGTCTGTTCGCTGATCAAGGCCTCTCGAACCCATAAGTCGTACGACATTACTTCTCCCCTGGGCTTGGGAGCTTGCAAGAGGTCCCGGACTAGGCGAACGACAGGCACGAACAGACGAACCCTCGGTCGCAACACTGATAACACTTTGCGCAATATCACTTTATCACTACGATTTTCTGTTTTGCACTTATTTCACTGAAATCGAATTTTTTAAAAATTCACATTAAGTATGAATAAAACTGATTTCTACCTGAAGCACGCAATTCTACCCTCATCAAAAGGTTATAATTGCGAAATCAGTCTTATAATGTAAGCACATTAATACCAGCAAAAAAACAGTAAACATATTTTAAGATAAAAAGATCAGTGGCTGGGGAAGAGACTAAACACTAGTTCATTCAAAACTACGTTTTCAATCTCTCACCGTACAGTGCCTTGGGACGAGAATAAAAAACTAAAAACGTTTTATCCTTTCTCCCCGTACAGAGACTAGGGACGAGAGTAACTCGAGAACAACGTTACTCGTTTGGGACGAGATAAAGATCGGAACGTTCTCTCTCCTCTCTCTCCCTCCGTCTCTATCTCTCTCTCTCTCTTGATTTCGCACCGAAGAGAAGAGCCCACTTACGTTTCGTCAAAAAACAGGTTATTTGACCAAAGGAAAAATCTGAAAGGTTTTTCAATTAAAAAGTTCCTTTAAAATAGAATTTAAAACATTTAAGCTTTGAAAGAAGAATGAACAAAACGTCAGAATCGATTTACTCTTTCTGCAAAGTGAAACCGTGATACTCTCTCTCTCTATCGTAACGATAGAGCGCAAACTGCGTAGCATAAATAAACTAAACGTTAGTTCATCTTTGAAACAGTACGAAGATTATTCAAAGAAAATCTTTCATAAAATATCTACTAAAAAATATTCATTTAATAAGTTTTAAATCATTAGCTCTGTAAAAGTTATTTACGATTGAAAGGGCTCAACGTTGTTTAACTTCGGTTTCCAAGTTAGGACCGCCTACTCTCAGGAAAGGTCGCATATAAACAAATCATTAAAATTTATCTTGATGTTTATTATAAATGGAAAGCTAATCGAAGAGGCCTAATAAAGGCGGGTGAGATATAAAATATATAGAGGAAAATCTATAATTAATTTATAACGTGATACGATAATTGCTAAAAACCTAAACACACTTCCGTACTAAGGGAAGGGTCGGCCATTTAAAAGTCAAGGAAAGTCCAAAAAACAATCCAAAGTCATCAAAAATTAAATCTATCCAAAAACGAGTTCAAGATTTAAGTTGAAGATAAAACACCTGTACTGCGAAAGCTCAAACCAAAATGAAGTACTTCACCAAATATGTTGAGAAAACTCCAGGTTCTACAGCGAGTAATGATACGTCTTGTCGTCAAGGTCGACAGAGAAGAATTGAAGGGTTTGTTTACATGCAAGAGTGGTATCTGGCCAATAGTTGGCGCTGGTGGTCACACCCGCAACCTTCATAGCGATCGCTCGCGAGTTTTTGAGTGTGTTTTCTGTCGAGCCGCTGAGTAGCAGCTATTATATATTCACCGGCTAAGTTAAATATTTAAAATATATACTTTACATACCACGGAAATAACCTTTTCTTCCAAAGGTGGGTTAAGTATGTGATATCATTCTAACTCCTTTCAATCCCATGCATACAAGCAGTCAGGCTATCTATTGCCTTAAAATGTGTAATTATATAGAAAAAGGATGGTATACAGATTAAAGAATGAGATGTATATGTATTTAAGGTGAAAGATGGTAATTAGTTGGCATATAAGAAAAAATAAAGGAAGAGTTATTCCCTAAATAAGATCATACAGGAAATTCAATGAAGGTGCCTGTGGAAATGGTTGAAAAACATCCAAGTCTTAATCTATTAATTTTCATTGATCAAACGTTACTTCAGGCTTTTATGGCTAGCTATTCTGTGGGTACACATATTTAAATAAATGATATAGAACCACCTTGTGTGTTAAAATTACCAATTAAAAATGTCTTCTTTGAGAAAAAGTAGCTTCAGAATACTTTCTCCTACATGTGCAGGAAAACAGATTTACAACGTAAAGGGCAAGACATACCACGGATTTCCTGCATCTCTCTAAAATATAACGTAATGAATATAATAGTGTTATCTGAAATCTGAGTCAAGAGAGGAATTTCGAAATAAAGACTCAATAATGAAGATCTGAGGTATAATGGTATACCTAATTTACTTTAATATTCCAAATGCTTTTGCGACTCCCAAATCATGAATGTCTTCCTGAAGTTTCCAAAGGTAATTATAAAATTAGATTAAATGAAATTCTTGGATCACAAAATCAAGCTACAACCTAAATGAAGTTTTTATCAAATCACTGTTCAGACTTGACATGCAGAAGTCTTCTATTTTTTCAAAGGCCCTTTAGTTTCAAAATGCATTTACATTAGTACATTCTGAGATGTTACTCCCACCTGACTATATCTTCATCATCAATGATGCTTTTAGGTACAGTTTTCCTTTCTGCATGAATACTTATGAGATCCAGGTATTTATCTTAATGGTCTTAGTCCTGCTACTTCCATATTCATTACTTTTCTGAAAAACTGTTCCCCTCCCCTTTTTACCATATGCTTGAAAATGTTTGAGGTCTCAGTTTATTTACAACCCTTTGAATCAAACATTTATTTCAGCATCTTTTAGTTATAGATATCTCTATATTTTAATGAACTTCTTTCAAAACCTTGATTTTCTTTGTATGGGGTCATGTCTTCACTGAGCTCCATGGAAAATCAGATGTCTCAGGCACATATCATAGACTTTAACTCTGCTTACTACATTGATGCTCCTAATTACCACCAAACATACACAGCCACATACCCAACTGGATTGTTTCCTTTGCTTTCTGGTTTTGCTTACACTAATATTCAGTACTCCCTTCTTCATTCCACTCTCCTATCGTTTCAGCACGTACTAGACCACTTACTCTCAATTCTGCTGATGGCACCAAGTAAAGCATTTTTACATACACAATTCAAAGGGAATTCAGTACTATACTTTATGCAGCTTCTTTTCTTATGATGTTAGGATAAAAAATTAAGCACATCAAATTACTTTTCAAACATCTGCCTATCTTCACCCTAAAAATTATATAAAATATGGATCATCCCCAAATCTATGCATATTTATAGCCTTCTTAAGATCCACAAATATATAGAATAACATACAGTAGCTTGTTTTACAAGGTGCCTTCTTTTGCACATTAGGGTTAACTTATTAATCACTGCTTTATTGGCTGTTTGTAGCAACTCACTTGTAATTTTCAATAATCCATTTATTGTTATCCCAAAAGCTCTCCTATTTTCTTCAAGTGTCAGATTCTCTATTGGTCCTTCTGTCATGCACCTTCTTGTCCACATAAATTTTCTTCACTTAAGACTTAAAGTACATAAAGTACTCTATTGTTCAATTACTAATTACTTTTTATATTTTCAGTAATGTTCATATGGTCAGAAGTGATGCAGTAAAATTTTATCACACAATTGCTACTAAATAGTAGCTGATCATGTATAGGCACTGCAAACTGAAGCAACCCCCATTTCCACTCGATATTATCAATAACATTCAATAAGTGTCAATTAAACTGAGCTTCTGGAAAAGAAGCAATACAGTATGAACATCATGGTAGGTTCATAAAAATGAAATAAAAAATTCCTTGAATAAAAATGATATTTTGATTATAAAATAAATTTTTGAATATACTTACCCGGTGAATATATAATAGCTGACGTCTCCGGCGGCTCGACAGAAAAACACAAAAACTCGCGAGCGATCGCTATGAAGGTTGCGGGTGTGTCCACCAGCACCAACTATCGGCCAGATACCGCATATACATGTAAACAGCTCCAGTTCGTCTCTTTAATTTATATATTCACCGGGTAAGTATATTCAAAAATTTATTTTATAATCAAAATATCATTTTTAAATATTAAACTTAGCCGGTGAATATATAATAGCTGATTCACACCCATGGTGGTGGGTAGAGACCAGTATAAATACAGTTTACAGCGTATATGCTTAGAGTTTTTGACAGTTATATCATAACAAAACCCAAATATATATAGGTACCTGGTAAGGAAGATGACTTTGACGATTACTCTGCCTTGTTAGTCTTGTCTTCCTCACGAAGCCCAGCCATCCTCTTAGGCTGCTGAAAGACTCCCAGGAGCTGAAGTATCAAGGGCGGAAACCCATACAACAGGACCTTATCAAACCCCTAATCTGGGCGCTCTCAAGAAATGACATTTGACCACCCGCCAAATCAACCAGGATGCGAAAGGCTTCTTAGCCTTCCGTACAACCCAAAAACAAGATTAAAAACATTTCAAGAGACAGATTAAAAGGATATTGGAATTAAGGGAATGTAGTGGTAGAACCCTCACCCACTACTGCACTCGCTGCAACGAATGGACCCAGTGTGTAGCAGTCCTCATAAAGAGTCTGGACATCTTTTAAGTAAAATGACGCGAATACCGACTTGCTTCTCCAAAAGGTCGCGTCCATTATACTTCGCAGAGATCTATTTTGCTTAAAGGCCACGGAAGTTGCTATAGCTCTTACTTCGTGTGTCTTAACTTTAAGCAAGCATCGGTCTGTTTCATTCAAGTGAGAATGAGCCTCTCGGATTAAAAATCTGATAAAATATGACAAAGCATTCTTTGACATAGGTAATGATGGCTTCTTAACTGAGCACCATAAGGCCTCAGATCCACCTCGTAAGGACTTAGTACGAGCTAAGTAGAACCTAGAGCTCTAACTGGACACAGTACTCTTTCAAGTTCGTTGCCTACGATCTCTGACAGGCAAGGTATATCAAATGACTTAGGCCAAGGACGAGAAGGCAGTTCCTTTTTGGCCAGGAAACCAAGTTGAAGTGAACATGTGGCTTTATCTGTGGAAAAGCCGATGTTCTTACTGAAGGCATGAATTTCACTGACCCTTTTAGCCGAAGCCAAGCACACTAGGAAAAGCGTCTTGAGGGTGAGATCCTTCAGGGAGGCTGAATGTAATGGCTCAAACCTGTCTGACATCAGGAACCTTAGGACGACGTCTAAGTTCCATCCAGGAGTTGCCATACGACGTTCCTTAGAGGTCTCGAAAGACTTAAGGAGATCTTGGAGATCTTTATTGTTGGAAAGATCTAAGCCTCTATGTCGAAAGACCGAAGCCAACATGCTCCTGTAGCCCTTAATAGTGGGTGCTGAGAGGGAGCGAACATTTCTCAGATGTAACAGAAAATCTGCGATTTGGGCTACAGAGGTACTGGAAGAGGACACAGATGCTGACTTGCACCAGTCTCGAAAGACTTCCCACTTCGACTGGTATACTTTGATGGTAGAAGCTCTCCTAGCTCTCGCAATCGCACTGGCTGCCTCCTTCGAAAAGCCTCGAGCTCTTGAGAGTCTTTCGATAGTCTGAAGGCAGTCAGACGAAGCGCAGGGAGGCTTTGATGAACATCCTTTACGTGGGGCTGACGTAAGAGATCTACCCTTAGAGGAAGACTCCTTGGAATGTCTACCAGCCATTGAAGTACCTCGGTGAACCACTCTCTCGCGGGCCAGAGGGGAGCAACCAACGTCAACCTTGTCCCTTCGTGAGAGGCGAACTTCTGCAGTACCTTGTTGACTATCTTGAATGGTGGGAATGCATACAAGTCCTGGTGAGACCAGTCCAGTAGAAACGCGTCTATGTGGATTGCCTCTGGATCTGGGACTGGTGAGCAATAGATTGGGAGCCTTTTGGTCAACGAGGTGGCAAAGAGGTCTATGGTGGGTTGACCCCAAGTCGCCCAAAGATTCTTGCACACGTCCTTGTGGAGGGTCCATTCCGTGGGTATCTCCTGACCCCTCCGACTGAGACAGTCTGCCAAGACGTTCAAGTCCCCCTGGATGAACCTTGTCAACAGGGAGATGCCTCGATTTTTTTACCATATGAGGAGGTCCCTTGCGATCACGTACAGCGTGTGGGAGTGAGTGCCTCCTTGCTTGGAGATGTATGCCAAAGCTGTGGTGTTGTCTGAATTGACCTCTACCACTTTGTTTCGAAGAATGTTCTCGAAATTCATCAAGGCCAAGTGGACTGCTAATAGCTCCTTGCCGTTGATGTGCATGCTCTTCTGAACTGAGGTCCACAGACCCGAGCATTCCCGACCGTCCAGGGTCGCACCCCAACCCAAATCCGACGCGTCTGAGAACAACACGTGGTTTGGGTTCTTGACTGCTAGGGACAGGCCCTCTCTCAGACTGATATTGCTGTCCCACCAGTTCAGGCATGCTTTTACTGGTTCGGAGACCGGGATTGATACCGTCTCTAAAGTCTTGCCCTTGTTCCAGTGAGAGGCTAAATGGAACTGGAGAGGCCGAAGGTGCAGTCTCCCTAGCGAGAAAAACTGCTCCAGGGATGAGAGAGTCCCTACGAGACTCATCCAACTCCTTACTGAACAACGTTCTCTTTTCAGCATTAGTTGGACTTTGAGCAGGGCTTGTTCTATTCGGGTGGCAGACGGAAAAGCCCGAAAAACTAGACTGCGAATCTCCATCCCCAAATATAGAATAGTCTGGGATGGGATCAGTTGGGACTTTTCTAAGTTGACCAAAAGTCCCAACTCCTTGGCCAGACCCAACGTCCAATGCAGATCCTGCAGACAGCGATGACTGGACGATGCTCTGAGAAGCCAGTCGTCCAAGTACAGGGAGGCTCGGATTCCCGATAGATGAAGGAATTTTGCCACATTCCTCATGAGCCTCGTAAACAAGAGAGGAGCAGGACTGAGGCCAAAGCACAGTGCTCGAAACTGGTACACCACATTCCTGTAAACAAACCTCAGAAACGGTTGGGAATCCGGGTGTATAGGAATGTGGAAGTACGCATCTCGCAGGTCGAGAGAGACCATCCAGTCTCCCTCTCTGACCGCTGCTAAGACGGACTTCGTGGTCTCCATCGTGAATTTTGTTTTCGTAACAAAAACGTTGAGCGCACTGACGTCTAGCACTGGCCTCCAACCTCCTGTATGCTTTGGGACTAGGAAGAGATGGTTGTAAAACCCCGGTGATTGAAGGTCCGAGACTTTCACCACCGCTCCCTTCTCTAGCAACAGAGACACTTCTTGATTTAGGGCTTGTCTCTTTGACTCCTCTCGATACCTGGGAGAGAGGTCTATGGGAGTTGTTACTAGAGGAGGTTTGCGTACAAACGGTATTTTGTACCCCTCTTTGAGCAACAGAACAGACTCTTGGTCTGCACCCCTCTTCTCCCAGGCCTGCCAGAAGCTGTTCAATCTGGCCCCTACCGCTGTCTGAGGCTGTGGGCAGTCAGACTCTGCCACGGGAGGACTTGGCCCCTCTCTTCTTACCTCTCTTTCCCTCGGCACGAGAGCCTCCCCTGCTGGGAGCTCTGCCACGAAAGGGCGGGATAAATCTAGACGCAGGAGTCTCGATCCTGGGTCTCGCAACAAAGGATGAAGAAGGAGCTCCCTTGCGAGCAGAGGACGCCATCAGGTCATGTGTGTCCTTCTGCACAAGCGAAGCAGCTATATCCTTAACCAGCTGTTGTGGAAACAAGGCAGCCGATAAGGGAGCAAAGAGCAGTTCCGATCTCTGACAGGGAGTAACTCCTGCTGAAAGGAAAGAGCAAAGGGTTTCTCTCTTCTTCAAGACTCCCGACGTAAAGGTGGAGGCGAGCTCATTGGAGCCATCGCGGATGGCTTTGTCCATACAGGACATGATAAGTAAGGATACATCTTGGTCAGCAGATGAGATCTTCCTACTTAATGCTCCTAAAGACCAATCAAGAAAGTTAAAAACTTCAAAGGCCCTATATACGCCTTTAAGTAGATGGTCAAGGTCCGAGGAGGACCAACAAATCTTCGAGCGTCTCATGGCCAGGCGACGGGGAGAGTCTACGAGGCTTGAGAAGTCACCCTGGGCAGAGGCAGGGACTCCCAAGCCGAGAACTTCTCCCGTGTCATAGCAGACGCTCGATCTAGAAGCAAGCTTAGAAGGTGGGAAGGCAAAGGCCGTCTTCCCCAAACTCCTCCTGGTATCCAACCAGTCGCCTAGAAGACGTAAAGCCCTCTTAGAAGAGCGAGAAAGCACTAGCTTAGTAAAGGCAGGCTTGGTAGCAGCTAAGCCTAGAGCAAACTCAGACGGAGGCGAACGAGGAGCAACAGCAACAAAATGATCTGGAAAAAGATCCTTGAAAATCATCATGATCTTCTTAAAATCCATCGAAGGTTGAACAGCCTTAGGTTCTTCTACAACTGACAAAACGTCCAAAGGATTATCATCAGGATGAGGATCAGCAACGTCCTCATCTGAAGGAACCTCGTCCGACAACTGATGAGTCTCAAGCAAGGGAGAGACCTGCCTTGGTGGCAATGCTTGACAAGCAGAGTCCACACGCACAGGAGCATCAGTAGCAGTCCAGGACGCTACGTCATGTAACTGCTTAACGGACTGACTAGCAACAACAACAGGAGCGGGAGGACGCTCGACGTCAACTCGAGACTGCCTTGACTGCCTAGACTGAGCAGTTAAAACAACTCTTGACTGCGGTGCTTGACGCTCAACGTCAAAACAAGTCAACTTAGCTGGTTGGCGAACGTCCTGAACGTCAACACGAGCATGCGGCAGCGGCTGAACGTCCACAAGCGGCTGAAAGTCAACACGGGACTGCATCGAGTGAGGCTCTACGTCACGTGACTGACGTGACTTTGTAACGTCAACGTCAACAGGACGAGCAAAGGCTCGTTTGGGCGGCTGACGGCCAGGATCTCGATCAGCTAAACGGCGAGGATCATCGTGAACCTGCTCAGCAGTATACTCCTCCATAAGAGAGGCAAGCTTATACTGCATATCTTGCAGTACAACCCATTTAGGATCAACGGGAGTGGGTGCGGTTCGAGACGAGGGTAACGTCTGTGACTGCAAAACATTGCCTACACTAAGACTCTCGGAGCCTGTGTTACGCTTCTGTTTAGGCGGCGAGCAGTCTTCCGATGACTCCACAGGGTCAGAGCTGTCCCAATGGCTACAACCAGGACGCTGGACCTGTCCTGAAGGGACTGACTTCCGCTCTAAGGGTCTCGAAACCTTGCTCCACGGTTTCTTACGCGAGAAGCCTTCGGATGACGAGGAGAAAACCGCCTCGCTCGTCTTATGGTAGGGGCGGTCTTGACGAGACACGCCCGAAACCATAGAGGGAACGTCTGTTCGTTGGTTAAAGCCTCTCGTCCCCATAAGTCCTACGACATTACTTCTCCCTGGTGCATGGGAGCTTGCAAGAGGTCTCGGACTAGGCGAACGACAGTCACGAACAGACGAACCCTCGGTCGCAACACTGATAACACTTTGCGCACTAATAACTTTATCCCCACGATTTTCTAATGTGGCACTCTGACACTTTAACTCTTTTACATCCGCCATGAGTTGATTACGGTCCGTAGCTAAAGATTCAACTCTCTC
Source organism: Palaemon carinicauda (assembly GCF_036898095.1). NCBI lineage: Eukaryota > Metazoa > Arthropoda > Malacostraca > Decapoda > Palaemonidae > Palaemon > Palaemon carinicauda. The sequence continues at coordinate 19,419,705 of NC_090735.1, forward strand.
GCCCAAAGCTTGAATGGCATGTAACATATCCCGCATTGATGGTTCATGAGTGCTAGTAGAAGATTCAGGCACAACTACTACTGGGGAAGGATTAGGTTCAGGGGCATGGGAGGAGGAAAATTCTAATGATCTAGAGGAACTTCTCCTCACCCTATCTCTCTCTAGCTTACGAGAATACTTATCAAACTCTAGCCAGTCGAATTCCGAAAGTACCACGCACTCATCACACCGATCTCCTAATTGACAGGTTTTACCCCGACAATTAGAACACACAGTATGTGGGTCAAGAGAGGCCTTTGGAAGACGTTTGTTACAATCCCTAACATTACATTTACGAAATTTAGGAATTGGAGAAGGGTCAGCCATTTTGAAAAGTCAAAGAAAGTCCAAAAACAATCCAAAGTCATCAACAATTAAATCTATCCAAAAAAGAGTTCAAGAGTTTAAATTGAAGATAAAAACACCTGCACTGCGAAAGCTCAAAACCAAAAAGAAGTACTTCACCAAGACTGTTGAAAAACTCCAGGTTAACAGCGAGTAATGGAATCAACTTGTCGACAAGACCGACAGAGAAGAACTGGAGCTGTTTACATGTATATGCGGTATCTGGCCGATAGTTGGCGCTGGTGGGCACACCCGCAACCTTCATAGCGATCGCTCGCGAGTTTTTGTGTTTTTCTGTCGAGCCGCCGGAGACGTCAGCTATTATATATTCACCGGCTAAGTTTAATATTTAAAACTATCATTTCACAGTTCATCCAACTTGTGTTTGTCTGTTGTGCACATGCTCACAGGCCTGAGATAGGAAGCGGCACTCTAAGGAGAGAGAACACTGTGGGTCATGCAGTGCCAACCCTGGTGTGCTGGGTTCTTTTTTACTCCATTTGTGTTGTGCTTAAAAAATTTGTCTATATTCTTGAATGTGATAAAGCATAGAATTAGATTATTAAGCTGTATCCAGCTATAGAGCTGCTGCCACAAATTGAAAAATAAAGGGAGTTTTTACCCTTATTTTGTGATTCATAAGGGTTTTTGAAAAAACAAGCTGTAACAATTTAGGCTATTAATAAGTAATTTTCTTATTTTGTTCTGTTTAGGATTTTATCAAGCTAATATATAAATTTCCTTTTTATGTTTGCTTTCTTTTACATAAGATTAAAATAATGGCTAAACATTTTCTGAAGCAGGACCTCTTACTAATTTTAGCCATCAGCTGTCACTGTTACTAAAGATCTCTTTGAAACACAAACATAGTGCTTCATAGCACTATTTGTGGCCTGGTCATTTATCTTTACTTTTACAGAAATTTCATACAAAAGGTCGACTCACAATACTTGAATCTTAATTTATATAATTTTCAATCTATAAACTCACCTAATTTTCATATTGCTTTGTTCCTGATGAAGACTCAAATTCACTATTACTCAAAAAAAAAATTTAAAATTTCGCATTTTCATTCATTCAAGAGGCAAGCAAGGTGACATCTGGTGGTTAACATCCACCAAAATCAGTCTTGATTTTGAAAACAATATCATATCCTCTTGACCTCATTAGGTGGTATGTATCTGAACATTGGGTGAGTATAGAAACAACAAATATTATCAAAACTAATGTCCAAAAACAGAAAAGCACCAAAAAGACCATTGATTCATCAACCAAGTTTTCTTAAGCAAGAATAGCCAATTGAAATATAGAAAGACACACTTACGAGAAAACAACTTTTATAAAACAAAATCAGCAACAGTAACAGATAAAACAATTACAATGAGTATGAAAATAATCAACAGATGAGAAACTAATGAAACGAACCGAAAGAAAAAGTCCATGCCACCTTGAGGTAACATTACTACCTCCCTAGCTCACTAGGACCGACATCTGTAACACTGTTAGGCTGATTTTTCCCGATTCTAAAGTTACAGAGGAGAAAGACAACAGATGCTGGGCAGCAACATGTTGTACTGCCTTAACAAAATGAAGATAGTAAAGTTCTTTGAAAAGAGTGTGGCATGTTGCAGACACAAGAAATTTATTTGGTTTTACTTATAACCTTTGCATTTTCAATACCCCAATAACATAAATAAATACATAGAACTGTTTATCATAGTAACATCAGATAATAGAAAAAATACCCAAAAAGATTCTCAGTAGAAGGTTGAATATACCTTTGGTTCTGAAAATTTTGATATTTTCCTATCTATTAAAAAAACCCATTACCACAATGACCTATTCAATGTTACATGAAATATAGAAATAGAAATTGGCAAAAAACTAGACTACATAAAAACTGTAATATGAACTTACCACATTGGTACCTCGACCTGTTTGACTCATTGGACCACCACCCATGGCAGGGAAATTGATACTTGATGATGATGACAGGTTACCATCTACCCCTGTGAAATAGTAATTGTCAGTTTTTCAAAGAATTGCAAATAAATCTTAGAAAAAATTTTCCCTAAATTATATGGAAATCTAACTTTATTAAATCAAAGGAATAACACACAATAGAAACCCTATATATTTTGAGCCATCAAACTTGATTGGGATAACAAATTTCAGCATTCAATATATAACAAGAGGCCATTCAGTCCTACCTATCACGACCTTTTATTATACAGGTACTGTATTGATACTTTTCAAGTGATATTCAATATTAATATTTATAAATTATTGTCGCCCAAAGATTACACAAAAACATATCATCACACTGTTGCATAACAGCTCTAGAACATTCAGAAGCATTGTATTCCTTGACTTATATTTTCTGTTAAAAATCAAGAAAAGGATAAATAATTCAACATATCTATCTGATAATATGATTAAGAATTACAATATAATAAAATTTTCCTTAGAATCCTCAAACAAATCAATTTCTTTTTTTGTCATAAGCCATAAAATTCCAACGGCTTAAAATTTCCTGTTACCTCATCTCATAACATCTGTTTTTGATGATCATATTCACGCACCAATACATATTGGCTTTTCTATGTATACTATTAATTTTTTTCAAAAACAATCTCTGCCCAAGACCTAAAAGACTCAGTGATTCTCAAAATATTTTATATAGCAACTTGGTGCACATGATAAGATTTTAAGCAAACAGTGGTTCTGGATGAGCCACCATAGATCAGAACTTGAAGTAAGTTGATCTATTATGAAGTAAGGTAAATAGAGCCAATCAAAATTCTAAAATGGCTTCATCTTTAAATTTTGCTGAGCATTTTTAAAGATTTTACAGTACAGCATAATAATATATTTTCAAATCATAACCAAAAATGATAATAGTAATGATACACACATCTAGAAAAAATGCAAATTATGTTTTAAAGGAAGTGCTTAATTAAGAGGCAAAGTGTTTAAGGATATAAAATCTCCCAACTAACGCAAACTCCCATCAAGTTGTAGGTATCTTGATGCTAAAAATAAATCAAAAAGGTACCAACTAAAATTAACTTCTAGAACTCACCAGAAATTTAGCAGGTGACATCCTAGTAAAATTAAAATGCACACACACACACACACACACACACACAGAGAGAGAGAGAGAGAGAGAGAGAGAGAGAGAGAGAGAGAGAGAGAGAGAGAGAGAGAGAGAATGTTTGTTACTTTAATTACAATCTAAATGTAATATTAAATTTTCAATACATTGAGAGTTGTAGTGCAAGTAAAGTACATTATCCTTATATATAAAAAAAAGAAAAAAAAATATGGAGAAAATTTTAAACCATTTCATGGATACAGTAATCCTGTTGTTGAAAAAAAAGATATTCTTATAAACCTCGTTCCAAATGCAACTTAAAATGAAGCTTATGCATTCCTGGTAAATTCATTATCTTTCAGCCTTTTATATGGATATCATCTTTATCACTTTTTGTTATTTTGTTAGATTATATTATTTCTACTATACAGTACTGTAATTGTAAATTTCTTATAAATTTGAAAGTTTAGTTTAAAATGTTTAATTATCAATAATCTTAATGTTTTACTAGTTTCATGTATTTTTTCATGAAGTATTAGCAAGGAGCTTGTGTTGCCAGGCAGTGTGTCAATAACTATAATACAGCATGGATGTCCATACTCATTCGCAATGTCTAGCATACAAATTTATGAAACTTTTTCTCTTTAGGGATCTAGCTATATCAAAGTTCACCTATCGCTCTCTCAGTACATTGCTGGTTTATAAATGTATTATGTAAATGTATAACACGGACTCCCCTTTATATCGAGGGTTTCTGGGGACAGGTAAGTTTTATATTTTTTTTTTATTTTAATAATTACTTGTTAAAAATAATTTTTGGGATTATAAACGGTTTAATTTATAAGATAATAAAGACATGAAAAATTATAAAAAATAAAAAATATACAGTTGATCTCTAAATGTACTTTGCAATTTTTCCATTATCGCAGGGGGGCTTGGAATGTAACACCTACGATAACTGAGGGATTATTGTATTTCTCTTTTTTCATCAAATTGTCATGTTACACAGGTTAGACATCAACCACTATAATTAGAACTAAAATTACTTAACTGGTAGGCATAGAATGACAATGACACATTACTCTATCTTTAGCATCTTACAAAGAAAATGATACTCATGAACCTCTATAAATAAATACCTAAGCAGAACTTTTTAGGTCATAAAGACTACATAAAGAAATTATTGAGTTTTGGCATAACATACCGTACCTGGATATTACACAACCACAAACAGGGAATTAAATAAACAGTAAAATGAGCGACATAACATCAGTGTTTAATATACCATAGGTACTTTAATACTGACATGTATACCATTAGGTTCAATGCCTCTCAATATGTTGTTAATTTCTTGTTGTCATATATTTTCATTGTTTGGGTAGATTTCAGTCTTTTATATCAGTCAAGGTAATACCCTAGGTACTGTAATTTGTTATAATAAGTTAAACTATTTGTTAATCTTTTCCTAACCATATAATTTGGTTTCATAACTTTTCTGTAATTTACATTGCTTACTTTATTTTTTACTTATATATTTGATTATTCAATCAGTAATAAGAAATACAATACTATATAGATAAGGAGTGCAATATCAATATACATGTAATAGGCTTGTTAGTCTCGGACAAACTCTAACGTAAAAAAAAAAAACAGTAGATCAATATAAAAATAATAGGACATTACCTCCCCTTCCAGGATCTAAAACATTCTTGTCCATTGGAGTCTGCACAACAAGAAAATTCGATGACGGCACAGAATCTGGTTCCCTGTAAAAATATTTCTCAATGAGACTTGCTCATTGTGATTTTAAAAAATATAGAAACTTGAAAACTTTATTTGCCATTGAATATAGTGATATAACTAGAAAAACACTCTGAGAGTGCAGACTTCTGCCACGGCAGCTTATTTCTCGAAACCAGCTTCCCTTTCCAGAATCAATTTAGACCCTATGCGTATTTGAAGTCTGTGTGACAACCATGTGCGAACTTGGGGTTAAGGTTAGGGTTAATTCAGTCGACCTTTTGCACGACCTTGACCTTGACCTTTGACCTAGGACTTTTAAAATTGAATCACTTCTATGTCTCAACATAACAATTAACCCCTGAAAGTTCCACTACTCTGTGAGTAAAATTGCAGCCAAGATGTTTTTTCACAAAAAGACAAACAGGGGTGAAAACATAACCTCCTCCCAACTTTGTTGGTGGAGGTAACTAAGAGCATACAATATATATGTAACTGAATTAATGATAAACTCTTCAGTAGTTCATAACTGCTATTTTCAAGTGTTGGAAATAATGTAGAGCTATTTCCTAAGAGAAATACATAACTATGGAAATACTTCTTCTTGGAGAAAACTTTACAGGCTTTATAGGCTGACAGAATAACTATAAACAGATTTTGAAGAGAAGCAAAAAGTCTATTTTTGGGTGAGATGGCCATGTTGTCCTGATGGAAGGTTCCTATTGGTAGCTTTCTACCAATAGGAACCTTCCATCAGGACGACATGGCTTGAGTCCAAAAAATCATATATAAAGTTGAAAACCAAATCTTTCTATTCTCAGCATAAAACAATTTTATACTCACTGGTTGAGAGCTAAAACATCAAGTTCACATTCATTAGTAAGCCACCCTGGGTGATCTAATAGCAGAGACACATCTAGTTCCTGAACCTCTCGGACTGTGGCCACTGCCATCAAACCTGCATTCACCTGCAGATTGAATATGAAAATAATGAATTGATAAGAGATCCTTCACAAAATTAAGCTGCATTAACATGCTGCAGGATAACAACTTAACTTTATGAAAATATGAGTATTGAAAACTTTATGAAGCCCAATACTGTACAGTACATGCAAATATCTTGTAAATTTAGACATTATAAAGTTTTTTCCAAACCTTGTTGATGCAGAAGGATGTTATTGAGTCTTGCTCTTTGTGTATAATGCGAACTGGCTCAAGGGACTGCACAGCAGTCTCAGACGATGGTCCCCCATGTTCCGAGGGCTCATGATGACTCTCTCCTCCCATCTCTGATCCACCCTCTCCAGTTCCAGAGCCTTCTAACCCATCTACATCACTCATTGCATCATCAACTGTAAAAAGGGAACCTCCAAATCAAATGCATGCAAAAAATAGTAATAGTGTAGTTTTCTTATTTGAATTAAATCATAATCAATTAATTATACTTCAATAGGAGTTACCTTTATATAAAATAAGTATCACCCATATATAGCAATGACTTACAAGTACTGTACATTTCTCAACAAAAAGCCAACAAATGTTAATCACTAAATTCTAAACAGAAATTTAGAATATGAACTATATTACCAACAGGTAGCTCTTTGATCATATAATTTTGATGGCAACCATGCAGCAAATATAAGAATGACACTCAACACTCCTTTCAGTGTCAACACTCACCATGATCTGAATAATGTGCGGGTTCAGGCACTGGCCTTTTACGGCCAAATATATAACGCACAAATATGTCCTGAACTTCTTCCTGTCTCACCAAGTAATTCCATAGCCGCTGCACAGGCTTAACACCTCTTTTATTATGTCTGCACAGGTAAAGATGAAGATTTTTAAAATATTTAACAACTTTTACATTTAATATTTACAAAAATAAAGAAAACAGAATCAGCATGAGCAGGTAAACACAGTATAGGTATAGTATCAATTACCTCTTATAATTTTTAAGAGAAAAATTTTTCATTTTCATATTATCTATTAAAGAAAATGAAAACTATGTAGTGTGTAAAGCATACCAATTGCATGGCTTGTTTACTTTTGAGTGGCCTAGTGGAGTAATGCTCTCCACACAGTTCAGTGATTTGTAATAGTTAAATAGAAGCTGCCCAATTTTCATTTTCTCCTTGAAAACAATTTCAAGTACTGTACAATACTTTGACAAATAACCCTATTATCATTTGGATTTATTCAAACACTTGAAGGAGGCTGCTGAGAAATAATATCAATTGGGAATACTTACGCAAAAGGTGTATTGTGAGTTTCCAGGAGTCCTCTGTATTTCAGGATAGCTGGTCCTGCAACTGCACTTTCTGCAAAGCAGCCGGGAATGTATTCTGGTGGTGGCCCTTTCTTGTTCTCTAAATGGTCAATAAGTTCACCTAACCACTGATTCATAGATCTCAACATGGAGTGCAGTAATGGACTCTGCATAGGTAACTCTGTGGAGATAATGGTGGTTCAGTACAGTAATAGGCAATAAATGGAATAAATACTACTATATAGCGATGAGTATGACATGAAAACACAACAGGTGGTTATAAAACACACCTACAACTTAAATTTCAAAGAACTTTCATATAAAACAATTTTAAATTGAAATAGTAAAAAGCATCCTTCATAAAAGGTTGTATATCAAATTAAGGAATATTAAAAGGTTCATTAAAAAAATGTAGAAATTCCACAGAGAATAGATTTCTTCATTAGCAAATAGCAAAATGCTTTGTAAATAGAGAGAAGGGAAGGCATTACAGAGGAAAACATTGCAAGTCCCCCCTACATTTCTTTTCAGAAAAAACTCAAAGAAATCCTGTTACTTAATGCACTAACAATTGAAATTTACTCTATTTACACAAAAATGATACCTTTGCTAAATTTTGAGTTTATAGTTTTGATATTGTCAGTTTGTTCTTACACATTTGCTTCTTAATCAAACCCAGAGCTTTAATTTTCCATGCTTAAAAATATTCCGCCAGTGAATCTTATTTACTGCATTTCCATTGTTTGCCTTTCATTCTAATTTGATTACCACACTTCACTTTATATAAATAGAAGTTGGCTCAAAATTTCCACATTATAAGGCAATTTTGTTTTTCCTAAATATTCTCCTTCCAATCACCATCTTCAGCTGAACTCTACTGTTTTTCTTACTTCATCTCTTTCATCTTACAACAGCCTTAATATCTTTTCCCAGATAATCATATTAGTTATTCATTACCCCTTTTTCTAGCATTTATACTACCATTTATTGCTCCATGAATTTCTTTTGTTTTACAACAGCTCCTACCATCTATTCCCAGATAATCATATTGATCAATCATTTCTTTTTTTCTGACATTCATACTAACATAAGAACTCCATGCTCTTGTATCCTATACCTAGTAACATTTATTCAAAATATTCTCTTATGCACACATATAGTCTTTCACCTATTTATACATTTTCTTCCTTTACAGATGTATCACAAATTCTTAAAAAAATTTCTATTTTTCAGCGTGAGCAGGATGGCCGTTGAATTCCTTTAGTGAGGACTTAAGTGACAGGTCGGAGCAAGGGCGAGGAGCCTTACCTGTCAAAGTCTCTTCACTTATGACCTTTCCGCTCGGGACTGAGAGGGGTGCTTGAGGAGCAAAGTATAACCTATAAGACTCAGGTTTGTATAGCAAAGAAAAATAAAAATTTATTAAAAAATTTGTGATTTGTTCTTATGCGAGATACAAACCATCATTTTTTAGGTAGGGAGACTCACTGCTTGGTGGGTTGGAAGTCTCCTTAGAACTGAACTGGTACGTTCTTTTTTTTCCTGGGAATGTCAATCTACCTGGTCCCATACATGAGTGGGGCAACCTCTTATTTGTCTATCATTTATATGAATAGGCTGATAAGGAATGGCTTGTCCAAGAAGACTGGTACATGGTAAAAAGAAGGAACCCTTTCACTGACGTGAATAGCAGTCCAGAAAAATATATCTGGTCTATGATGGCAGGAAGATAGGGGAGAACTTCTCTGGGTTCTAAAGAAAGGAGCTCAGAAGTGTAGTTTACCAGTATCAAGTCAGATACAGAGAGTAATGGTTTGACCTCTTTGCTCCTAACAGAGGGGCAGGAAGAATAAAGGCTTGCCTCCATTCCAGACTTAAATCTGTATCATACCATAGAAAAGATGCTTACTATCCCATACGGGATTTGGGATCCTATGCCACTAGTGCAGCCACCACATGACCAAGCGCCAAGGTGTCAAGGAACATGTGAGTACTCCTATAAAATGAAGGCCATTAATGTGGTCTGGTGCATACACACCCAAACATTCAACACCTGGCCAACTGCAAGATTCCTCTTGAAGCCAAGGGTGGGGCCTAGCTCCTGACTTAGCAAGTTCCGGTCCTAGCTAGTACCTAGAATCTATCAGCAGTCGAGGTGTATGCATTATGGATCGACTCCCTAAGTTTAAAAGAGATCTAGACACCTCTTTCTTGATTATGACTGCGCTAAGGTAGAGTCAACTATGCTCAGGTCTGAGATGCCGGGTCTTCTTTACATAGCACCGCAGACACAAAAGCCTCTCCTCTCTCTCCCACTCGATGTTTCCCGCAGCGAAGGGCTTGAACCTAGGGTCGTGCCCCACCAGAGTCCGAGTTTGGCCATGTGCCCTGGCACTAGACTAAGGAGCTCTTTCCACCTCTTAAAGTGAGAGACTAATGCAGAAAGGCCATGTCATTCACCTAAACTTTTTGCTGAGATCAAGGCAGTAGAGACAGTCTTGAGAGTCAGAACCTTGACCGAGGCCTTCTCAAAGGGTTGGATGAGGTACCAAGATTAGAAAGACATTGACTGAGAGGAGCTTCTCCCTACCAGGAAGAAGAGGAACTGTGCAATCTGGTCTACAGATGATTCAACCTGAAAAGAATCCCTTCTATGATATCAAATTGTAGAAGATGGCACACTTCCTTTGGGAGATTGAAGGCCTAGGGAATTCCCTCTGGATCTTGAAAAGGCAGAATGGGAAATAATTTGGCATGAGGCCATATGGGAGCCACTAGGATCAACCTGAGTCCCGTCGTATTCTTACACTGTAGATTAGTGGATGGAACAGGGTTGAACGAAGGACAGGCGTAACCATCCTTATGATCTCATGGGTGTTGGAAGGCAACTTTAAACATAGACCATAGGACTGAACTGTAAGAGAAAATGTGGGGAGCTTCCTGTTCAGCCATATGACAAATAAGTCAATCCCCAGAGAACCCCAAAGACCAGAAACTTCTGTTATGCCAGGATGTTGAAATCACTTTGACCCTACAACCCTCTCTTGCCATCTAAGTGAATCTGCTAGTCTGTTCCTTTTGCCTTTAATGTATCTGGCTGACAACCCTTTTTATGGAAAGTGTGAACAGTCAGAAGTTGAAGAGGGCAGCGATGAACATGAATCGGAAGAAGAAAAATGCAGACATATCCTCCTCTTTCCAGCCCTCCTCCTCTCAGGCTAAAAGCAGAAGTGTTGAAGTCTGAGAAACTCATACAATGACTTTCCTCCAAAAGAGAAAGGAAAAAACCCAAAGAGGTTGCTTCAATAGGAACCACAGCACTGGGGAACACTGCCACAGGGAGTGAAGCAAAGGGTAATGCGGGGAGGGGTGACCGGGGTCAAGGGAGATGGACAGGGAACACCTGTCAGTTGGCACTGGAGAAACATGTCATTTTGGCCCCAGGGCTGCCCTATACCTAGGAAGGAGGAACCACTGCAGACATCAAAGAGACACTGACACTGACACTGGAGAGACAGGGACAAATCCCTTCACCACTGGTGTCACCAAAGGAGGCACTGGCACTGGGCAGACTACCTGATAGACCTAATGAGGCCTAAACCTTCCTTAGGTCACATTATTTGTTAGCAGTATTACAAACAAAGAGCTCTCAACAACCTCTGATAGAGTGGAGCAAACACTGGAAAATCCCTACATTTCACCAGAACCTGAAAGCCTGCTTATGTAGGTCTAAGGGCTCTTTGCTATTGACACATAACCCTCTGGGATTAAGCCATGGGTGTAAGCACAGGAAAGTTGATAGCAGATGCACCCAATAAGCAGGATGAAGAATCAAAGGTCTCTTCCTATCCCTCAAATTATATGCCTGACACAGCAAAGGAGGCCACGACCTACACTCAGCACAAGGGGATGATTGCTTACACTCATGCCCCTAGCAAGAGGAAGGAGCACATGTGGATCTACAGCCAGTTTAACAAAAATGGGATGTAAAGTCCATTCTCCCTTGAATGAGTGGCTTGCTTCCCATCATAACAAGCAACAGCCAGCATTCACTTCCTAAAAGAAAAGAAAATTAAAATTTTGGTTAAGGGAACATCAGCACAGTCGTATAGTACAGTAGTACTTGAAATGACTGTAAACACAGTGTAATGACTTAGACAATTAAGGTGGGTGTGGCTCTTTGTCCTTGCTCCCATCTGTTGCTTAAATACTCATTAAAACGATTCAATGGCTGTCCAGCTCACGATGAAAACATATTCCCTGCCTAAAGGATGATGGTTCATTGTTCGTGGAAGAACAAACATTATTATGCAAAATAAAGAGCTTCCCATTTTCTATGATTTAGTTCTTTTTAACATTATCTCTCAACCTAAATTCTTACATCATTCTACAGTGTTCATAAATTTGCTGAACACCACCATACAAGGCATATTCTTGTCTAAGGTTTACGTTTACATGCACTACAGTGAGTGTAACTAAGCTAGAGACTAGGATATGCTAGTTATGTCTAATGATGGATAAGTACTCAAAAGAAGGACGAGTACATGATTGCAATCGTTGTATATGGGACAACGGGATGAAGCACTGTCAAAATAAAATTATCAAAATAACATTGAATTAAATCTATAAAGGTGAACATTCAGGTTTTGATCTAAAGTAAGGTTCTTTTTAGTATCATTACTAGCCAAGCTACAACCATAGTTGGAAAAGAAGGATGATATAAGCTATGAATGGTTTGTCAAGACCACTCAAATGAAAAAGAGAAATTTTAAACAAAATCACTTTAGCGGAATGTTACACCACAGAAAGGAGTGGAAATGTTAGCCTGCGGCTTTATCATCCTCAGACGTCTCGCATGTAAACAAGCCGATCATTTACAATCAGTAAAATTACCAATTAATAAGAAAAAAATACCACCAAAACTAGGGAGGATCTTACTCCCAGGTTTTCTGGTATCAAATTGAATAATTTCTTCTGAAAATTAGATTTACTTTAATGATATCTAAAATTTATAGTAGATTCCTACATTAATAGGAGGTGGGGGTTAGTTAGTGGTAGAAATTACCACTAATAAGTAAGTTGTACATGCCTCTGAAAAAAGCCAAAACACGAGCTTATCATATGCACACTTCTCTTCTAAAAATTGGATGTTGAGAAAAGGGGGTATGTAGGTAAAGAACATGGCTAATATAAACAAGATCTTGATTTAAGGCAAGAAAATCATATACCAAGTCCCAGTAAGCGTCCAACAATGGACTTATATCTTCTAACCAAATTAAACAGTAGCTCGATCCTATAAAAAAAAATTCCAAAATTACCCTGGTTGACTTTTCCATGACATCAGGCAAAATAAAACACTATTGTCACTAACTGATCCAGGGTCAAGAATTTATCTAACATGTCTTGCTCTTCTTAATACTGAAAAAAGAATCATAGTATGCCACCTTATATGAGCTGTCTAAAGCACCTTATCCCAAAACAAGCTTACTTCTTATAAATTATTACTAAACCTATCAATAATAGTAATAATTTTAAACCCTCTCAGTTGCTGCTATATAGCATAGGGACCAACAATGAAGAGCATTTCTGGTTTTATATAAAAGAAAATCAAACAGAAGAATATCCCTAATATGTAACCTCAAGAACCTTCACTAAGGTTAGGTTCAATACAACAGCTAAAATTACTCTCTAATCAAAATGTTCCGATACAAAAAAAAAGTGGCGATAAAGACTCATTCACCTGTCGAGGGTGTCAAGAAAGAGCAATTCTCAACAAGCATGTTAAAACATAGTTAGGCCTAGTACTCTACTCTTTGTCTTCACCTTTCCAGCATTTGAGAATGCTAGAAACTGAAATATTATGGTAAAAATTGTTGCAAAAGTTGAGTAGGTCTACAGTGACTGAAGAAGGAAGGTCATCTATTCAACAATTGAGGAAACCCCAGGTTTCAAAGTTTTGCTGAATGAACCAGAAGAAATGTTTCAAAGCATTATTGCCTTCAACTGCAACAGGTAAAGGAAATTTAGGTAATATACTACAAATGAGACCCTCCATGTCTTAAAATGTCTGTCATAAAATTCCTTTGTTAAAATGTGAAGTCAGAGAGAATTTATTGTCAAAACTTATCAAAACGAACCTTTAATAAAAACTTGAAATTACCCATATTTAATTCCAACTTAATAGCTATATGGAAAAGACAAATGGGAAATAAAGGTCTAAAAGCCAGTCAGTAGAACAAGAATTTCAGTCTAAAATGCACAGAAATTCTTTTGTACTTGAGCAAACCAAAGAATAATGGAATTATGGGTAGAGAAGCCTTCCATGCCCAACACCAGACCAAAGTAATTTGTGTCACGCAAGGAAAAATAGGTCCATGCAATAAAACAAGGTCATCAAATGAGAACAATCCTCCCTGGCACTAGTTGATATGGAAGGATAAAGTACTCACATACGCTTAAGGCTGAAGTTCTGAGATATTAGAAAGAGACCTTAGCTTGTACTCTCATCTGCTTAGGGCCTAATTTTTTAATTTATTAGAAAAAGAGACGTTGGCATGACAACTCTCAGTTACTGAAGCAAGCTAGCTACAAAATTTGCTTTGAAATTGTTAATGATATAACTTTCAGAACTACCAAATTGTCTATCCCACTGTCAACATTCTTCCAAAGTACCTCAACTGCAATAATAATTGAGACAGAGCTTTTGAATACGAGAGTAGTAAAAATTTATTGTTACTCAGGAACACGGGACATAAATTATGAATTATTCCTGAGAAGTAAATGTTTTAACAAAGGTTATCCAAAATAAACTTGTAATTAATAACAGCTAGTAGATCAAAGGATCATATGACTTTTTCCATAAAAGGGAAGTCTAAAAGGAACTGGTCATATTCTTAACCCATAACAGTATATGTCTGAAAAGAGGAAATTTCTTGAGGTGCATATATTTCAAATGGAAAAATTGAGTTGAAGTCATAGAATATCATAAAACCCTTCCTGAGAAAAGGTAGAACAGGTTAGTCTTAGGGACAAAAGACTCAAGAGATTAGGAAACACAGCCCCCCTACTCTTCTAAAAAGGAATTCTTATAAAACCCAAGTTGATTAAAACTCAAAAGGTAGGGTGAAAAACTAGGGGTAATAAAAATAATTCCAACCTGTGTTGCAGAGAAACACAGGTTAAATCATAGAAAATATGTAACGGTAAAAGAAACTGTATACAACCTTAGGATAAAAGGGTAGATCACTGAAAAAAGGGGTGGGAGGAAGTATGCAAAAGTCAAACCTTTCCCCCAAAAGCTGAAGAATATCCTTCTTCTGAAACAAATATAAATATAAAGATAGGGATGACCTTGCCATACTTACTGGCCCTTTGGAAGTCCCAAATGCCAGTTATCAGTATATCCTCACCCTGAGTAAACCCATTCTATTCCCTACATCAAACATCCCACTAGTAAACATTTACCACCATTTTGAATAATTTTCTTTAAAGCACAACTTTCAGTTCTCAAAGTGACATAAATAATCAGTCATATATAACGTATCTAAAATTACTTCAAGTAAATACAGTATGAGATATTATATATACCATGATAATTACAATGTAAACATAACCAAAGAATATCTAGACATACTGTGCACATACCAAATTGCATAATAAAAAAGCTATTAGTGGGTTAAGTTAAAGTTCTCAAAGCAATAAACAGAACACTTCCAGCTGTCTATCATGCTTTTCCCATGCTTAAAGCTGTATCATTAAAGTTCTACATGCTTCCACCATGGTAAAACCTTTGAAAAATGTCAATATGACTAGTGATTGAAGTATGATCACATTTCTGGAATCTACCAAATGCCTACACAAAAAGACCACACCAAAGAAGCTGGACGTGACAAAATTTGTGCAAACAAATGACAGAGATTTAAGAAAAAAATGAAGAAGACTATATTTTTTTTAAGAAAGGTAAAGCTGAAAAAATTGAGAGGAATACAATTAAAAAGAGCCAGTTTTTTTTTTTTAACACACAAAGCAACACAAAATATATATTGGTCTTACCAAACGTGAAGCCCTGCTACTAGTTATGAACATGAATTGCACACACAAAACGTGTGTATGGATATACCTTTGCCCTTACCCTGAAACTCGACTCCGGCCGTTTCCAAAAACCGGCCGACCACATTTCTTGCTGCACGCACTGTGGCCAGTCGTAGCAAGCACCATGAGTACGAGTCAGGGTCACTATGTTCTGTATTATCAGCGATTACCTTTAAAAGATAAAATGATAAAAGTGAGAAAGATGACTCATAACAAACAGTACAGTACATCGATATTATTACATTATTGCTATAAAAATGTAGGTATGGATATCGATTTAAGAACTGCTGTAAACTATTTTTTTCTTAATAAACATAAAGCAATACTGTCTATAGATTAACTTCTAATACTGAAGAAAACAATCCGGTGCCTTGCGGTGATAAAAAAATAATTACTTTTGAAACATCTATCATACAAAAAAAAAAAAATATAACCTGAAGACTACAAACACTAAGCATTATGTTATGATACAATAAACGTGGACTCGGTCTTTAATGCCATAAAGTCATCACCTCAACACAAGGATTTTATAAAAATTCTGAATAATGAAAAATAATTCTTGTAAAACAAGATAGCAATACTGAATAGCCATTCAAAGAAATATAACCTTGCAAAAATTATTTAATTACAGTTTAAAATTCTATATTTTTGCTATCTAACCAAAATAAAGCGGAATAGATTAAGAGAAACGTAATGGTCTTCTCTAGATGGAAAAAACAACATTAATGACCTACTTAGATGAAGATACTAAAAGGAGCCTTCACTGCTAAAATAATTGATTCCCTGAGGTAAGCTTTAAACAGCAATTTGATCTAAATGTTTATCTTGATACAAAAACTTCAGAGATTGGTTGTATTAATCTAAAAACATTAGATATGATCAGTAATTCCATTTGGATAAGACAGGTGGGTAGCAATAAGTCTGATGGAATCACTGATTCACGAAGTATTGGACTTATATTTTTTGTCTGACCCCAAATTTCTCTATGTTTGTAAGTACAGTTTAAGCATCAGTCTTTAATTGTGATAATGATGGCCGATAAAAACTACACTATTCTGAAAATTTAAGTGTCTTCCCAAATGAAAACTAAGTTTGTAATACAAATCTAAATTTTCTTAACCAAAAGTTCAATTTTGGATAATCAGTCAAGATATTTCAAGGGCTAAGGAAATATAAAGCTAAAGAAAGAAATGCTTGAAGGGCAGTCAAAAAAGCAATAGAAAACAAATTTTCTTACAAAACACTTAAGTCAAGCTCTAACAGTTCTTTGCAAATAAATGACTTTTAAGGAAATAAAATACCTCATGACCTTAGAATGACCTATATATATAGTACCCCTAATCTATAAACCCCCAAAATACAAATTTCAAACAATACTTTTTCTTGCTTCTTCAAGTTGTTAAAGAACCTTCCTAGATAAAGAGAGAATAACTTTGTTTTAGTTCTATTTGCTACTACTGTACTGTATTAGTTAGTGAGACTAGCAATTGCTTCCACCAAGGAACAGTTTCTCCATAATGTGTTAAAAAAATCTAGTTCCAGTTATTCACACTTTTCTCTAGGGTAAAAAACTGAATATCATAGGTGACTCTAAAGCTACTCATTATGCATGTAAATAACCTAAGCCAATTCAAAATCAGTTTTAGTTGATATTTTCACATTTACAAATCTTGAATACCTTGGGCTCTTTGAAAACATCTTCATCCTCCTCGTAGTCAATATCTTCTTGCTCCTCATCGCTTGCACTTGAATCGTAGTCAATGTTTTCTTGCTCAGGGGGAAGAACAGGCTGCAAAATTAATAGAATCACTGCTATAAAGAATCAACAGTGAATACAAATACAAATTCAAGTTTAAATATAGGACACAGAATCAAAACCACAAAGAAACGTACTGAAATATAAGGTTTTCATTTACATTTTACACAAGATTATCTGAATATTGCTTTTGGTATGAAAATGACAAATTCGTAGATAATTTGTATTTTTCCTAACTATACAAACCTTAGCTATTTAATAGGGGTATTACTTTCGGCGTAGCTGAAATGACGAGCCATTAAAATTTAACGAGGGTTTACTACCCATACCCACACCGCTAGTTAGCGGGGGTAGGGGAGGGTAACTTGCTAAACCCCCCCCACCCCCACACACACACACACACACCTGTGCTTGAGTTCACTTTGCTTGGAGGTAGGACTTCAAGGGGGATGGGGCTGGCGGGCAAGTTTGATTAAATAGCTAAGGTTTGTATAGTTAGGAAAAATACAAATTATCTACGAATTTGTCATTTGTTTCGTAACTGACATACAAACCACGCTATTTAATAGGGGTGACTCACCCATTAGGAAGGGTGGACGTCCCAGCCAGTACTGGCTTTTTGGCTTTGCCCGGGGACTCGTTATTTGAGTGTGTCAGCACCCAAGGAACAAGGAGTCCCTCCACCTCGCTAGAAACTTGCTACACAAGGACTGTGGCCTACGCAAGCTGTGTGTGAAGGCATAACGAAGTGTGACTCGTCCTAGGAAGTTGATCTGAAGTTCTTTAGATGGAAACTCGTAGACTAGGACTTTCCCAATACCACCTCGTCAGGGTATGGGAACGTGACAGTATTAACTTAATACTAAGAACACAAGGAAACATGGTTTACCTGCAGAGAACCCACGATGCTGAGAACCCACAATGCTGCTTTCCCCAAGAGAGGGGATGATGAAGAAAAGAATAAGGGCCAGTCAAACCTTTTCATTCAGGCAGACTAAAACCGGGTAACAATGCCCTCAACCTTCTGCTACTTGTCCAATAAGGAGCTTGAGGTTTTAAACCAGCTGTTGTGCAGCCACCACAGGGCCGATAGAGAACGTATCGAGCCTCCTGTGGGTCACATCTTGCAGGTAGTGGGCTGTGAAGGTTGTCTGACGCTTCCACACCCCAGCTTGAAGGACCTGCGTCACTGAAAAATTCTTTTTGAAAGCCAGGGACGTAGCTACGCCCGACATCATGTGCTCTAGGGCGACGTGACGGAGGAAGATCTGGATTCAGGGCCAGATGAATCACCATACGAATCCATGCAGAGATGGTGTTCTTAGTGACCCTCCTCTTAGTCCTCCCTGTGCTAACGAATAAAGCTGGCACATGAGGATGAATTGCAGCTGTTCTTTTAAGATATAGCCTCAAACTTCTTACTGGGCATAGTAGGAGATGGTCTGGGTCATCTGTTACAGAACGGAGACTAGAAATCCGAAAGGAGTCGAACCGAGGATCCGCTACCCCCGGATTCTGAGTCTTAGCAATAAACTCAGGGACGAATCTGAACGTTACCTCCCCCCATCCCCTTGAATGGGCGATGTCATACGAGAGACCATGAAGTTCGCTAACACACTTGGCCGAAGCCAAAGCTAGTGGAAACACCGTCTTCCAAGTTAGGTGGCAATCTGAAGCCTGGCGTAATGGTTCATAGGGAGGTCTCTTAACAGACCTGAGAACTCGAACCACGTTCCATGGAGGTCTCACTTCCGACTGAGGGCAGGTAAGTTCATAACTTCGTATGAGTAGGGAAAGTTCCAGCGAAGAAGAAATGTCCACTCCTTTCAGCCTGAAGGCTAGACTTAAGGCTGAGCGATAGCCTATCACTGCCGAGACTGAAAGGCGCATTTCTTCCCGCAAATACACGAGGATCTCCGCTATTGTTGGAATAGTGGCATCGAGTGGAGAGATACCCCTTCCACGACACCAACCACAGACGACTTTCCATTTTGCCTGGTAGACAGTTGCGGATAAATTTCGCAGATGTCCAGACATCCTGACCGCAACTTGTAGCGAAAATCCTCTCTCAGCGAGGATGCTGTGGCATGTGGTTGTTATGCGCTTGCGGGGAGGGGAATGCGGCAATGGCGACCTTGCCGTGCGTTGTCCAGCAGCCTCGCGAGCGAGAGGGTATTGACGCTCGCGCAGGGGCGCGTAATGGTGCTCGCGCGATGGAGAATACCCGGGGTCGCGCGCGGGCGATTGCGAATGGGCGAGCAGGAGAGTGATGGCACGTAGGAGCGGGCGCGGGAGACTGTGGGCACATGCGGGCGAGTGTTTGCGTGCACGTGGGCGCGCCGGATCAGGTGTTGGACACATGGGCGTGCGGGCGAGAGTTCGCGCGCCCCAGTAGATGTCGTAGGGCGCGCACGCGCAGGAGATACCCCTGGCGCGCGGGCGCGCAGTTGGAGCCTGTGCGCGTGGGCGCGTGTCAGGATGGCGGCGCGCAACTGCAAGAGAGAATGGGCGTGGACAACACTAAGATAACTGAAAAATTAATTTTCATTCAAGGGGTTAACTACTTGCTGTTATTGTTCAGTGGCTACTTTCCTCTAGGTAAGGGTAGAAGACTGTTTAGCTTTGGTAAACAGCTCTTCTAAAAGTTCAGTCAAAATTCAAACCATTGTTCTCTAGCTCTTGGTATTGCCATAGCCTTTGTACCATGGTCTTCCACTGTCTTGGATTAAAGTTCTCTTGCTTGAGGGTACACTCAAACACCATTTGTATCTTAGTACTAAACTAGAGAGGCCAAACTGTTACAGCGAATAAAGGAAAATGTGAAATTCTTAGACTTTTAGGGGAGATGTCTACATTCACCCAGCTTTGAGAGCAAACAATATCAACGTTCATAGAAACAATTATTTTATGGACATCTGGTGATACAGGGGGTACTTAAATGGATCTAAAGTTTAGGTCTGCAAGTTTTTATGCCTTTACCTGTGTGGCTGTGTACCAATTTCTGTATCTTAATAAATTATATTTTGGAAATTTATCCTCTTGTGTTTGTATTTTTTTACCATGATATCACAAATAGCCATACAAACCTCAGTCCCCTAATTAGAGAGATTGATTCAGAGCAAGCTGAAGTTGGTCGCTTAAGTTGGATAACATGTAGTTATCAAGCTGGTGAGGGTCTGAGGCAAGTAGCCCCACCCCCTTTCCAGCCAGAGAGGGTCTACTTTTGGCCTTTCATCCTAGGAATGAGAAGGCTGGTTGAGGAGGGAAGTTAGATTAAAGGATTCAGATTTGTATAGCTAGAAAAAATACAAATTACTTTTTATTCCTAGGTGACATAAAACCTTGTAGTTTATTAGGCAGACCCACTGCTTGGTGGGGTAGAAGTCCCTTGGAACCTAAATTATGGTTCATTTTCTTCCCTGGTAAAGATCACCGCTTGATCTGTGCACAAGCAGTGATGATCTCCGCAAACTTCTACCTGACTTTCATTGGAATGAAAGGCTGATAAGCCTTGGCCTACATGGAAGCATTTACCCAATCAAACTAGAGATCCCCCTCCACCAAAGGTATAGTTCTCTTCAGACCTTGACCAGAGAAGCAAGCAGATTGGGATACCACTCAGCCTGAGGCCCTCTGAGAGCCACAAGAGTTATCCTGAGTCATGACATAAACAATACTGTTGATTACAGACAGGATCAAGCTGAACAGCCAAACAGCGTACAGTTCCACCACGGATGTTGGAAGGAATATTTGAACACCGTCCATTGGTCAGGATCAGGGAACAGAGCACAGGGAGCTTCGTTTTCAGTCGGGTGGCTAACAGGTGGATCCCCGAAGAGCTCCACAGGGCTAGAAGCCTTTCCACTACATGAGAATTAGGGACCACTCTGCCCTACAACCTATTCCTGGTGACTGAGTGCGTCTGCTAATACAGTCCTCTTTTCCGGAATGTACCTTGCAGGGTGAAACACTGCCCAGATGTGTACTCACTTCTTCAGCTTGGAAAAAAAGATGCATCACCGTGCTCTCTTTCTTGGTGAAGTAGACCACGATGGTGGTGGTGTTACTCATCAACACTACTTAGTGCTTCCTCAAACATTCTTGGAATGCTTGCAACCCTAGGGAGGCTGCTTTCAGCTTGAGGACACTGATGTGCAAATGCCATTCTTCTTCGGTCCACACACACGCCCGGACTACCAGGTTGTCCAGGTATGCTCTCCACCCCACCTTCAACATATCCTAGATAATTTGCATCTGTGGAAGTGGAGAGTCGAATGGAACTTCCCAGGTGAGGATTTCCTCGTTGAACCACAGGCACAGACCATCCTGAACCTCCAGTCCCACTGGAAGAGGATGGAATGGGGGATCCCTGTCCGCTAACCAGGGATCCTTCAGATACCATTGGAGGCATCTCTGGTAGAGGCTCTGTGGGAAACAAGCTTCTCAGAGGAGAGGTAACAGAGAAGATATTGCTAGTGCCAAGCAGGTACTTGGATAGGAATGGTTGCACAACTTCCATAAGCCTGCTGATATTATTGTCTTATGGAAAGACTCTCACTGCAGGAGTATGGTGGCCAATGTGGTAACGTTCCTGACTGGTGAACGCCAGACTGGGGTTCAAGTCCTGCTCAAACTCTTTAGTTTCCTTAGTCGCTGCAATGTCACCATCCTTGTGAACTAAGGATGGGGGGTTTGGGGGAGCCTATAGGTTTATCTGCTGAGTCATCAGCAGCCATTTCCTGGCACTCCTTGGTCCTAGCTTGGGTGGAGAGGGGCTTGGGCACTGATCATGTATATATGTTTAATCTCTGGGGCATTGTCCTGCTCGATAGGGCAATGTCACTGTCCCTTGCCTCTGCCATTCATGAGCAGCCTTTAAACCTTTTAACCTTTAAACAGTCTGCGAAAATTTGTGAATACTTATCACCCTAGGGTGGGTTAACTCCTAACCTACCAATGCACTGCCCATTGCCTGTACTAGGTCAACTAACACACTAAGTCACCCACTGTACTGCTTACTTTTATTTTTAGTTTGTTTTTAACACAGCATAAGTATTGTATTAATGAATGGAAACATTTAAAAAAAGTGTACAGTACAAGTAATACATGCACGGTAATACTACAGTTCACAATAATACGAGTCACCCCTAATACTTACATATACAGTACATATAATATGTAGAGTAACAACAAAACACTGTTGTTTCTATCTAACAACACTCACTCATACTGTAGTGCATATTGCTGTAATACATGTACAGTGCTATCACTACAGTACAGCTCAATTAGCTAAGATAACACTCGTAAGTGTCTGCTGTTTTCGGAAGATTGAATCGTGCTGTTCAAAGTCACTGTACATGTAGCCTATATCTATATCAATACTGTAAAGTACAGTATTTCATATGCAGTACTATACAGTAGTAAATATAGCAATAACATCCTAGTATTATACAATGAATACATTAACACAATAAAAATTAACAGAAAACTTTATCAGTACAGTACCACTAACCATTTCTGTTCTATGTTCTATTATTATTATCAATTGCTAAACTACAACCCTAGTTGGAAAAGCAGGATGCTATAAGCACAGGGGCTCCAAAAATAGCTCAGTGAGGGAAGGAAACAAGGAAAAATTAAATATTTTAAGAACAATAACATTAAAATAAATATATCCTATATAAACTATAAAAACTTTAACAAAACAAGAGGAAGAGAAATAAGATAGAATAATCTGCCCGAGTGTACCCTCAACCAAGAGAGCTCTAACCCAAGACAGTGAAAGACCATGGTACATAGGCTATGGCACTACCCAAGACTAGAGAACAATGGTTTGATTTTGGAGTGTCCTTCTCCTACAAGAGCTGTTTACAAAGCTAAAGAGTCTCTTCTACCCATACCAAGAGGAAAGTAGCCACTGAACAAATACAGTGCAGTAATCCCTTGGGTGAAGAAGAATTGTTTGGTAATGTCAGTGTTGTCAGGTGTATGACAGAGGAGAATATGTAAATAATAGGCAAGACTATTCAGTGTGTGTGTGGAGAGAGGGAAAATGAACCGTAACCAGAGAGAAGGATCCAATGTACAGTAGGGTCCCGAATTACACGTGTTCTAATTACGCGATTCCTCAATTACGCGATCGATAGTTTTTAAAAATTAAATTTCCTGTATCTGCGAGGAGCATTCTAAATCCGCGAGTCAAGCACCGCGAAGCGTAGGAAATCTATTGTTTTCTTAATTGTATTGGGGGGGGGGATGGTTTCCCGATGTCTGAGAAGGGGAGGGGGAGAATGTGAGAGAAAGATTTCTGTTCAAACATTTTAAGACTAGTTTTGGATGAAAAAATGTTAAGGTTTGCCCATCTGTTGTGTGAACTTGTCGCTAGGCTAGCCTAACTGTCCAACACCTATATGTATACAGTAATATTCCATATTTGTACTAATTAATTTTTATACTTCCGTTGTGATTATGGTGAAAAATCCTTATTCATTAAACTTTAAATTAAAAACCATCAAAATCAACAGTGCCATTTGAAATATTGAAAAGTTTCCAAAAAAAAAAAAATCAACAGAACAGCATCGTCATGGGAACACCTTTGTTGTTTTCGTGTGCAAGACTACCGCTATCATCCAGTAGTAGTGCGTTGTGCTCCGTTTCATCTAAATTGTTTGAAATTCTTTTATATAGTACTTTTGAAACCAAAAATTAAATTAAATAAAGACTATTTTATATCATGCTACTGCCAAACATGTCACTACAACCAAACCCATTACTTTGTTTAGTACGTTCCATCGCCGATCATAACGAACTTGCTAACCAATTTTAACATCTGTCTATAGGTTAACTTTTGCGGCAAAAGATATCTTACCAGGTACTATGTAATAATAATGTTATAATTAATGTTGTTTTATTTATCCTTAGAAAATCAAAATAAATTAAATATGAGCAATTTTGTTTCGAGTTTTTTTTTTTCCTAAAAAAATGCCTCCTTAAAAGGAAAACGTTTTTTTTACGTTTCATCGTCGATCATAAACGCATTTACTTCTGAAGGTGATATTGAAGAGCTTTTACTAAAGATGTTATTATAAATAAAGATTATAAATAGGTGGTAAAATATCTATAATTAAAGTGTAGCAGCATCAAGAAATGTTGGGGTTTGCCCTTTACATAAGAATGTACTGTACATTGGATTAGACAGAACGTAGAAAAAATCAATTAGGGAAAAATCGGTATTCGATATCCTCTTCATCAGCATCGTCAATCGGGCTTTTTATTTTTTTTTATTCTCAGTCGCTAACTAGTTATCGCACTGTCAAGATCTGCACACATTCCGATAATTCACATTTGAAGGTTTTCTGGGAGAGGATGGATAGAGAAAATACCGAACTATATAAAATGTTTTTTTAACCTGTTAAGCGTCACCCACGTGATAAACCGTTCACCACGATCTACTCGGTACCACCTTCAACTGTATATTCCGTTCATGACTTTAATTGCCTTTTACAAGCCGTCAGTCTCGTGATATTACGTTTACTCGTATAGTAAGTATAGGATCACCACTTGGCAACACTCTCAGCATATGGGGACTGTGAATAGAAACTTATATGATGTCTGGCAACTATTTTTCTGAAGGTAGCTTGATGTTAGAAACTGGTTTCCTATCAGTGCGCTCGGGCGTTCATGCATAAGTGGTTATTTGTTGTTCCTTTTGTAATGAACGGTCTAAAGAGGAAGGTTATTTCTTTAGATGAAATAAATGATATTCTTGTTGAGGAATTTGATAATGAGAGCACAAGTTCTAAATCCTCCAGTGATAGAGTATATTGAAGAAACAAAGTTTTCTTTCGATGCCGAAAGCGAAAATGACTTCTCATTACCGAATGACTGGACAACGAAATTTCACAAAACTATAAAGGGAAAGGAAACGCCGAGAGAGAGAGAGAGAGAGAGAGAGAGAGAGAGAGAGAGAGAGAGAGAGAGATAGAGAGAGAGAGAGAATAAAGTGGATAAATAATGTACAAATGTATGACGAACATATTTGAAAACTATACAGGAAACGATATGAGAGAGAGAGAGAGAGAGAGAGAGAGAGAGAGAGAGAGAGAGAGAGAGAGAGAGAGAGAGAGAGAGAGAGAGAGAGAGAGAGAGACTTATCCCTTTCCTTTTGTTGCTTATCCAGGCGTAAGATTTACGATTGAAGATAAAAAGAACCCATTAGAATATTCAGTATTATGTAGCCATTTGAAATGAAATAATAGTAGTATTAATTGTTTTTTTACTCAACCATTTAATTAATATCCCTACTTTTAACTATAATTACGAATTATAAGCATAAAGAAATGATATTAACTTTGCAAAATTATCATTAGTGAAATGACCGCTCAGGGCAAAAAAAGCGTGACGGTACGTTAGCGGCAACCTGGTCCAGGAGGGACGCTTAGATGTTTTCTGGCAGAAAATTAAGGTAGATTATCGTACAGCAGCCTAGTGCACGCTTGCGCCTAGTGGCCGTGTTTACGTGTGGGAGTGTCATCATGGATATACAGTACTATACTGTAATTTTTAACTATTGCTAGATACTGTATCAAACCTTGAAAACCCTGTTTTGTTTTTTGTATCTATAGGAAATAATTCTACATTATTCGGAAAATACTGAAAACAGTAAGCTATGCATAGTACAGTAGTAAATACTACAGTCATAGAAAATTATCAAAACTTTAACAACTTTTTATTGTTTTATTTATCCATAAAAGAAATTTTGTACAGTATTTTATAAAAAAATCTATAAGAAGGATTTCTTACAGTATTGTTAAGATAAAAGCTACAGTATATATATATATATATATATATATATATATATATATATATATATATATATATATATATGTTTTATATATATATAATACATACATATATACATACACACATACATACACACACACAGTGTATATACAGTATATATATAGCTAGAAAGCTAGAAATGGAGTGAAAAAAAATTGACGGGTAGGTTGCTGTTTGCCGCCATGATGTGTTTCGAAATACACGAATTTCCAATTACACGAGGCCTTTCATCGACCAAATTCTCGCATAATTCGGGACCCTACTGTAGTACTGTCTGGCCAGTCAAAGGACCCTATAACTATCAAGCGGTAGTATCTAAACGGGTGGCTGGTGCCCTGGCCAACCTACTACCTATGCAGTAAGTCTGAAGTATCATGCAACTCGAGCCATCGAATGTTTGGCATAAGGGGTAATGTAATGCACAGTATGTATCACAGATTATACTAAAATCCCTATGTATATGCACCTTGAATATTTATAGGTTTTTTACATCACTTTTTTACATTACAACATAATTCTGCACAAAAAGGACCGAAGTGGGAGATGCCTTTGCAAGGAGAGAGAATGCAAGATTGAGGTCAAGTGACCCAGAGATAGAGTGTTGTGCTGCGTAGAGAGGGAAACGTCGAGAAGCATGACGGGTGCAAAGAAGCACAGTTGATACAAAATCATAGGGCCTCGAGAATACTTATTACGAAATGCGAATAGATTATTTTTTATTTAATAGGTTATACGGTTTTCTTTATCACAGATGACCAAATCTGTGAAGAGAGAACCTGCGAATATCGAGGGCTGACTGTACTTCAACCTCTATTAGGGTACAAGATTTGACTTCTACCTGTTCACAAATTTCAACAAATTGTGGCAAAATGCAAGAATCTGATCTCAATCCTGTAGTAACTGGCTCTCTGAGGAGGCTAGGATCAATCAAACACCCAACTGCTTGCTTCCATTCCATCTCTAACAGTTTTCACTTCCTGAAAAGTGAAAGAAAATTAACAAGTTTGACAATAGCTGATGAACATATGTATGCGTCAGCAGCCAAATCAAAAGTGAAGACTGGAAAGGGGTTGAGCAACTTCTGCCCTGCAACCTCACCAACTTGATAACCATTCCAGCTTGTGCTGAATCAATCTCCCCCATTAAAGGTCAAGGGTTTGTATGCCGCATAGGAACAATTTGCTTTTCTTTTGTCATCTTACACTCCCAACTTATACCCTTTGCATGAAGCTACTGTGAAATACAGTACTTATTTTACCTTTCTCATTAGTAGTGTGATAATTGACATTTCAGGGGGAAGGAACTGCTCTCTGTATGCTGGTTTTGCTTCTCCATCAGTGGAGGAACCTCGCGGGTCCTGAAAGCCTAACTGGCCTAAAAGTTTCATGTTGAACTTCATGCGTGTCTTCTGAAGACTTGAAATGGTGGAAAGGATCCTTTCGCCACTAACAGGTCCTGTTTCTTTTTCTAAGGAACTCTGGGTCTAAAGAAATGTGAAAAAAGAAATATATCTCACCATCATGTGATATTAAAAAACTGGATAGATCACCAGTTATCTTTATAAAAAGCAATCTTTACTTTAAACTTTAAGTCTGGAAAAATATCATTGCTTATTATTGCACACTAATAATTACTATAATAATTGCAAAAAATAAAAATTAATACTTACTGGTAAAACATTCGTTATGACCTTTAATAACTTTTTGACTCCACCTCCAAAGACAACAGCCCATTCTTTCTCAGAAAGTGGCTGGGCAACAAGACGATATAGGACATAAGCATCACTGGCTGATATTCCATGAACTAAAAGACTTAAGTATACAGCAACAAAGGCCTCGCACAGAAGAACATTCAACTTTGGTGTATCCTCATCTCGTTCTCGAGCAACAAGTGCTAAAAGGGAAGTCACCCCTGCAAAAAAATTATCATTGACCTTATTTATATAAAATGATTTTTGTATTCTATCTGCATTAATAAGCACACACTTAAAATTACATGCTACAATTTGATTTGGCAGAGCCATATAATCTTTTACAAACTAGACAGCTCTTCAATTTCTAATCTTTCACAAAAATGCTCTTAGGCTACGCTTGAGCATAAAAGCAGTCCCTAAGTCATCCCCATTTAAAAAGCTTCATCCATTTAATCCTATCTTTAAAATCATATTTAGGGAATACAGTGCAGTCTTGAAATTGTCAACTCCATTATTACAAATTTTGATAGTCTATAGTCTGGCATAGAAACTAAGGTGTTGATAGAAACCTTTATGATAGTAATTCTTCATATATATGTGAATAGTTAACTCATACACTATGATTCTTTCATTGCTCATGTAATGGATGGAGAACTTGAACTGATGTTAAGAATAAGATAGAACTATGATAAAGTAAAGTGTATTTTCTGAAAGGGTATAGTCTAAAAGCATTGAATACCAGATGTCCTTAACCCTTTTACCCCCAAAGGACGTACTGGTACGTTTCACAAAAGCCATCCCTTTACCCCCATGGACGTACCGGTACGTCCTTGCAAAAAAATGCTATAAATTTTTTGTTTTCATATTTTTGATAATTTTTTTGAGAAAATTTAGGCATTTTCCAAGAGAATGAGACCAACCTGACCTCTCTATGACAAAAATTAAGGTTTTTAGAGCAATTTAAAAAAAAATATATACTGCAAAATGTGCTGGGAAAAAAATAACCCCCTGGGGGTTAAGGGTTGGAAATTTCCAAATAGACTGGGGGTAAAAGGGTTAAAATAAATGTAAAGGTCAAGTTGTAGAATGTCTGGTTTTTGGAATGGTCATATTTGAATTAACCTGGGCATGCAATTGGTGGTTAATGGGTTTAAGGTTTTTTAACTATGTAGACTTTCAAAATACATACTAATCTGAGGCCCACCTAGTGCTTTACAATACTTTAAGTATGAAATAAAAATTTCATGGAATAACAAAAAATATTTAAAACTAAAAATAATCATACCTGGCCATTTAGCAGGGGCTGTGCATACTTGCAAAGGCTCATCTTCATGGGAGTGTCCATTCCGGAAGTCACGGCCAACTAAATGAGATTCACGATGAGCTACAGTTATGTGCTGGATGTCAACTCCTAATGCAGCCACTCTGTAACATTAGGCCAATACTCCTTAGTATCACTTAAATAACAACTAAGAGTAATGTAATCCCTCACCATATCGCAGTTCATATCGACTGCTCTCTCAGAACATTGAGGGTTTTCAAATATATTATATGTAAATCTACATTGCGGACGGTTTCTGAGGACACAAATTTTATGTGTTTTTGTATTCTAATTATTTTTTTTATTAAAAATATTCCTCTCTGGGCTTATAAATTAGTTTTAGGGCTTATAAAAGCATAAATTTTTATAGATAATAAAAAATATGAAAATCTATAAAAGGGAAAAAAATATACTATGGATATTTGCATCTACTTGGTGGGTTTTCAGCTATCAAGGAGGGGCTTGGAATATGACACCTTGATAACTTCAATAACTAATACACTTTTGATATAAAAAAATTGGAAGCACATTGAAAGATAACTGGTTCCAGATAAAATAATTTCTCATTTTAGCAGCATAATGTGCTACATGGATACAAAATATTTTCATTATAACAAAATGTGTTAAAGGAAAAGCAGTTGAAAAAAAATAATTATGAAATTTTGTTTCTAGCTACAAAACAATTCAAACTACCCTATGCAGATAAGATGATCTGAACGATAGCTTTTGTTGGTAAATCTTAAGAGCAAAATATCTTTAAGGAAGTTTTGCAGGTAGGGAACAAATAAAAAATGCCATCAAATACATCAGGTGAGACACATGTAGGAGAGGATTTTTATCTTTATTTTTCTACCAAGCAGTAGAGTTTTAAAGAGTACAAGAGAAGATACTTTAGGAAAAAATATTTTCTCATGTTATGATATACAAAAATTAAAATAAAAGCCTTAGAAGTACTGTACGTTGAACTGCCAGTAACTGTTCATACTATATGTATATTCACAACTGGGATAAAAATCCTCAGGTCACACAAAATGGCCTTGACAGGGCTATCAATACTATGCCACAATTATAGATCTAGGGTCATGCAAGAAAGAAATTGGCTACCGAAATAAATTTTAGTGGGGGGTTGGATTTTTCATGTATCGTAATAGTGACCTCAAAATAGTATTTTAAATGGAACTGAATTAAAGGTATGGTACAACACTAGTTAAACAGTATATCAACATAAGAAAAATAAAAGATGAGTCTCCCTTCACTCATTTGTACACATTCGCCTTTTTATCTCAATTCAGTGTAAATTAAAACAAAATGACAACACAAAATATCTACTATTCAGATTTCAAATACATAAAAAGTATTTACAAAAGAATTATCAAACCTTAAGAGTGAATGCACATAAGAAAGGAGAAAATAACAAAACAAATGCTATCTACTAATATTTGAAAAAAATCTTTATGAAATCATGCCAATTATAGAACTTCTACAAATTTTAGTACAACTTACCTGTGTTGAGCTTTAACAGTGAATGTTTCTGAATCACAAAGTGACTGGTAGATACACGCTGACAAGGCTGCAGCCAAATTTCTCAGCACATTAGCCTGGCACATTAGTTGAGAACCTGGATGAGACACGCCTGATATTTCCAGCAATGATTGTAAGAGTTCATGGGTGCCAGCCTGTAGATGAACACAGTTGCTTAAAATGGTGAGTTGAAACAATGGGAACACAATATTTCTACCCATGAGGTGATTTATATTAATACACAACAATAAATGTTTAATCTGGATATCTAATATGAGTTTTGGTAGAGCTCATAGTCAGAACAAAGGAGATATTACAAAGTGGAAAGGAAAGATGTTAACCTAAAGCTCAAATATTTTCTTTTATCTGGTTTTGGATCAGCAGGAATGCATAAGCTCTGAGGACAGATTTCTATTTTATAATCCTCTTAGAAAGTATCAAGGAGTAAAATACTGTCAAGCCATGATACATAGCACCTATAGATTAAAAAAAATCATCATCCCAGAATATAAGATTTAAATCTAATATGAAAAGTGAAGATGCAAACAGGAATACTAGTCTTTAGCTTAATAAAAACTATGTTATATTAAAGTTATACTTGTTTTAAATACACTTATTTAAATATGACAGTAAAGTCTAATATTACATCAAGTTTAATTATCGTTGACACCAAATTGTGGACCGATCTTTCTTATCATTTAGTTATATAGTTGAATTGGGGAACTTCAGAAGTTCAATCTTTGTGGTCTAGTTTTTTGTTGAGGAAGTGTTTTAAATTTCATTATATTGTATAATTCATCTGTAACTTACTTATCTAACTTTATCCTTCATCTTAATCTATTTATTAATTTTATTTACATCTTATAGTTTATTCTTTACTTCTTTTTTTGTTTTACCTACAGGGGCCATTGGGCTTGTGGCATTCTGCTTTTCCAATTAGAGTTGCAGATTGGTTTACAATGATGATAATGACAATACTAATAAACAAATATAATACACACCTGCAAGTGGCGAACAGGATCTGACACGACCGTCTTGTTGGAGGCAATGGAGGCAGATAATAAGGGAAGTGTCGTAGGAAAAGGTAAAGGAGATAATAATTGCTGTTTACTATTTTCTTGCTGGAGTTCTTGCAGGAGCAAAATCAACTCCATTCTAACAGATGCTAGTCCACCTCCACTGGACCCATGCAGTGAACAGTAACTGAGCAGTGTCCGTAATAGTTGTTGATTAGCTGAAAGGACAGTGAAGGATGCATAAACAGTTGCAAAACAAGTTTCTGCAGTGACAAGACGTTGCCCATTTAAGCATCTAGGAAGTTAATGGAAAAGGGGATTTTAACAATAAAATTTGTTATTTCTATACTCACCTTGTCCCTATTGCTTCTTCTCAAGTAGGTCTCTCAATTGATATTTACCTCTACAATTAAAAAAAAGGATTTGTATGCTATGGAGGAGTAAACAACGTATTAGAAGAATACACTAACTTAATTTCAAAATTTTTTGTGCCAAAAGTACAAGAAACCTACGTAAAGGTAGAATTATGGCAATTGACTGCACTGAACACAGCAAGTCAAACTGCTGGAAATAATATGATTCTTCCTTGTTAGTCATATGATCAGAAGACCTACTTATTCCCACATTTATCTTTTCAGACTTCCATTTCATTTCTCAGTGAGAACATTTTCCACCAAATATCACATAAAGCAGCCATATCCTTCCTATCAGAATGCTTCATTTGAAAGAGGCATCTAAATTCTATTCATGTTGTTAAACTACTAATAATGAAGGCTACCAAGATAAAATATACAATATCCCATACAGACCCATAAAAAATAAGATTTCCAGATTTAGAACATGACTTGTTACCTAAAAGTTGCAACTGAAACTTACCCATTAGCCATCGTTTCCGTTTTGCTGCTCTTTCTAGTTTTTCTTCAAACTCTAGCTTCTCCTGCTGCAGTATCTCGTGTAGTGTAGATGGCTCATTAATATTGATTGGGGATGGGACTGGAATTTGTTCTGCCTCATCAGCAGGGAGTGACTTGATGAGATCCGGCCCTGAACAAAATCAAATTAAAATTCTTATCACAAACTGGAGATCATAATTCCTTACATAGTTCCTGATTTACATAGAAATTTTACATAAAAACATATGACTTTCCTCAGAAAACTATACTGTATACTTTTATATAAAAAAAAGTTTAACAATAACATTACATCAACCAATAAAAACCCAATTGAAATAAAAAAGCTACCACCTATATTTTACTCTGACAACCTCAGCACTGGAAATGCTATTATAATTAACGCTTTGTCAAAGTTATTTGCATTATGATTAAAATCGAATAAGAAAATCTATCTATCTATTTACCAAGACACTTTCCCCAATTTTGGGGTGTAGCCGACATCAAACAAAAGAACAAAAGGGGACCTTTCCTCTCTTTGCTCCTCCCAACCTGACGAGAGATTCAGCCGAGTTTGGCTGGTACTGCTAGGGTGCCACAACCCACCCTCCCCCGTTATCCACCACAGATGAAGCTTCATAAGCTGAATCCCCTACTGCTGCTACCTCCGCGGTAACCAAGGCGACAGGAGGAAGCAGCAAGGCCTACCAGAAATGCGTCACAATCGCTCACCATTCATTCCTATTTCTAGCACGCTCTCTTCCTCTCTCTCACATCTATCCTCCTATCACCCAGAGTTTTCTTCACTCCATCCATTCACCCAAACCTTGGCCTTCCTCTTGTAATTCTCCCATCAACTCTTGCATTCATCACCTTCTTTAGCAGACAGCCATCCTCCATTCTCTCAACATGGCCAGATCACCTGAACACATTCACATCCACTTTAGCTGCTAAATCATTTCTTACACCCGTTCTCTCTCTCACTACTTCATTCTTAACCCTATCTAATTGAGATACACCAGCCCTTTATTCTTTACAACTCCCTACACTGCCCCCAACACTTTGCAACCTTCATTCACTCTCTGACGTACATCTGCTTCCACTCCACCATTTGTTGCAACAACAGACCCCAAGTACTTAAACTGATCTACTTATTCAAGTACTTACAAAAAATCCTTTGAACAAATGTGGAGACAAACACATATGATCCATTGCTCAACTTTTTTTGGCTACCTCAGAATAATGAACTACAGAATACAAGCTGTTATCTAAAATAATAAAAGTTTCAAATACTTTCCCATACACAAAAGTAAATTTATTCAATACTAAAAGGAAACTAAAAAATTTAGAGGATGATATATCTAAAAAATAAAATATGTGAGAAGGTGGCTTGGAGTACCTTACAAGGTTATGAGACTGATAAAACGAAAAGTGCGATGCCACCCTACACTACAGGAAAAAGAAAGTTACAGTACATAAGAATTGTGCTGTCTTTGATTAAGTGAATTATATTTTTTTTTAATTCTTTTAAAAAGGCATATTAAGAATGGAATGGAAACACTAAAAAATTCATAAGCTAAGACTACATTCCACTCATCATAAGTAAAGTATGACAGCCAATAGCCTAAAACTCACTTAGACCAATAGAATTGATAATTTACCAAGTTTTCCTAATTATGTGATGATATATTCTCCTCTGAAATATTAAAAAAAATGAAGCGTGTGCTGAATTTAAGTGAAAAAAAAATACAAAATGAACTTAACAATTCATAAATTCCATAAATTATCTTAAATCAGATTAAAACATAAGACGTACCATAACAAAAACAAGGACTCTACAACACAAGATATATTAGATATTTTAGTGTAATGCATAAAATTACTCAGAGAAAGAGAGAATGAGGCAATATTTCAGCAGAATAAACACAAGACCATATTAGTTGTTATCAGGATATACAAATTTTGCATTTAAGTTTGTCAAGCATGATTGGTGAAGAATGGCTCTACTGAATAACAGATAAGACAAACACAAAAACAAAGAGGCTATTCACAAGAAAATGGCTGGTATAGTACTATCTTCCAACATTTAGAGTTATCTTTAACAAGAGTATTTAGAGTTATCTTTAACAAAACCTCAAATAGGGCCTACTGTTATACTTTAAGTTTACTTGGTAATGTGTGAGGTTGACATTTTGTAATGTCTGATTATGAAGAAATCCGAAGTAAAAGACCAATAAATAGAAGGAAGATTTTACTTAAAAATTCCATCAGCCCAATAATGACTCCATTCTTGAGAGTGCCTAACCCTCAACAAAAGTTTCTTTATGATACAAAGGAAGGATGAGATATCAGAGGATAAAAAATTCTGGACACTAATCACTAGGAAATATATAACAGGTAAAAGATATTGGATAAAGGTACTCTATGTGGAGAGTTCTTCTACCCCATTAATCATGCTTTTCATCTGTAGATGAAACTGTACTTTACTGACAGATGTAAGAATCCCCCACCACCAAAAAAATATTGTGAACCACACAAAATTTTAGTGCCACTTGCAGTTGCATATCTTATACTGACTTGACAAATAACCTCAAGTGTGTTCCATAAGCAACTTAACATTAGATCCCCTGCCAATCCTAAGCTGAATGAGAACTTCCTTCCAAAGGAAATCCCTGAAAATTAAACTGCCCTAAACTGCCCCTTACATATTAGATGACAACTATAGTACAAATGGGGAATGGGGATTCAGGATAACACTAACACTGTATGTGGAAAACAAAATGGGCAGTAAAGGGATTACAAGGATTGGGGAAGAAAATGCTCTTAAGGGAGAATTTGGTTCACAACATGAAGTGAAAATATCCCTCTAAGATAGTTATAAAGATTTTTTAGTTGGACACAATTCTAAGGTTATTAAAAGGTAATTTAAGTGCTGCACGGTTATCAAGTCTTAAAATTTGTTTAGCAAATATTCGTATTCTAGTCATTAGGAACAGCTTGGATGGATCTATAGATACATGATACGCATAATTCCTTACAATTGAAATACTTTCTTTGAATAGAAATATCATACAAACCTTAGTACTTTAATAAGTGTATGGCTTCAATGAAGTCATACCCAAATTAAAGGATGATGGTAGGAACAAATAAAACATTCTAGTTTATATATGAACAAAAATTGAATGAGGAAAATTCCATTTGGGTGGTAGATACCTGGATGGTTCAATTCTTTTATCATCTACTGTACATGTTTTTTATCTGGTGCATGAAAAAGCACATGCATAGGAATTAAAAGAAGCAGTGTTACAATAATAAATAAAATATAAATTAAAAAAGTAGATTGGATTTTTCTTTGCTATATAAACTTGAGCCCTTTAAAATAGGGAATGTCTACGGTGGACCTGGAACAACTGTTGAAATTGTTAACGAGGTAGGTGGTGAGAGCAAGCGTGTATCCCCACTCACTCCTGTCAAAGATCCTTCACATTTGACCTTCGACTCAGGATTGAGAGGTGTGGTACAATACCAAGAACTAATGTATTCAAGGACTTGTGGGTACAGTATACTCCCTTAAATAAAAGGCTGTGAAGGTTGTTTGCCACTTTCAAAATCCTTCCTTACCTGTTTGACTGCATATTCTTTGAAGTCTTAAGTGGAATTATTACCTCTGACTTCATGAGCTCTAGTTTGAGCTGGTATCTTGAATCCCTCAAAGGTCTCACAAATCCAGAAAGAGACTGTTCTTGACACTCTTGGCATCTCTTTCATGGTTCTGTCAGTCCCATGGGAGAGTCACAGACAGGTACTAATCTAAGATGTTAAGTCCTCTTCATATAGCACAATAGAGCCTTCACGGGACACACAAGCATTTCCTCTTAATTACCACCCAATGCTCAATGGAGTTGGTATGGAGAAGGACTCAAACTTTGGTTGTGTGACGATGGGTTCTGGGTTTGGTCATGAATTTTCAAGCCTGGCATAAACACAAAAGTCTGTGACACTCACCAACTCTT
Source organism: Palaemon carinicauda (assembly GCF_036898095.1). NCBI lineage: Eukaryota > Metazoa > Arthropoda > Malacostraca > Decapoda > Palaemonidae > Palaemon > Palaemon carinicauda. Next base: position 19,456,334 of record NC_090735.1, read on the forward strand.
TTCTCCAAAGCTGCTGATTGTTAAAAGACAGTCTTGAGAATTAAATCACTGACTGATGACTTTTTAAAGGCTCATATAGGGCATGTGAATGACTTAAGAACATGGGTCACTTCCCATTTTGGGGGCATGAGGACCCGAAGTGAGAAAAACTGCTCGAAGCTCTTCACAAGCATCAACTTCCATGAGGAGGAGAGGTTTTTGCTCTTCAGTCAGAAGATAAGGATCAGGTGTAGCCTTCCCCAGTTGTGACTGAGACGCACTTCTTAGTAAAGATCAGCGAGTAAGCCTGCACTACAGATGCTAACAGATTGAGATATCACTCGGCTTGTGACTCTCCAGGAGCAAATGGTGATCAACACTTATTTGACCGGTCAGAAAATCAGACTGAATTGGGAAAGGCATAAGTTTCTCCAGAAGTATCTGGCTGACAGCTCTACAGCACTATTTGCTGACCAGATATACATCTGCTTATCAACTTGCAAAGAGATAAGATATCTCTTTCCTTGCTTGCTGATGTAAGCTACTACGATAGTGTTGCTGCTCATCAACAATGCCAAGTGCTTCCTCAAACATTCTTGGATTTCTAGTATATCCAAAAAGTTGAAGCAAATGTATTTATTCTGCTGACCAAACACCAGATGTGACAAGGTTGCCCAGGTAAAAGCCCACACTCCTTCGATCGATGCATCTGCGAATAGTTGCATGTCTTGGGGCAGAGAGTTGAGGGGCTCCACTGGTGAGGTTTCCTTCATACAGCCACCAGGAAAGATCAGCCCACACCTCCTGTCAGATTGGAACAAATCAGAACAAGGTACATCCGGGGGTCAACCAGTGATCCTCCAACACCAGTGAAGGGATCTCTGGTGGAGATGATCATGAATCCCCTGAGGAATGAGTTTCTCAAATGAAGAAGGGTGGCCGAGAAGAATTGACAACGTCGAGCTGAAGTACCCTCTGGAAAGAGTGGTTGCACCAACTATCTAAGCTTTCTAATGCTCTTGTCTAATGGAAAGACTCTTGGTTGGGCATGAGATTTGACTTCTCCCAATTTATCACAATCCCACAGTCAAGAAGGATATTTCGATCCTGAAGCAAATGCCTCTACGAGGGGGCCAGGAACAACTTATTGTTGGGATACATGAAAAGATGTATTCCATATGAGTGACCCAAGCTGAACACCTGGAGAGTAGTGCAGTCTGAACACAGGCAGGGTCTAGAACTGGTACATCACTCCGTTGAGATAGAAGCAGAGGTACTTCCGAGAGGACTGATGAATGGGCACTTGGAAGCATGCATTCTTTAGGTTCACTGAAAGCAAGAAGCATTCTCTAATGGAGTAGTGGAGCTCAGTACAAAACATACGGTTCCATCCTAAACCTGATCGCTGTACAAACTTGTTCAGGGGAGAGAGGCCGATCATCAGTCTCCAGCCCTCAGACGACTTCTTCTCCCAGAGGAGTAGACTGTACAAGCCTAGAGAACTATCTCGAATGCCTTCGAGAGGAATCTTCTCCAGCATCCCTTTAACTTTGGCACAATGCTAGACCCTTTGCTGATACTGGGAGATAGTTATGAACACAATTGGTCTGCAAGATATGGGCAGGCTACCAGTCTTTTAAAGGTAGTAGTAGCCATTCCGAAGACACTCACTACCAAAGGCTTCGACCTATTTTCTGCCAGGTTGCCCAATGGCCTGCCAAGCATACCCCTACTAGCAAAAAAAGTCGAGGGGGGATTCCAATGAGCATTCCCCTCTATTTCCGTGCCTCAAGTACTAAACTAATCAGGTTGGGGGCATCAGAAAGGATGTACTTGCACAGGAGCCTTCCAAACAGAAGAAATTGCATGTGGACCTCATCAAGGCCTAGAGAAGGTTGAGGCAACATGGCCGCACCAAAAGTTTTGTCCGCAGATGCCCTCGAAAAGCCATGACCCTTGAAGGGGACTGTGTGGTGGATCAGGGAGTCCTGCAAAGCAGATCTCCACTTCTCGACCGCCGCTTGCATGACTCCTCAACAAAATTAACGTGGACCCTTGCACCAAAGCATTCCAAAGTAAGTTACCTCTAGAACACCTAGTTTTGAGAATTGGGACACCAGAGTCCATCACTTTCAAACCCCAGTTGCCTCACTAGTTTGCTGCATGGTGTGATAAAAAAGATCAATATACAACACTTGTCTATTGTACTTCTCCAAAATGTCAGTAGTTGATAACCCCGCCGTATTTGTGAAGTATGTCACGACGAGTGATTACTGAACAAGCCCTGAGACTGCTTGGATGGTCACCATGACATGTCTCTGTGGCTACCGACTTGGAAGCCAAGAAGGGTGTGCCTTCTGATCCAGATTATTAGTATTATTACTATTATTACTTGGTAAGCTACAACCCTAGTTGGAAAAGCAGGATGCTACAAGCCCAGGGGCCCCAACAGGGAAAATAGCCCAGTGAGGAAAGGAAAAAAGGAAAAAATATTTTAGGAACAGTAATAACATTAAAACAAATAATTCCTATATAATCTATAAAAACTTTAACAAAATAAGATGAAGAAAATTAGATAGTGCACACATCAAAGGGTCAATCTGAAGTAGCCTTAGCTACCAGCTCCTTCAATTAGACATTGAAGGCCTACCTACAAGATCAAACGTGTCATAGGTGGTCTGCAAGGAAGAGCTTCCAGTACATGTTGAAATGCTCGATCACCTCCCACTCCTCCAACGCTGAAAAAACTTTCCAATGTAGACCTGAGTTCTCCCTACTCCTAAAGCATACACCCTGGGAGCAAGCCAGGGGTATATACACAGAAGCTTTAGCAAACGGCAAGCTCAATGAGGAGCTTAATGTACTAAACAGTCACTCTGGCATTGTAATGGGCATTGCCAAGAATGAAACCGGAGAAGATTTAGCCTACCTGTTCTTCAAAGAATACATCTGCCTTTAACAGGCCACAAACTACAATTAGTAAATGGGAATAATTGCAAACAATCATGCGCACAGCGAGTGGATCTATTTATTGTGGGTTAAGTCATAAACAAAGGCAGTATCCAACCTACACTGGCATTTCTGCTTCGTTCCATTATGAACATAAGCAAATATCAACCAATGAAACTAGAATGCTTAAGAACAAAATTTAACAGCCTTGGATAGGAAACAATAGTACGACTGTTCTGTACTCTTTGTGGCCATAAACAAAACTGAAGAAACTTTGACATAAAAGTGGGTTAAGCTACTTGCCAGTATTCACCGCCTGTCATTAACTACCTCGTTAATGATTCCAATGGGCATTCTACCACCTATGAAGACATTACCTATTTTAAAGAATGAAACATTTATATATGCACAGGAACAAACGCTGAAGTAATTCCTATGAGTGAATGGACTTCATGCTCTATACAATAATATCTCGTTTTTCTGGCAAAAAATAAAAAAATCTGAAAACTAAAATAATCGAGAATTCAATTACCAACAAACGTAGAGAATACCTAGCAATGAGGTAATAGTCTGCTTCTCATTGTTATTGGTTATAAAGTAGAAATGCAACAAAATATTGTCAAATAAGGTTTTGATATTGTTCAAAAAACTATAATGTACAAAATTAGCAATAAATAATAAACAGTAATCTGAAGAATTGAATGGTTAAAACTAAACGATCCCTTAATTTCTAATTCTGCAGTTATGAACAAAAAGAAAAGACACTAACTTTCATAATTGGAATATATGCAATACCTGATTAACTTGAGAGCCAGTCAGGTTTTCAGTCAAATTAACCCTTCGGACATACATAACATTACATATTGATGTAAGCTACAAAGGGATTAAATTATGATGATTAAAATAGTGGAATTATTATTCTTTTAAAATTTTTTGATTAATCTAAAGATATTTCTGTTATATCTTCAAGATCACAAGTTTTACCAAATCATTCCATAGAGTTTTAATACTATATACTAGAGAATATAAGAGTTTACACAGAATATCCATCATTTTTTTCTTAGTTTGACCTCCCTGCCTAACCAGCATGTAAGCATAAATGTAATCTAGGCACAAATTCTCAGCCAGGAATGATATTCAACACATGGCATTGAAGATGAATAAATGCACTGAAACTGGATGGTAAGGAATATCTGGTGTAATCAAATGTTATGCGGGTGAACAAATATTTCATAGAAGAAAAACACTCCACCACCTCAAAGCACATTAGCATATATCAACAAAGCTACACTCAGCACCTGTGTCCCAAATCTTGTAGGTCATTTACAATTACTTACCCCAGTCAAAATCCTGCAACAGGCTGAAGTTAGCTGTGATACAACCAAATAAAACTTTAAAAACAAATGAAATAAATTAACAACAGACCCTCACCATATGATTACATTAATGTCCAATTTAATGGATTGTCTAAGTTATGACTCATTGATGGAAACCAATCTCATGAATGCTTCTGATGGCAATTCCCCCTATACTAACATACTATGTAATTGAGCTTATCAAATCTACCATAATGCATTTGGCATGGGTTATAAAATTGCAGCCACAGGCTGGGCAATGGGCCTAATGAGGGTATTCAGTGACATCTGTAATGCCTTTGTAAAAGTCTGAAATTTTCCTCTATTCTTAGAATATCTATGAAGGAGGAACAATTACTCATTTCAATATACATGAGTCCTGCCACAATTCTGATTAATTCTGAATAAACTTTTGGAAGAATATGAAGTAACATCCCTTAAGAGACAGATATATACTGTATGCTCAATATAATATGACTATAACAGATTTAAAGAAAATATTGCACTTAATACAGTATGTGCATAACAAACAAAACGACTTATCTATCCACTATGAGGTTACCTAGCGCTCATTTTGGCAGTCATCTCAATTGAAAAACGTTAGTATGATCTGAGATAATCTAGAGTATGTAGTATAATAGTAAGATAAAAAATAAACTTTCATGGAAGTGTTTTTAGTCTTTGAGATAAATCTCTTTTGTTGGGACAAGAGCAGGAACTAGACCATCAGTACTGAAATACAGTACTGTACAGTGTATAGCATAATTCATTCACTACCAAACAATTAATATTAATGTGTTTATATTGTATTGCATTCCATGACTTACTGAATTTCAGAATTCAAATTCAAATTACAAAATATATATACATTATAGGTATATCAAAGCCCAAATCCTCACAAGCTGTACAAAATCAGTCCGTTACATAACAACATGCAAGGTTGTTTGTACACAGATTAAGGAACAAAAATTAGTTATTGATCCCCCATGGAACAAGTTAGTGGAAAATATACAAAGTGCAAAATAATAATGACACATTAAACAAATAATCTCCAACTGATGCATGAACAGCCATGAAAGAAACGTCAAAATCTTTTAAACAAATCAGTTACAGTATCTCCCAAATTGAAAATGCTGTAATAGTAAGAAGTATAAAGTGAGCAGAATATAATGAGCTAATTTCTAATTTTTTTTTAATCTTAGAAAGAGAGTGAGAGAGAATGAAGGGGAAAGAGGAATTCATTTACTTATTTCTTGATTCAGTCCTACTTGAAACTTATTGCACATTATATTTCCCCGGGAAGATTTAACATACTTAAAATATTTGCTATTACCTTTGAAGTTCTTCCCTTGGACCTAAAGCTTGTTTTGTACTTCATTTTTTCACTGGGTTGAATTAATTAATTAAAGCTGACTTGAGTACTTCATAGTACAGTACTCCTTGAATAATACTATCCAGATTTAATTCATTATGAATAGTATTTTTTATTTGCATAAAGTATAATTTAAATATATTTTCCTTATATCCTGAGATTTTTGAATAACTTATAAGCAGCACTGTAAGAAGACTACCTGAAATCTGATATACAGTTTACAGTACTGTTAATCACTGGATAACCTTCTTTCAATCATTAGGTTAAAATGCTTTTCTTTCTGAGTAAACTAATGGAAACTGATTGTTAATAAATGTATTAATGAATAATCGTTTTGTGAACCACCTTCATTTCTGGTTTTTACTCAAAAACACATTTTGTTCAACTGAAATCCTTGTATATTTGAAAATCTAAATATCAATATGGTAAGGGTCTAATAAAGTACTAAATATAAAACCTTAATAATGGATGCAACTTAAAATGGTAATTAACAAAATGTATTTTCAGTTTTAAATAAAAAAAATTAAATTTGGCAATACTTATCCTATGGTATTACAGTTCATTATTTCGATACAGTACTCAGTTTTATAGTTTAAAGAATTCAAAAGCTACATTCACCTGATAAGACTTTATATCTATAAAAAGCAGACACAACCTAGTAATCTACTGAAGTGGGAACATTCAGGAATTTTAGTGAGAAATCATAGTTTCTCAACCTGGTCTGATTTCATATCCCCCTATCCACTGTGATTCACCACATTCACCTTCAGTTTTGTTCGACATTAACAACTTTCGTGCATAACTGTCCTAAAGTAAATAACTGTATTCTTTTTTTCTATAAAACACGACATCATCATCATACAATACCATCCTTGACATTTTCAAATGTGATTTTATCTTTAAGGGATTAGGTATTTAACAAGATCTATTTACACTTCGAGTTTTTGTTTTTGTCCATATTCTATTTTGGAACAGATTTTTAATCTCCATTCTCCATGTTTTTCTGGACTATCTAACAGTTGCTGTTGTTCTATTTTCATATTCAATATTCTAATAACTGTGAGCTCTTCTTTCTTTTACAAAATGAGATAATTTAGGTAACTAAATAAATTAATGATACTTCAGCTGATTCATCTGCCAAAGGGAAAAGGTGTAGAACAGCTTGCATCTATATAAAATTTAACACATAACAGTAAAAATAATTAGGTGAAGAGGATGTCAATCAATAAATCATAAGAAGCTAGGGAATTTTGATGTATAGCATGTCCAAAGTGTCCATCTAGGGGAAGGGGGAGGTCAATGTGACAATTTCTTCTCCTGATCTAAAGAGTGAAAACAAATTTATTAAACTGAGCATTTAGATGGACAGGAAAAGTCAAAGGTGGTGTATGGTAGATGTATATTATGAGAGACAAAGAGGCTTAGGCTAGACAAGTCAGTTAGAATGACAGCTGTCAGAAGTTCTTTTCTAAATTGAGAAGCTTGAGTATGTCATCTACTAAGAGCACTGGCAACCAAAAATGCTTTAGGATTCAAATGATTAAAAAATTGTGTTATTTCAAAATTTTGTGACACATGATGCAATCCTTACGGCATAGGAGTAGCATTCAGTATAGAAAATGAGCTGTACAGGGATATGAACTCCTATTCACTGTCTTACGTAACTTGACACTTTTGGGAGATGCTTTAGTAATGAAAGATACTGAGAGAAAGAGACAGAGTCAGCAAGAGAAGTGGCATTGTGCAGGGAGGGAAACGGAGCGAAGGCCAGGTGAAATGATGTGCGGGTGGTTTGAAAATGTCAGGCAGTACGCACCTGTCCTAACCACGAAGATACGTTACAAATTGAAAGATCTGATCAATCACTCTGAGGACAACTAGCAAGATCCGACCATGACGCTCCAGAGAAGCTTGACCTATGAGTGGCACCAAAGTACTGATTAAATTAAAGACCTGCTTTACGCTAACGTTATGGTTGCCATGCCCAGTTCGTAGTACAGTACTGTACTCACGAATAAGTGTAAGAACTTCCATAAAGGCACAAGCCTACTCGGAGTTCTCTGCTTCTTTTGGTACTGAGCCAAGGTACGGTACCTTGGAGGAACAGGAATACAGAGCATTCTCATCTATTGCAAGGGATGAATGGTTGGCATTTTGCTCAGGAGCTCTATTCCTGGCTCAACGAATACAGGAGTTCCAGCAACGTAATAAGGGGCCGAAGGAGGACCAAGCTGGTTGTCATCAGGAAGAAAAAGATCTCTAGCAATGATCAAACTAGAGACAGAAGGTATAACAAGAATCCTTCACTATATTGATCATGGCGGAGAGTAACCTTAACCCTATGCCATAAGCATAGGGCTATGTTACCTCAGCACCAACCAGTGGCTGCCAGCTGAAACGATGTAATTGAGAGATGCTATTTTCTCAATTCGTGATACCAAAGTATTCTGAACAGAGATAGTAGTATCACTCACGTCTAAGTAGAAAAGGTAGAAAAGGTATAAAAGGGCACACAAGCTCCTCCAAAACCTAGCAAATGGGAAGTGCACAGCTCCGAGCATCTTCAATCAGCCTGGCTAACAGGAAGTTATGCCAGCCACCCAAGCTTCAGCCCCAAGGGGCCATGCATCTCCTGCTAGACTGTCTACCAGAGTAGTCAGGCCAGCAATCAGGTACCCAGGAGCAAGGGGCCATAAAACAGGACTAACATCCACCTTCTCCAAAAATATAGTGGTGTACATGTACTCAAGAGCCCCATTTTTACACCTATGACAGGCCTTCCTGGATTTTTCTACTTTTTAGTGGAGGAAGGGTCAGAATGTGTATCAGAAGGGGAGGAGGAAGAGGAGCAAACCCATTTCTACTTCTTACCGGCTTTCACTTAGGGTTCTGCATGCAGAGAAGTTGTCCGAGCGATCATTGACGACAAACCTCCCCCTCAAGGGGAAAACAACATAAGTTACTCTGACGGTAATCACACCATTGGGAGTTATTGTCACAGGGGAAGGAGTAGGCACTCTAAATGGAACCCATAACACAGAAACAGGGACTAAGCTAGTCACTGGTACAGGGTTTGTTAGGGCCATGAGCCCTTCAATCACAGGCACACGGGTGATAGGCATTGGGGTAAATAGCACTGAAGCTACAATCACAAGGGATAGGCAATGGGGTAAAACTCATAGGTTTTACAAGTCCCAGAGCCTACTATCACCCTTCCAGCTTCAGGAATTTCCCTTCAAAAGGGGCAAAAGCCTTCTTAAGTGCTTTCTTGGCTTTGGGCACACTGCTAGGATCACTACTGGGATCATGATTGATATCACTGGTGTCCCACTGGGGTCACTGGCACTGGGGACGCTGAAGAAGTCTTACTAACAAGCTCCCTCAAATAATTATAATGAGGGCCTAGCTGATAGACCTACCTTGTAGTCAGCAGTCTGTAAGGATGTTCTCCCTGTTCCTGGAATATAACACCCATTCCCCAATGAATAGGCCAGGGCAGTACACTCGGAAGTTTTTCAACGAACAACGTACATGATGAGAAGAGTAAAGTACTAAATAGTTTCCCAAGCATCGTTATGGACGTTGCAAAGAATAATGCTAGAAAAAGACTTAGCATTCTTGCTCCTCAAGAAAACGGCTGCCTTAAAGAAAGGTGCCTATCTACACTCGGCATACGGGGATAAGAGCCAACAATCATGCAGCTAATGTGCAGGGTGAGTACGAATCTATTGTTCGTTTAGCCATCAACTGATGGTGTCCATTCTTCATCTGCATGAAAATTCCTCCTTTGTCTCATCAATAGCACAAAGCCAAAATCAACCATTCAAAGTAAAAGTATAAGAAAATGATTAAACAACCTTGGATAAGACGCAACAGTACGTCTGTACTCACTATGACCGAAGACATAAGTGAAGAATCTTTGACAGAAGAGTGGGCAAAGGTACTAATGTACACTGACCCCGTCGTTAACACCGTTTTTAACAATTTCAACGGCCATTGCAGTTTCAATGAAGACTTTCCCCTTAGTAATGAGAAACAAAGGTTTGTACATGTGTAGGAAAAAATTAACTATTAACCTTCGATTTCAAACAACTTGCTTACTTCGAAAGTTGAATAATTTTTAATACATTAAATACAAACTGCTGCTTAAGTACTTGCAGTTAGTTTTAAGTATTCAATACAAACAATAACAACAAAAAGAACTAAGTTTACAATCGACTACTGTAAGCATTCTATACACCAACTAAAGCTACTTGCATAAACTACTGTCAGGAACTTCCAAAAGACAACTCACCACTAACATGAAGTGTACTGCAGTAATTGCAAACTTCCTTCAAGGCTTCAACTTCTCTCTCAATCCAAACATATAACTGATAGCGAAGTGTTCCACCATCCACTTCACAACCAGTTGCCAATGTTGCCAATTCTTCCATCATCATTTTCAGGCAGGACACAAACTTCAGTTGCTGTGCCATTATATCCAAATTTCTATGACCAGGATCCGATGAAGCTATTGATAAAAACAATTACAGTATTATTATAGAAATCAACAAAGTGATTAAATGCAAAGTAAAGAAATAAATTTCTACCTCACAATGGGATTAAGCCCAGGACATTTTGAATGATAGATTAAGGTGCAGCAGTCGCAAAGGAAGCTAGGAGCTAAGACCTGTAATAATTAAGAAGTTAATTAATGATCCAACTAATAGTGACTCGAGAGATGATATTTCATTTGGATTCAATGCTACAATCGCGGTCACCAGTTGGTTGTAAAACCGAGTCAAACTTGCTGGGATCCAAGCAGTGTGTTATCATCAAGTAATTCAACCTAAAACATCAAGTCAAAACACTTAACTCTCCGACAGTTGGCTGAAAGGATTTATCTGGTAAAAAATCTAAAATCTATCTGTCAAATAGAATACTTTACTTATTCAAAACTTTAAATTGCAGTCTTTACAAATCTTATATGAATTACAGTCTTTACAAATATAATATGATAGATTAAAAAAGATAAATTTCCATCAACTCCCTTACTTAACAAAAATAAAATTTTTCTTATACTGTACACAGTAATAACTCAGATTATAAGTAACTTTAAATACGAGCATATAAATTTGAATTGAGTTATGAGTAATGCATCAGAGTGCTAGCAAAAATTCCATGGCAAATGGGCATTTTTTGTGGATAAGTACTAATGAGAGTTACAAAATCAGTCACGTGGTGCCCATACGCCACCCACGTAGTGTTCACATGACTTTTACTCCTTTTCTATGCCATTTTGAAGAAAAGACAAAACAGTCTACTCTAGATAGGTTCTTTGTCAAAACTGAATGTAAAATTGTGAAAGGAAAACATCAAAGTGTTCATAAATGTTGAGCTAAAAGATCAAGTTATAGTGAACGTCATTCAAGAGAGAGAACTTCCGATATATTACCAGAACTGCTCATAAAGGGAGATTTTCCTCATCTCTGGTCTTGCTCACACCAGGTATGATTCTTTTTAAAGTAAAGTACGAGTTAATTTCTAAATTATCTATATCTTTCATTGTGAATTATTAATTCTTATCAATTTCTGATATTACAGATTATATTGTTCAATATCTACAATTGCAAAGCTTTAAAATCAAGTGTATATGCTTGCTTATGAACTTATGTAACACAAGTGAATTTGCTTTATTTCCTATGGAAAAATGGTTTTAGAATATGAGTATTTTAGGGTGCGAGTTTTCTACAAGAAAGACTTAAGCTTGTAAACTGTGGTACTACTGTAATAGGCTCATATAGGAAAAATAGGAAAAAATTTTTTCCTTAAGTAGTCGATAAAAGAAACTCTTATCCATTGCAAGAATTAACCTAAAAAATATGAGCACTAGGAAGTTAGTATATCTAGAATAGTCGAATAGTCTTCAATCCTTTTAAAACATCTAGAACTCATCCCACAAAAAAGGTTTAACCTAGTTAATTTTTAAATCCTGCTTTGTTAATAATTGAATGCTGAACCTCATCAATGCTATTAAAAAAAAATATATTTATGTACTTAATAAAGCATGAAAAAATGTAAACAATATACATTTAATTAACAAATAAATAATTTAACCTATTAGTTGACAAAGCCATATAAAACTGTTGATGATCGCTAGCATAAAAACACAATTTATCGAATATTTGTCATGCTTTCTAGGCTTCTCTACAGACTTTTAAACCTAACAGACAATATTTCAAACACATACTGTATAGGTTTCTATACAATCATGTATTTACATAACTAGAATATACTGGAAAATTTGAAAATAAAAAAATCTAAGTGGCAGTTGGTTTGATAAGCACAACTCCTGACAGAAAATCTCTTCCCTATCATAATTAAAAAATTTTCTTTCGTTTCCATTAAAAAGAAAATGTACAGTAGAACCTTGCAATCACAGACTATTAGGGGGATGGGCTGTACGTTATTGCCAATTCTCCATTTAATAAAAAATATGTCTTGAAACATTAAGCAAAACCATACTAAATTGTATACAGGACTACTATACAGGCCCAACAACTGGGGTAACATTAAAACAAGCAGCTGATATCAACACGCTTTCGTTTTTCACCCTTGAATAACATGATTACGGAATGTAAATTACATGAAACTCTCAAGACGAACATAGCGGCAAACACGTACCAAATCAAAACGAGTACAGCACCGGTAAACACTAGCGGGCAATCTCAGAAATACTACTACTTCTTTTCCAATGATTTGAATCAAACAATATCATAAAAAATCATATTTAAAACTATCATTTAAGGTTAGGTTAGAAATTAATGAAAATTTTAATTGATTTATCTCATAACTGTAGCATAACATGATTCTTAAATTACAAAACTGTGTGTAAAAACTATGTTTCAGTTATGTAAAGACGATGTTATTGTAAATGTTGTTTTACTCAGAAATTCAAGATAAATGAAGCAAAGCTGACTCTACACCATTTTTTCCTATATCCGATGCCCAAAAGGGCAACCAATTTTTTTTTTTTTTTATGTTTCACCACCAATCACTACTAATGAAAGAAAGAACTAAATAATGAATGAATACATTTACACAAAAAAAGGTGATTTTATTGCTATGCCTGTAAAACTTTTATTCAAAGACTTTAATATGAAGATATGCCAATATAATAATAAGGTAAAAATTATTCTATTACCTGTATGTAAATAAATATACAATTAATACATATAAATATTTTGGGACTACATACTTATTCTTACAGTGACCCTTACAATGACACCCAGACACAACTCTGGTTACCTGGATGTTTGTTGTATCCAATCTCTGTTATAAATGGGATCGTTGTTGCAAGGTTCTACTTTAACATTGAGCTAAAATTTTGTTTTATTGCATCCATTATCTAACAGCAACTCATGTGGTTAAAACACCACACCACACATACTTTCATCATAATCAGTGCCAGATGGCACGATGTCTTTTTTGGGAGGAATTGGTTCTTCTTCCTCTTCTTCTTCTTCATCCGCTCCTATTGAGAAATCAAGGTCGAGACCATCATCAACCTTAGTCTGCATTGATGGTGGCGAAGACCAATCAAATCCACCTGAGGTATAAAAACCTAAGAATTAACCACACTATAAGGCAGACTTCATGACACATTCCACCTTCCTGAAAAATTATATAACTTGATCTACAATACATGTCTATATTTGTGAAAGATGCTGAAAAAAAATTGTATACCATTTTTTTTAACAAGTACCAAAAAAAATTAATAACAAAGACAACCTCCTTCAAGTTGAGCCTTTTCATTGTGGACTAAACTTACCTCCAGTATCAGAGCCAAATAAGTCTGTTGCTCTACCACCTGTACTTTTACTGAAAAGATCACCACCATCCAATGTTCCTGTATGTATCAGCCCCAGTGCAGGTTTCTGTTCCTTAGATGGACTCCCCAAAAGATCTAATGGAGTAAATTATAGATCACAACTGTTCAATGATCTTAGAATAGTATCACATTCAATAACATGTTATTTTCATTAGTAAAATAAATTTTTGAATATACTTACCCGATAATCATGTAGCTGGCAACAGAGTTGACAGCTACATGATTATCGGGTAAGTTTAATATTGAAAATTAAATATTACTAAAAGGATGACGGTAAAACTTTTGTCAATAGGCCTACAGTTACGCATTAGGCTACAAAGAGCTCTTCAGTCTTCCTAAAATGGCATAATTCTGCTTTCAAATATTGTCACAGTTCTATAAGTTTCAAAACCTTTTGATGTTTCAAATTTATAAAATTCTACTCAATTTCTCAAGTTTTATGATTGTCTAAGGACAAAGCTCTCACAATAGTAAAATTACCAAGCAATTTAATAAGAATCAAATCCTAATGCTAATAAGAGGTAACTTCAAGTTTCATGTGAGCAAGATGAAATGTAAAAATTTAATCATCATATACAGTACTAAAAACCTAATATAATTTTTGTGCAACTTTCCTAAGTCTTAGATATGGTCAAGAATTTTTTTTAAGTATTTCAAAATAATACAAAGGTAATATGTGCTTCACTAGAACAGGTAATTGTAATACATCTTTATTCTTAACAAATCAAAACTAATTTTCATGTAAAAGTACTGCTTTCATACCTCCTGTCTCTGGGTTTTCTGGATCGATCACATTATCGGGTAATTTAGAAAGAACTTCTAAGGCCAATGTTGGGCACCCAGTGCGCAAATGAGCATGGGCAGTTGTGAAGTATAGTTGCCTTTCCAACGGTGTCATGCTGCTTTCATAAACACTCTTCTTGTCGAGAGTATCTTGACCTGATCCAAACCTGAAGATAAAAGCTTAAATTTCTTAGCACACCAATCATTCACTAGCCATAAACTTATGCCATACTTTACTAAAACCCTTTTTGTAATAAATTTAAATTAAGACCTAAATTCTGAAGCAAATGCTCTGAAAATATACAACTAGTAAAAAAGTATTTAAAAAATAAAACTTTATCAAAGGTTCTAAGAGAAATTACAAGGTTAGTAAGATACATAGATATTTCTTACATAAGGATCTATAGTATCAACTGCATACAAAATCAAGACAGTTGTAGTTTGATGTGAAGATATAAGAACATTTATAAAATGTGTTGTTTAAAAGCATAAGGAAAAGACAGGAGGCACTTTTATTTCCTATCATTCCAAACATTCACCAAAATTAGGTGTTCTTATGTCCTATTTGTTTCAGACACTTACCGAGATGCGATAAATGACACAGGATCCTTTGCACTGTTGGCTATGCACTGACGAATAAGTAGAGGATGGGTTCTCAAGTAAATATAGAAATTGAAGACACTTGGATCAGCTGAAAGGAAAAATAATACCCAAGTGACAGGTTTAAAAAAATAAAGTTCAAGTTTTGGCAACTTAAAAATACTTTCTTATCCAGATAATTGTAACAATAAGACTACACAAACTTGTTAATGTAATAGAAATGTCTTTGACAAGCAATCTGAATGCCAAGAGCCCAACAGTTTCAAGTGATCTTCACAATCTCATCATCCTTGTGAGATAAGGAGAGAGTTTGGTGGCTCTATAGGCATACCCTTTGAGTCATCAATAGCTATTTCCTAGCACTCCCTGGTTCTTGCTTGTGTGAATAGGTGTCTTGGGCATTGATCATATGCATATATGGTGGGTCTCTAGAATAATGTGCAACAAGAACAACAATCTGTCCCTTTTCTTTGCTGCTCATGAGTCATTTTTAAACAATAACAGACACTTCATAATGAAATTTCTTATTTCTATGCTCACACGATGTTCATGTTGCTTCTTCTCTAGAGGCTTGGTTTAGCTGACCTTTACCTGTAAAATTTTAAATTCTCAAAATTTTCCCATTTCCTTCCCTTCAATAAACATATGGACTTGGTAGAGGAACGAGTATTCAAGCAGTAAGTGGTGACTGATGCACCATTCTCTTTGTTTCCTCAGTTTCTTCAGTCGCCGGCTACTAAAAAAACCTCTTCCAGATTGTTTGCTTATCATTGTGCATTAAAATGTCTTCCTATGATATTCTTAGCAATTACAGTACTATGTTGTGTGTGCATGGGAATTGTTCCTAGAAGTTCAGTATCTGCTTTCCCTCAGTGAATCAAGGCAAGGGCAATACTGTGATTTAAATAACATTGTTACGATCTGAAATGCTAACTTCCAAAGAAAAAACATTAGTTAAGGGTGCTTATCTAAAGCAAGAGGAGGGCTATAGGGATTTATATTGCATACTTTCAGTCTTCTGCCTTGCAATTTAGATGACTAATACAGTGACTATGTATGAAGAAATGCAAGGTTTTAGCTGCAGAATAATGTAGATTAAAAGAATTCGAGTCTCCAAGAAGAATACGACTCTGTAAGGAGCAGTGAACATTCAAAACTCTTACTGAAGGAACACTATGTAATTAAACCATGAGACCCAAGTATGGAAGTCAGGCTAGTGCAAGTCTGACTTTATCTACCACAAGAGATGGCTTGCAGGCCTTCTATGAATAACAAAAGAATTTTAAAAAATTAAGATCAAACAATCATCACCGACTTGATGTGTCAAATCGTTATCCACTCCGCAAAAGATAAACAACTGTAATCACTCTCCTCATCATTATCTTGTATTGCTTTTTAACTTTTATAAATCTCTAGCATATCTTTAATTTCATCATGCATAAAGGTTCTCGGATAAGGAATAAAAATATGGGTCTGGATAGTTTCGAAAGGCAAACAATAAGTATACAGATAATAAACAATGAAAATCAAATCAAATCACCTGCACTAACACCTCTGGATGAGGTCTTATTGCTAGTGTAATCAGCATGATGAATTCCAAGGGTTACATCCGTTTGCAAAAGCGTGTTCAAAGAATTTCCGTAATCCTTTATCATCCAATAGGCTACAGAACGAATGAAGGGGTTTGGATGAACCTTCATCATATTCATATTCTCCCCTTCCTCATCTTTTCCCAAAATTCTCTGAAAAGATGAAGGTAAAGAATTAGTCTAATATTTGACTGTTGAAAACCTCAACACTAAAATAAAATTAACTTTTATTATTAGTATACTACAGAGAAAACATTAAATGAACTATGAACTTTTATTATTGATATACTACACTGAAGACATTAAATAAACTTACAGTATACAAGAGCTTGCACAGAGTTGGAGGTACTGCTTCAAGCTCTCCCTCATAAAGCCGTATTATTACAAGTGCCATCTGTTCATCTTGAAGTTTATTAAGTACCACCTATAGATTGAAAATGAGAAAAGAAGAATCAACACCTGTGAAAATCTTGATAGAAAACTAGTACTCATAATTTGCTAATACTTGTTTGACTAAATATATCTAAACATCACACATTGCTTTGAGATGATAATAAAAAAATAATTACTAATATTTTTAAGAACTCATAGTACTGAATCACAAATACTTAAGAACAAAATGCAAATAGTCGTGGAGATATAAAAATACAGTATACTATACCTCAAGGGCATCTTTTAAAGCACCAGCTAAGAGAAAGAATGCTGCAGCATGCTCGAAGCGTTGTTTACCCAAAAGAGCAAAAGCATTCTTTAAGGCTGCTTTGCGCCATCGTTCTTCAGAGAAGTTGTTGGAGAAGAATTCCGTCATTCGCTTGTCATTTATTGACCGGAATAAACCCCATACTAAGCTCTTCTTTTTCATTGCCAGATAATATATTGCTGCATCTAATGGGTTATTCTTCATAAGGAATGCGGCCTTAGCAACCTGTGAAATAAATAAACATTCAGGTAAGTGAATTTTATACACGGACCATTTTAGTGGCAAATGGCTTTTGGAAGCCATGGTGAAGGGTGTAAAGGCTCGGGAGTAAGAGCAATCTGGGCCATTTTACTGGCAAATGGCTTTTGGAAGCCATGGTGAAGGTTGCAGAGGCCCATAAGTATGCATCAATGATAAAACTATACATACTTCATGTTATAACAACAACCCAGTAGCACAAATTTCAAATATCATACAGGCTACCTTCACAGAAATAATATTATTAGAATATTTCTGGCAATGTTTAGATCCAAAGCAAATTATAAAGCAGTTTAAGAAAAAACCTGCACAGACTAGCAAATTCTAATACTGTACTTATCATGTAAAAAACATTTTGAAAGTTAGTGACTGGAATAAAAATATAAGGACACGGACTGGTAAAATTTGGCAAGACTCTAATTAGCAAACAAAAACAAGTCATAATGGTACAAAAACAAGTCATAATGGTTACAGAAAATTAGGTTAAGTCTTATAAAAGCATTTTTGGAGCAAAGAGGAATTATAACTGTATGCATGTACTATTACATTTCACTAGTCATGTAACAATACACATATTTTGTTCTCATTCATTTCTTAAACAATATACTAATAAATTTAATAAAAACCACATCTTGATTTACCTTGCAAATAATTTTTGACAGCAATGTGTTATTTCGAACCCACCATCCAAAGCCAAGTTCCCGAAGCTCAGACCATCTGGGATTTCCCTGATGAAAAAAGAAAAAGTTACAGAAGTTACAAACACATTTGCATTTACAACGTATCATCAAGAATATTTTTTTATGTTAGCTCTTTTCCATTTACAGGATGGGTTCGCTATACATGTATTCTCTTCATGAGTTCTCTACAGTATAATCTCTTCTATCCTGTACTGTACTCTGTCTTCATGAAACCCCATTAAGTACAGGTCTTCATCTACTACCCTTTTCCATAATATGATGGCCTTGCTAATGGTCTTTGCTCTACAATTCCCATAATAACTGTTCTTTTGTCAATCTCTTCATCATCCCTTCTCATCACATCCAAATTATCTAAATCTTTTGAGTTCTCAACCTTTTCTTGCAGCTTCTGGACACCGGATCACACCACCTACTCCTTGTTTATATCATGATTGCACTGTTCTAAAGTCAGAGGCTTAATATTCTAGTCACCCATCAAGAAAATCTCTTACACTATCTTTTTCATTAACCATGTCTCTGCTACATATACAGCAGTACAACTATATCCATCATACATCTTTGCTCTCTCTCCATTTTGTCCCTTATACCCTTAATCTCTTACTGCAATCTCAACTCCCACTTAACAGTCCAAAGCATCTCCAAGGTAATCCTGGTGTTCTACCTCTATTAAGCTTTGCCCATCTATTATAACAGGATTCTCAACTCTTTTAAATTCTCGATTTGATATTCTTATATTTTTAAGGCATCAAAATATTTTACTTTATGTATATTTTTAAAATGCAAAACATCTCGTGACATCATTAACTACATTTGGTACATAGTGAAAAGTTCACTACCTATACCTTCCCACAATTACTACATAGTCACTTCCCTCATTATCAAATATTTATATTTTTATTTTCCTTTAAAGTGACCAATAGCTTTGTTGAGCTTATGCTTATTTTCAATCTTCTCTCTATTCCATTTTAACCCTTATTCCCTGGATTCGACTATGTACACAAGGTCATTTGCATACAGTATAAGAGAGCCAAGGGAGGCCGAGGGCCTTCCTGGAACTTATATATCTTTCTGCTATAGAGAAAAAGACTTGGACCTCATCCCTAATTGCATTGGGACCTGGGAGACCTTTTAGTTCCATGTACAATGAGGGGAAAACCCTGCAGGTGCAGTACAATATAAAGAAAAAGATAAGAATCTGGACAGTATAATGGACGGTACATAGCAGGGATAGAGGTACAGTTAGGTTTGTTAGGAACGAAGTGGTGAGAGTGAGAACGGGTGTAAGAAATGAGTTAGCAACTAGAGTGGATATGAATGTGTTGAGGTGGTTTGGCCATGTTGAGAGAATGGAAAATGGCTGTCTGCTAAAGAAGGTGATGAATGCAAGAGTTGATGGGAGAAGTACAAGAGGAAGGCCAAGGTTTGGGTGGATGGATGGAGTGAAGGAAGCTCTGGGTGATAGGAGGATAGATGTGAGAGAGGCAAGAGAGCGTGCTAGAAATAGGAATGAATGGCGAGCGATTGTGACGCAGTTCCGGTAGGCCCTGCTGCTGCCTCCGATGCCTTAGATGACCGCGGAGGTAGCAGCAGTAAGGGATTCAGCATTATGAAGCTTCATCTGTGGTGGATGATGTGGGAGGGTGGGCTGTGGCACCCTAGCAGTACCAGCTGAACTCGGTTGAGTCCCTTGTTAGGCTGGAGGAACGTAGAGAGTAGAGGTCCCCTTTTTTGTTTTGTTTCATTTGTTGCTGTCGGCTACCCCCCAAAATTGGGTGAAGTGTCTTGGTATATATATGTATGTATGTAGTGCAAATGAAGGGATTGGGCAAAACTGTATTTATGTTTATTTCCCTTTAGTCAAAATGGGAGAATTCTGTTTCAGGACACTGGAACTTGTAAAAGATATTTCCCTCAGAGTGGGAAATATAATTTAATTCATGAGTCAAGGTTGATAATTCTATTGTTATTATACATAAATAATAAATTTCACGGGTATGATTTGTGGGGGCTACGTTCACATCAATTAGTCTAATGACGGCTGTCATCATCAGCAGGAGTCTGCGGGCCAGGTCTCTTTTTCATATCATCAGTCAATTACTGTATAGTCCTAATTACCTCATTACATCTTTAATTGGGGGCAGTCAATTACTGTATAGTCCTAATTACCTCATTACATCTTTAATTGGGGGCATGTTGTAAATGAAGACTTTGAATACTTGTTCAAGTTTCATCCTTGTACGGGATTACGTGTAGCACTAAGAGAATACTTACCCTATAAAGATCTCGATTATGAACTTCCTGTATCACATATGGATATTGCTATTAAAGCCTATTCCTTAGTTAGTGGCCTTTATATAAATAATAGCAGTTACAAATAAAGTAAATTTCCGAATACATGAACATTCCAAAATTTATTTAGTGTCACGTCAAACCATATCCTACATTTAAAGCAGTTAACCTGTGCAATATCTACGTTATTCATCACAATACATTTAGTCAGTCACTTACATGCCTAACAGATGGTATGAAGTCCAAAAGTTCTTCCTGACTTTCTGAATGGAATGCCCAAACAAAGTTGTGACAGCCAATTCCAGCTTTCTGTAAAGCAGCCCGCTGTGCTATTGGGAGGCATCTAAGTAAATATGTGTGATGGCGCACTGCTAAAAGAAACCGAAGACCACAGTCGTCAAGGGAATCTGCAATGATAATGCAAAACATGGAAGAGCATTAGTTGGTTTCTAATACTTCAAAAAAAAAATATACTTTCAACAGACTTCTGGCAGAATATCACAAGTTTAAAATAATTTGGTAACACAATGGTACAGTACAATAAGTAATATAGGGACACATAAAAAATGCAAACACTACGGACGATGCTCGGAGATAACTTTACGCAACGGAGATCCGACGGGAAAGAGCGAGCGATGCTGTCCTCGTGAGCAGCCTGTCGCCCACTCTGCCACCTAACGGCCGCATAGGGAACCATCTTGTATCCTCGTATCTCAAATTTGTCTCGTACCTCGGGGCAAAAATTTGCTTGAAATTTTCCTTGCATCTCAAATTTCTCGTATGTTGGGACACTCGTATGTCGAGGTATTACTGTAAACTTCTGCCAATAGATTTCTAATAAGAAACAACAGAGCATTCTTGGAGAGGACACATCCTGAAATCCTAACACAGTACCACAAACCTGTTAAAAACCTTTCCCCTATGTGTTCCCTTTTGTCTGAGTAAGATTTGAATGCCCTTATTGGTCAACAAAATCTATTTTCAGATATATAAAAGAAATTCCTCTCCAAAGAGGGAAAGTGGAAAGATTAAGGAAGATCTTTCATCTTGATATAATTTTTAGCATAGATGGTAGGCAAAAGGGATATAATAATTTTCTTAACCCTAAAATCCACATTACTGTATTAGAAAGTGACTGTAGCTCACTCATAAATTTAGCCGAGCCAAAGCTAAGAGAAAAGTTGCCATAACTGTAAAATATTAAAAAAAAGATCCTCCAAAGGTTCAAAATACAAAATCTTTAGATACTTCAACGACATTAATCTAGATTACAATAGACTGCTTTGACAATAGGAGATTTTGCAACTACAAATGACCTTAAAGCATCCTCAACATTATTAGTATCATCATTATTATGCTAAGCCACAATCCTAGTTGGAAAAGCAGGATGCTACAGGCCCAAGGGGTCCCAAGAAGGAAAATAGCCCAGTGAAGATAGGAAATAAATAAACTATACATGAGAAGTTATAGTAAAAAATATAAAATATCTAAAGATTAGTAACATTACAGCAGATCTGTCATTAACAAACAACAAAGAAATAAATCTACTCCTAGATGATTGAGTACAGTATTAAGCAAGAACTTATAACTCTTAATAGCTGCAATAGACAATTTACAATAAATGATATGAAAAACTGTGGTAGAAACTTTACAACATAGCATAAACAAGGTTGTGATATTGAAACACTCCTGGACCTGCATGAATCACAATATACATTCCAATGTCTAATTCAAATTATTGGTGGACTGCTTCGGAACATAAAACAGAAAATCTGGAGGACACAGAAGTCTCCTTTTCTCTCAGATTATGGTCAACAGTCAATCAGATGTAGCACCGGGTGTGTGGGTTTTTGCACGAACTGACTTCAAAACTAGTTGTCTGAGAAGATTGGTCCTGTAAGGCAATCTCCTTGGAGACACTGACAACAGAGGCCACATATTTGTATACCAGTCTCTCTTCGACCTAAAGGGACTCACCTGACTTTGAAGATAGTGTATTCTGAACTTTTTTCTTACTACCCAAATTATTGAGATTGGAAGAAATGCATACATGTCCAGATTTAACCAATCTTGTTACAAGGCATCCACTTTCCACTTTTGGGAAGGTGAACTTGTGTTTCCCGATACTTTCTTCTTATCAAACTAGCAGTGTGTTACAAGTCTGGCTCAAGGGCGGAATATTAGCCGGCTGCTTGATTTCAGATCCAATGACAACATCATAAGACAATGAAGTTCATACCCTTTTGAGGGAAAAAGTGCTAAGGCTAGCCTTTCTCTGGAGGGAGAACCCTGTAACCTCAGGGAATTCCTAAGGCACAGCACAGCGTCGTCAACGGGAACATGATCTGGTTACCTGTTTTGCTAAAGGAAACAGGCGACTCTCCCGGCCACGAAACTTGTCCAAGAGTTGAAGAAATCTTTAAAAGCAAAGTTTGAAAAGACGATGATAGTACTGTACGTCGGTGTTATTAGCCAGCTACAATCAAACTGACTGTGCAGTGTACTGGCAAGGAGGGTAGGATTTTCCCATTACTCGCTACCGCCAGCACAGCTTTACAAGTTTTAACTTTCGAGTTTCAGCTGCGCTTGCATCAATCTCCAAATTAAAGGAAGAAAACTTGTATTTGTATAGGAACAAACTATAACTTTATCACTCTCACCTTATAAAGATTTCAGCAATATCTTACTTTTGAATTTTGGAATTATACTCCAGAAACTAAAATACTTACTGGTATTATCCATACGTAAAATAAAAGCTTGTACAGTACTCAAAGATGTATAAAGGTTTGAAAACAGTAATGGTGGTTAAATTATTGCCATTAAATACTCTCAGTAACTATTAGTATCAAACTTTTTCTAAATGATATTCTAGTAGCAATCTTGAACTTTTACATAAACAGCACCTAACCAACAAAATTGTTCATTACCATACCCCCCAAAAATAAATACTACACTAATCATATTTCTATTATAAAAAAGAGATATTTCAATGAAAACATACCCATTGATGGCTCATCAGTGGCACCTCTGGAGTATGTCTCCTTTGCTAAAGCCTCTTTTGCTAAATTAATGTCGAAACGATCAGCAAAGTCCACATTGCATGATGCAACAGTATCAGCTAAAGCTAACAAATGCATCTGATCCAAACTAGATAGTCCTGGTAAGTGTGTATGAGTTAGCAGGGCTGCTAAAATCTGAGTCTGAAAAGAAACAAAATTGCTATAGTTATTTACAGTTGAAAAATTTATCTAGCAGAGAATTACAGGTATTACTTATATGAAAAATGTTATTTTCATTAGTAAAATAAATTTTTGAATATACTTACCCGGTGATCATATAGCTGTCAGCTCTGCTGCCCGACAGAAAAACCTAAGGACAAAATACGCCAGCGATCGCTATACAGGTGGGGGTGTACATCAACAGCGCCATCTGTCGAGCAGGTACTCAAGTACTCCATGTCAACACAGAACCAATTTTCTCCTCGGCCCACTGGGTCTCTATTGGGGAGGAAGGGTGGGTCCTTTAATTTATGATCACCGGGTAAGTATATTCAAAAATTTATTTTACTAATGAAAATAACATTTTTCAATATTAAACTTAGCCGGTGATCATATAGCTGATTCACACCCAGGGGGGTGGGTAGAGACCAGCATATATGTTAACATTAAGAGCTAAGTATTTTGTATTTCATTTTAGCAGTTATTCAAAATAACAAACATAAAATTAATAAGTACCTGGTAAGGAAGTCGACTTGAACAATTACTCTGCCTTTTTAAGTACGTCTTCCTTACTGAGCCTCGCGATCCTCATAGGATGCTGAGCGACTCCTAGGAGCTGAAGTATGAAGGGTTGCAACCCATACTAAAGGACCTCATCAAAACCTCTAATCTAGGCGCTTCTCAAGAAAAGACTTTGACCACCCGCCAAATCAACCAGGATGCGAAAGGCTTCTTAGCCTTCCGGACAACCCAAAAAACAACAATAAAAAACATTTCAAGAGAAAGATTAAAAAGGTTATGGGATTAGGGGAATGTAGTGGTTGAGCCCTCACCCACTACTGCACTCGCTGCTACGAATGGTCCCAGGGTGTAGCAGTTCTCGTAAAGAGACTGGACATCTTTAAGGTAAAATGATGCGAACACTGACTTGCTTCTCCAATAGGTTGCATCCATTACACTCTGCAGAGATCTGTTTTGTTTGAAGGCCACTGAAGTTGCGACAGCTCTAACTTCATGTGTCCTTACCTTCAGCAAAGCATGGTCCTCCTCATTCAGATGGGAATGAGCTTCTCGAATCAAGTCTGATATAATAAGAAACTGCATTCTTCGACATAGGTAAAGAAGGTTTCTTAATAGCGCACCATAAAGCTTCTGACTGTCCTCGTAATGGTTTAATACGTCTCAAATAGTACTTAAGAGCTCTTACAGGGCATAGTACTCTTTCTTGTTCATTTCCAACCAAATTAGAAAGGCTTGGAATATCGAACGATTTGGGCCAAGGACGAGAAGGAAGTTCGTTTTTGGCTAAAAAACCAAGCTGTAAGGAACATGTAGCCGTTTCAGATGTAAATCCAATGTTCCTGCTGAAGGCGTGTATCTCACTGACTCTTTTAGCTGTTGCTAAGCAGACGAGGAAAAGGGTCTTCAAAGTGAGATCTTTAAAAGAGGCTGATTGAAGTGGTTCGAACCTTGCTGACATAAGGAACCTTAGTACCACGTCTAAGTTCCAACCTGGTGTGGCCAACCGACGCTCCTTCGAGGTCTCAAAAGACTTAAGGAGGTCCTGTAGATCTTTGTTGTTGGAAAGATCTAAGCCTCTGTGACGGAAGACTGCTGCCAACATGCTTCTGTAACCCTTGATCGTGGGAGCTGAAAGAGATCTTTCCTTCCTTAGGTATAAAAGGAAGTCAGCTATCTGAGTTACAGAGGTACTGGTTGAGGATACTGATTTCGACTTGCACCAGCTTCGGAAGACTTCCCACTTCGACTGGTAGACTTTAAGAGTGGATGTCCTCCTTGCTCTAGCAATCGCTCTGGCTGCCTCCTTCGAAAAGCCTCTAGCTCTCGAGAGTCTTTCGATAGTCTGAAGGCAGTCAGACGAAGAGCGTGGAGGCTTGGGTGTACCTTCTTTACATGCGGCTGACGCAGAAGGTCCACTCTTAGAGGAAGTGTTCTGGGAACGTCTACTAGCCATTGCAGTACCTCGGTGAACCATTCTCTCGCGGGCCAGAGGGGAGCAACCAACGTCAACCTTGTCCCTTCGTGAGAGGCGAACTTCTGCAGTACTCTGTTGACAATCTTGAACGGGGGGAATGCATAAAGGTCTAGATGGGACCAATCCAGAAGAAAGGCATCTACGTGAACTGCTGCTGGGTCCGGAATCGGTGAGCAATAAATTGGGAGCCTCTTGGTCATCGAGGTTGCAAACAGATCTATGGTAGGCTGACCCCACAAGGTCCATAGTCTGTTGCATACATTCTTGTGAAGGGTCCACTCTGTTGGGATGATTTGACCCTTCCGGCTGAGGCGGTCTGCCATGACATTCATGTTGCCTTGAATGAACCTCGTTACTAGGGATATATTTCGATCTCTTGACCAGGTGAGGAGGTCCCTTGCGATCTCGTACAACGTCATCGAATGAGTCCCTCCTTGCTTGGAGATGTACGCCAAGGCTGTGGTGTTGTCGGAGTTCACCTCCACCACCTTGCCTCGAAGGAGGGACTTGAAGCTTCTCAAGGCCAGATGAACTGCCAGTAGCTCCTTGCAGTTGATGTGCAACGTTCTTTGATCCGCATTCCACGTGCCCGAGCATTCCCGACCGTCCAATGTCGCACCCCAGCCCGTGTCCGATGCGTCAGAGAAGAGGTGGTGGTTGGGGGTCTGAACAGCCAGTGGCAGACCCTCCCTGAGGAGAATGTTGTTCTTCCACCAAGTCAGTGACGACTTCATCTTCTCGGAAATAGGAATTGAGACCGCTTCTAGCGTCTTGTCCTTTCTCCAGTGAACAGCTAGGTGAAATTGAAGGGGTCGGAGGTGGAGTCTCCCTAACGCGATAAACTGGTCCAGTGATGAAAGCGTCCCTATCAGACTCATCCACTGTCTGACTGAACATCGGTCCTTCTTCAGCATGTTCTGGATGCATTCTTGGGCTTGACTGATTCTGGGGGCCGACGGAAAAGCCCGAAAAGCTTGACTCTGAATTTCCATTCCTAGGTACACTATAGTTTGGGATGGGACGAGTTGGGACTTTTCCATATTGACCAGGAGACCCAATTCCTTGGTCAGATCCAGAGTCCATTTTAGATTCTCCAGACAGCGACGACTTGACGAAGCTCTTAGAAGCCAGTCGTCCAAATAGAGGGAGGCTCTGATGTCTGCTAAATGCAGGAATTTGGCAATATTCCTCATCAGTTTCGTAAAAACAAGAGGTGCCGTGCTTAGGCCAAAGCACAGGGCTTGAAACTGGTATACAACCTTCCCGAAAACGAACCTTAGAAAAGGTTGGGAATCTGGGTGGATGGGGACGTGAAAGTAAGCGTCCTTTAGGTCTAACGAGACCATCCAGTCTTCCTTCCTGACCGATGCTAGAACCGACTTTGTCGTCTCCATGGTGAACGTCTGCTTTGTGACAAAGACATTCAGAGCACTGACGTCTAGCACCGGCCTCCACCCTCCTGTCTTCTTCGCCACTAAGAAGAGACGGTTGTAGAAGCCCGGGGATTGATGGTCCCGGACTATGACTACCGCTCCCTTTTGTAGTAAGAGAGTCACCTCTTGCTGTAAAGCTAGTCTCTTGTCCTCCTCTCTGTACCTGGGAGAGAGGTCGATGGGAGTTGTTGCTAGAGGGGGGCTTGCGCAAGAATGGAATCCTGTACCCCTCTCTGAGTAACTTCACAGACTGTGCGTCTGCGCCCCTGTTCTCCCAGGCCTGCCAGTAGTTCTTGAGCCTGGCTCCCACTGCTGTCTGAAGAAGGTGGCAGTCAGACTCTGCCTCTAGAGGACTTGGAACCCTTCTTCTTGCTCCCACGTTGACCTTCGGCACGAGCACCTCCTCTGCTGGAGGCTCTGCCACGAAAGGGCGGAATGAACCTTGACGCTGGAGTGTCCATCCTGGGTCTAGGCACGGAGGGCAAAGGGGTGGCTTTGCGTGCGGATGACGCAACCAGGTCATGAGTGTCTTTCTGGATCAAGGAGGCGGCAATCTCCTTGATCAACTCTTCAGGGAAGAGACACTTCGAGAGCGGAGCAAACATAAGTTCCGACTTTTGACATGGGGTGACTCCAGCTGACAAGAAGGAGCAAAGGTGATCCCGCTTCTTGAGGACCCCGGACACGAAAGAAGCCGCAAGCTCACTAGAACCATCCCGTATGGCTTTGTCCATGCAGGACATAATGAGCATGGAAGTTTCCTTGTCAGAAGGGGAGGTCTTCCTGCTCAACGCTCCCAAACACCAGTCCAAGAAGTTAAAGACTTCGAATGCTCGAAATACTCCTTTCATAAGATGGTCCATATCCGAAGGAGTCCAACAAATCTTGGAGCGTCTCATGGCCAGCCTGCGGGGAGAGTCTACCAGACTTGAGAAGTCGCCCTGGGCAGAGGCAGGAACTCCCAAGCCGAGAACTTCTCCCGTGGCATACCAGACGCTAGATCTGGAAGCAAGCTTGGCCGGGGGAAACATGAAGGCTGTCTTCCCAAGCTGCTTCTTGGACTGCAACCAATCTCCCAGTACCCTTAAAGCTCTCTTGGACGAGCGAGCGAGTACGAGCTTCGTAAAGGCAGGTGCGGATGACTGCATGCCTAAAGCGAACTCAGAGGGAGGCGAGCGTGGTGCTGCAGACACAAACTGATCAGGATATAAATCCTTGAACAGCGCAAGCACTTTCCTAAAGTCTAAGGAGGGAGGCGTGGTCTTGGGTTCGTCGATGTCCGTGTGTTGGTCGTCAAGATGTGCAGCTTCGTCATCATCAGAGGTCCATCGTCTGAATGTTGAGGAGGAAGCGGCAAAGGAGTAGGTAAAAGCTGGGCGGCTGAGTCCGGCAGCACGGGTGCATGCGTGGCTGCACTGGACCCAACGTCATGGAAACGTTGGTCAGTCTGTGAACTGGCAACAACCATAGCTGTGTGGGGACACAAGGCGTCTACTCCTGACTGCGGTTGAGTAGCGGAAACCACAGTGGGTTGCGGTGGTTGACGCACAGCGTCAAAACACGGCAACTTAACTCCACCCTCCTGTTGTTGTGGTAACACGCGAACGTTAACGGAGGGTTCCGTGCGTCGGTGAACGTCAACATGCGTCTGGCAGGGTACACTGCGCATGGGTGGAGGAACTCTCACAGCTGGAGTGCGGGAGCAGGCAGCCTCAGCGTCTGCTGGGCGCACAACCGTGGTAGGTTGTAGGCTAACGGGTGCAGCGTCAACCTTCTCCGCACGATACTCCTGCATGAAAGAAGCTAACTGAGTCTGCATAGACTGTAGCAAAGACCACTTAGGGTCTACAGCAGCGGGTGCGGCAACAGACGGTGTTACTGCCTGTTGCGGTACCACTTTGCCTCTCTTTGGAGGTGTGCAGTCGTCGGAAGACTGCAGCGAGTCCGAACTGACCCAGTGGCTACACCTGGGCCGTTGGACTTGCGCGGAAGGGACCTTGCGTTTAAGAGGCCGTGAGACCTTGGTCCATCGTTTCTGGCGTGAAACCTCTTCCGCAGACGAGGAATGAACGGGCTCACTCGTCTTCTTGTGGGTGGGACGATCTGGGAAAGATACGTCCGAAACCACGGAGGGAACGTCTGTCCGCTGATTAAAGCCTGTCGAACCCTTTGGTCGTACGACATTGCTTCTCCCCTGGGCTTGGGAGCTTGCAAGAGGTCCCGGACTGGGAGGACGACAGGCACGAACAGACGCACCCTCATGCGTAACACTAACACTTTTCACTGCACTAACCACTTCACTTCCCACTGCACTTTTACCCTTCAACTCCCTGACGTCAGCCATGAGTTGGTTGCGGTCACTCGCCAATGACTCGACTCTCTCACCCAGAGCCTGGATGGCACGCATCATATCTGCCATCGAAGGTTGTTGAGTGCTAGAAGGGGGATCAGGAGCAACCACTACAGGGGAAGGAATAGGTTGTGGGGCATGTGGAGAGGAAAAATCAACTGAGCGAGACGAACTCCTCCTGACTCTATCTCTCTCTAGCCTACGTGAATATTTCAGGAATTCTTGAAAATCGAATTCCGAAAGCCCAACGCATTCCTCATATCGATCTTCCAATTGACAGGTTTTACCCCGACAATTGGAACAAATGGTGTGCGGATCGATAGAGGCCTTCGGAAGACGCCTTGAACAGTCCCTAGCGCTACACTTCCTGTACTTGGGGACTTGAGAAGGGTCAGACATCTTGAATTAGTCAAAGGGGGAATTCAAAATCTATCCAAGTCGTCAACAAATAATCCAAAATTCAATAAAAGAATGCAAGGAAGTATTGAAGATAACCTCTGCACAGCGAAAGCTAATAACCAGAAATGAATACTTCACCAAATAACGTGAAAATCAATCCAGAAAGCAACAGCGTATTTAGTAGGTCTTGCCAGTGGCACGACAGAGAGAAAATTGGTTCTGTGTTGACATGGAGTACTTGAGTACCTGCTCGACAGATGGCGCTGTTGATGTACACCCCCACCTGTATAGCGATCGCTGGCGTATTTTGTCCTTAGGTTTTTCTGTCGGGCAGCAGAGCTGACAGCTATATGATCACCGGCTAAGTTTAATATTGAAAAATATTAAACTTTGTAAGGTAAAATAATAAAATAGTTGAACTAGACTAAGACCCTTTATATGAGCGTAAGTGAAGTTATTTACATGCTATACGTTTATCAAGTGGAAAATTACTGGTATCACTAATGAATATAAAACTGGCCAGTGTACACTTTTCTTAATATCATTATCACAAAATGATGAAAAAGGACCACCAAAACCTATGTCTAAGTTTAAGAATTTTTTTTTTGGGTGAGAGGTGAAAATTTAAGCAAGATAAAGAGTTAAATAAGTTGGACAACTAAGTAGCAAGAGACCAAAGGGAACATAACAATAGTAAAAGGTGTAAAACCTTTCTAGCTGAGGGAATGGTTTAAAGGTCACTCGTAAATAGCAGAAACAAGGGACAGTGCTAATACCCTATCAGGACAAGGCTCTAGAGACTGACAATATATCTATTTTTTTGATGACTCGCACTTGCCCCAAATCTGTCTTTGCTTATTCCTCAAGTTTGAAATCTTATATCCTTTCTCCTTCCCTTATGCCTAGCCTTTCATTCAATTGTTCTACCACTCTTCCAATGGCTATACCTACTTTTCTCATCAAATCTTTTGCCTCTTCTCTATATCATTCTCCTCTGCCTCCTGTGGATACCTTACTTTCCAGTTCTTAAATGCATTTGATTTTCAATTAACTGACTCTTGCAACTCTCTGACCACGACCCCTTTTCTCCTTTTAACAACTATATCCTCTGGTTCTTCCCACTATTTCCTCTGCTTCACCTACACATATTTCTTTCATATCTGCCTAGATATTTTCCACTCTGTTACCCTGTCCAATCTCTTTCCAGTTCTCTCTCTCTCACAATCCTCCTAAATTGCCCGCCCTTTTCTGCTTCAATCTCCAAAACCTTAACTATATACAGTATGCACTTACATACCTCGCATTAGAATGAATTAGCATAAACCTCAATTCGTGAATAAAAAAGGAAGGTAATATACTGTAATTTCCCCCGTCATCATTATAAAAAAACTAATACGACCTAATACAAATGGTAGATACTTTCCCAAAACTTTTTGTCTGATGAGTAACTTGAATTGCAAAGTAAAAACCCAAAACGTTTTGCCAGATAAGTAACCTGAAGTGCAAAGTAAAAACCAAAAACGTTTTGCCAGATAAGTAACCTGAAGTGCAAAGTAAAAAGCAAAATATTTTTGCCAGATAAGTAACTTGAGGTGCAAAGTAAAAACCAAAAAAATCTTATTGGTTTTGAATTTCAAGAGAAGAATGACAACATTGTCAAATTTATATTCTATCACAACTTTTGGTTTACAAACTACTCACCCACCATATAATGCAATCATGGTGATCACTTTAAAATCATTCCTATTACAAAAGATGCCAATTTTAATTCTGGAAGATTTAGAAAACACATGAAATATTGAGCTCACCTATCCATAATTCAGAAAACATACACGACATCTTGAGTTCAACTATCCATAATTCATAAAACATACATGATATCTTGAGTTCAACTATCCATAATTCAGAAAACATACATGATATCTTGAGTTCAACTATCCATAATTCAGAAAACATACATGACATCTTGAGTTCAACTATCCATAATTCATAAAACATACATGATATCTTGAGTTCAACTATCCATAATTCAGAAAACATACATGACATCTTGAGTTCAACTATCCATAATTCAGAAAACATACATGATATCTTGAGTTCAACTATCCATAATTCAGAAAACATACATGACATCTCGAGTTCAACTATCCATAATTCAGAAAACATACATGACATCTCGAGTTCAACTATCCATAATTCAGAAAACATACATGACATCTCGAGTTCAACTATCCATAATTCAGAAAACATACATGACATCTCGAGTTCAACTATCCATAATTCAGAAAACATACATGACATCTCGAGTTCAACTATCCATAATTCAGAAAACATACATGACATCTCAAGTTCAACTATCCATAATTCAGAAAACATACATGACATCTCGAGTTCAACTATCCATAATTCAGAAAACATACATGACATCTTCAGTTCAAATATCCATAGTTCAGATAACATACATGACATCTTGAGTTCAACTATCCATAATTCAGAAAACATACATGACATCTCGAGTTCAACTATCCATAATTCAGAAAACATACATGACATCTCGAGTTCAACTATCCATAGTTCAGAAAACATACATGACATCTCGAGTTCAACAATCCATAATTCAGAAAACATACATGACATCTTGAGTTCAACTATCCATAATTCAGAAAACATACATGACATCTTGAGTTCAACTATCCATAATTCATAAAACATACATGATATCTTGAGTTCAACTATCCATAATTCAGAAAACATACATGATATCTTGAGTTCAACTATCCATAACTCAGAAAACATACATGATATCTTGAGTTCAACTATCCATAATTCAGAAAACATACATGACATCTCGAGTTCAACTATCCATAATTCAGAAAACATACATGACATCTTCAGTTCAACTATTCATAACTCAGAAAACATACATAATATCTTGAGTTCAACTATCCATAATTCAGAAAACATACATGACATCTTGAGTTCAACTATCCATAACTCAGAAAACATACATGATATCTTGAGTTCAACTATCCATTATTCAGAAAACATACATGACATCTTGAGTTCAACTATCCATAATTCATAAAACATACATGATATCTTGAGTTCAACTATCCATAATTCAGAAAACATACATGACATCTTCAGTTCAACTATTCATAACTCAGAAAACATACATAATATCTTGAGTTCAACTATCCATAACTCAGAAAACATACATGACATCTCGAGTTCAACTATCCATAATTCAGAAAACATACATGACATCTCGAGTTCAACTATCCATAGTTCAGAAAACATACATGACATCTCGAGTTCAACAATCCATAATTCAGAAAACATACATGACATCTTGAGTTCAACTATCCATAATTCAGAAAACATACATGACATCTCGAGTTCAACTATCCATAATTCAGAAAACATACATGACATCTTGAGTTCAACTATCCATAATTCAGAAAACATACATGACATCTTGAGTTCAACTATCCATAATTCAGAAAACATACATGACATCTTCAGTTCAACTATTCATAACTCAGAAAACATACATGATATCTTGAGTTTAACTATCCATAGTTCAGAAAACATACATGATATCTTGAGTTCAACTATCCATAATTCAGAAAACATACATGACATCTTCAGTTCAACTATTCATAACTCAGAAAACATACATGATATCTTGAGTTCAACTATCCATAACTCAGAAAACATACATGATATCTTGAGTTCAACTATCCATAATTCAGAAAACATACATGATATCTTGAGTTCAACTATCCATAACTCAGAAAACATACATGATATCTTGAGTTTAACTATCCATAATTCAGAAAACATACATGACAACTTCAGTTCAACTATTCATAACTCAGAAAACATACATGATATCTTGAGTTCAACTATCCATAACTCAGAAAACATACATGATATCTTGAGTTCAACTATCCATAATTCAGAAAACATACATGATATCTTGAGTTCAACTATCCATAATTCAGAAAACATACATGATATCTTGAGTTCAACTATCCATAACTCATAAAACATACATGATATCTTGAGTTCAACTATCCATAACTCATAAAACATACATGATATCTTGAGTTCAACTATCCATAATTCAGAAAACATACATGATATCTTGAGTTCAACTATCCATAATTCAGAAAACATACATGACATCTTGAGTTCAACTATCCATAATTCATAAAACATACATGACATCTTCAGTTCAACTATCCATAATTCAAAAAACATACATGATATCTTGAGTTCAACTATCCATAATTCATAAAACATACATGATATCTTGAGTTCAACTATCCATAATTCATAAAACATACATGACATCTTGAGTTCAACTATCCATAATTCAGAAAACATACATGATATCTTGAGTTCAACTATACATAATTCAGAAAACATACATGACATCTTGAGTTCAACTATCCATAATTCATAAAACATACATGATATCTTGAGTTCAACTATCCATAATTCAGAAAACATACATGATATCTTGAGTTCAACTATCCATAATTCAGAAAACATACATGACATCTTCAGTTCAACTATTCATAACTCAGAAAACATACATAATATCTTGAGTTCAACTATCCATAACTCAGAAAACATACATGATATCTTGAGTTCAACTATCCATAATTCAGAAAACATACATGACATCTTGAGTTCAACTATCCATAATTCAGAAAACATACATGACATCTTGAGTTCAACTATCCATAATTCAGAAAACATACATGATATCTTGAGTTCAACTATCCATAATTCAGAAAACATACATGACATCTTGAGTTCAACTATCTATAATTCATAAAACATACATGATATCTTGAGTTTAACTATCCATAATTCAGAAAACATACATGATATCTTGAGTTCAACTATCCATAACTCAGAAAACATACATGATATCTTGAGTTCAACTATCCATAATTCAGAAAACATACATGACATCTCGAGTTCAACTATCCATAATTCAGAAAACATACATGACATCTTCAGTTCAACTATTCATAATTCAGAAAACATACATGACATCTTGAGTTCAACTATCCATAATTCATAAAACATACATGATATCTTCAGTTCAACTATCCATAACTCAGAAAACATACATGATATCTTGAGTTCAACTATCCATAATTCATAAAACATACATGATATCTTGAGTTCAACTATCCATAATTCAGAAAACATGCATGACATCTTCAGTTCAACTATTCATAACTCAGAAAACATACATAATATCTTGAGTTCAACTATCCATAATTCAGAAAACATACATGACATCTTGAGTTCAACTATCCATAACTCAGAAAACATACATGATATCTTGAGTTCAACTATCCATAATTCAGAAAACATACATGACATCTTGAGTTCAACTATCCATAATTCATAAAACATACATGATATCTTGAGTTCAACTATCCATAATTCAGAAAACATACATGACATCTTCAGTTCAACTATTCATAACTCAGAAAACATACATAATATCTTGAGTTCAACTATCCATAACTCAGAAAACATACATGATATCTTGAGTTCAACTATCCATAATTCAGAAAACATACATGACATCTTGAGTTCAACTATCCATAATTCAGAAAACATACATGACATCTTCAGTTCAACTATTCATAACTCAGAAAACATACATGACATCTTGAGTTCAACTATCCATAACTCAGAAAACATACATGATATCTTGAGTTCAACTATCCATAATTCAGAAAACATACATGACATCTTGAGTTCAACTATCCATAATTCATAAAACATACACATGATATCTTGAGGTTCAACTATCCAGAATTCAAACAGACAAATCCCTCAAAAAACCATAATGTACATACTAAGAAAATTCAGATGTACAATGAACGAAATCTTGTCCCTGTGGAACAAGAAACCAAACTGTTACATCAAAATGATGTGAGTACCAACTTTTGGCTATCCACAGGCACAAAATGGGTACAGTAGTACTAATAACATTGATGGAATATACTACGGGCAAATTCTTGATATTTTCTATCTTGTTACCAAAGTTTTGCTTCAAGAAACATTGTAGGCTAATGAATAAAGGGAAGATTCACTTAAATAACACAGTTTTTACATTGACTAAGCATGAAAGCTGCTGAATATCATGATACAGTACCTGCTTTTGTTCAATAACAAAATCTCAGTTTACGTCTTTTTTCTAAAAGGTGTCATAGCATTTAATTCCATAAAGAACTAGAAATCTAATAAATCCCCCATATATTAAGTCTTATTACATCAATGTTAAAAATGTATTACCTTGGGTAGGGTATTGTTTAGTGGTCAACTATTTTTCCGCCACATTCTTAAACTTCTGAGGATCCGATGACGCACTTTGGCGTCAAACAATAATGTAACTTAAGTGCTATATAGAAAATTTTGTCAGCTTTCTAATGCAATTTTTTATTTCTTCCTACCTTTATTCCTTTCTTAGTTACGATACAAAACATCACTGTAAGTAGTATGACAAATGATGTCATTGCTCCCTGATCAACCTTGCCACTGCTGGGAATGTTTAATTTTATTTAATTATCTATTTAATAATTATTATTATTATTATTATCATTATTACTTGATAAGTTAAAACACTAGTTGGAAAAGCTGGATGCTATAAGCCCAAATGCTCCAACAGGGAGAAATAGCCCAGTGAGGAAAGTAAATAAGGAAATAAACTACTAGGGAATTTATGAACAATTAAAATACTGTACTGTATTCTGAGAACAGTAACAACATCAATATAATCTTTCATATATAAGCTAGACCATGGTACAGAGGCAAGGCACTACGCAAGACTAGAAAACAATGGTTTGATTTTGGAGTGTCCTTCTCCTAGAAGACCTTCTCTTCTCCCCATACCAAGAGGAAAGTAGCCACTGAACAACTACATTGCAGTAGTTAATCCCTTAAGCAAAGAAGAATTGTTTGGTAATCTCAGTGTTGTTAGTTGTATGAAGACAGAGGAGAATGTGGAAAGATTAAGTCAGACTTTTCAGTGTATGTGTAGGCAAAGGAAAATTGAGCCGTAACCAGAGAGAAGGCTCTGATGTAGTACTGTCTGCCTAGTCAAAGGACCCAATACCTCTCTAGCAAGAGTATCTTACAGGAATTTTATGGAAATAATATTGGACATGCAATGGGTAAAGACTGAAAAGTTTACGATTGTGAATAGAATTAAATGGGAAATATTTTAGTTCTTACCTGACGTGGACCAAAGAAGGCAATGCTTTTAACTTCATGAGTAAGAGACTTCCGTCGTCCACCACCGACGTCAACTTCATCATCGTCTAGCATCAAATCGTCATCTTCAGTAGACATTGCAGGGGCTCCAAATAGTTCAGCATAGGTCTGTAAAATCAAATAATATTCCAAATATTAGAAGAAAGTGTAATACAAACAACAAATAGAACCAAAATACCAACATTAATCACCGTAACTTGTCTTTTATTCTAATTCTTGAAGCCAACAAAATTATTAGAAGTTATCTTGCATCAAGGATAAAAATAAAGAGAGGAGTATCACAACAAAATATTTTATACAGCCTGATATCATTAGCTAAAATTGAGCAGATACTTCAAAGCAGACTTTTATTTTTGGAAGAGATATTATCACAACACTCGACAGTCCACCATGCTGATGTGAATAAATTTAAAGTTGGTGTCAAGTTATTTTTTCTCTTTTTTATACACTTGGGAGAATCTTATTCTATGATGGGAGGACAGAATTCTACAGCTTTCATTACATTTACTTGTTTATTCAGTTTATTTCTTTGATTGATTTGGTCTTACGACTAGACTAAATAATTTTCAGAGTAACTCAAAGATATTTAATGATAATAAGAAAACATTTGTCGCCTGCAAAAACTTACTTCCTCTTTATTGTCTGTCTTTTTTGTTTGATGAGTCTGTGTGTCTTTATCAGCCTCAAGTAAGAGCCACAAAGGAAGAGGAGGTATAGATGTTACTTCAATGTAATCCAGCGTTAGTTCTTCAGGCAATAAAGTTGGAGAACCTCGTCCATCTCTGCTACACTGGAAAGACACATTAATAAACTTATAAATATTGACAAATAAAAACATACAGGGCTAAAATCAAGTCTTAATTGGAGTCCAGTACTATGATTTCTCATTGTACAAGAAACTAATTCATAATAATGTTTTCACTTTAATGAAAAAACCTAAATATTGTATACATAAAGCATATACTGTACATCTTCAGTAATCCCTAGCCACATTGCAGTTCACCTACGGAACCCTCAGAAATTTGCAGATTCATAAGCATATCATATGTAAATCTATATTGAAAACTCCACTTTACATTATGAGTTTCTGTGTGTAGATGAGTTTTATACTTTTCAGATTTAACCTATCCTTTTGTTGTAGAAAATAGCCTTTTTAGGGCCCATAAATCAATAAAGTAAGTTACTACAGTAATAAATAAAAAAACAATAATTTAGTTCGGTAGCGAGAAAGCAATGTATATCACGAAGAAAATATGAATTTGCCATAGGCTCACAAAGTATTGCTCTTCTATATGAAAAAGAAAACTCAGGAAAAGTGAGTAGAGTACCCTAACTTAACCAGATGATTACTTCAAGGCACTGGTATACGAGACACAATGAATCAGAGCACGTGGAATGTATCCTGGCTGCTTATTAGCTGTTGGACTACGGGATTACTCTCAAGCAAACTATAGCATTCATTATTTCAAGCTGTCCAGTTTGCTACTAACCCTACGTACTTATCGCTCTGCCTTTTCATCTGTGGTGTAGTTTTTATTTGTTTGGCATTTTTGGCTAGCATTATGAATTGCTGTTAAACCTTATGATGCCACCTAAACATCCTACACCTTCTAGGGCTTTTGGCAGTTAACCCAAGTGTCGGAGGAAGATGCTTACTACTGCGGAGAAGTTGAAACTCCTTGATATGCTTAAGGAAGGAAGAAACTATGCAGATGTAAGTCACCCTTATGACATCAACGAATCTACTCTTCACTAAATCAAGAGAGACCAAAAGAATATAAGGACAATGGCAAATGTCACTTTTAACCAGCCAGCGATAAAGGTAGAAACTTATTGCAATAATGTCATCATAAGGATGGAGTCAGTATTAACCATTTGTATAGGTGGATTCAGAATTAGCCCTTTGTATAAGTAACTGTAGAAACAGGAACATTGCACAGTATACCAACACAACACACAACAAGTTTATGGATGGCTCTGACGATGACCCAGAATCAGGAGCATCTAAAGCATCTCTCACCAAACCAACCAAATTTAATGTCAGCAAGGGTTAGTTTGATCAATTTTAAATGATTTTTTACCTTAAGTGTGTCAGTGTATAGAGAAGCTCCCTCTGCTGACAAACTGGCCTCTGATGAGTACTGTACATGAAGGAGATGTTCCAAACCATTATCAAGAAAGGGGGCTATTCTCGTGAGAAAATTTTCAATATGGATAAGACTGGCCTCTTTTGAAAAGGTATGTCATCGTGGACTTCATTATGAAGGAGGAGGCTACAGGTCCTGGATTCAAGGCTTACAGATTTCCTTACACTTATAATGTGTGGAAATGCTATATGACTTATGATAAAACCTGTGCTTATTTATAAGTCCAAAAACCCAAGAGCCCTCGAAAACAAAAAAAATAAGGCCCTGCTGCAAGTGGATTGGATGCACAACCTAAAGGCATGGATACAAAAACACTGACTTTGGATTGGTTTCATCAGTGCTTCAACCCCAAAGTCAACCTTTATCTTGCCGAAAAAGGAATCAATTTTGAAATGCTGCTTCTAATGGACAATGCTGGTTACTGAACTATCGACCTGTATTACAAGGGCATAAAAGTAGATTTCTTACTGCCGAAAATGATATCACTGATTAAACCAATGGGTCAAAGCATTAATTGTGCATTCAAGACACTTTATACTCAAAACTCCTTGCAAAATTTGGTCGAGTCTATAGATCAGATAACTTCTCACTGAAGGAGTACTCTACTAGCACTGTGACTCCAAAATATCCAGAAGAACATAAAATAGATGAAGAAAGGAACACTCAATGATTGCTGGAAGAAACTGTTGCCATAAGTGGTTAACGATTACAAAGGATTCTTTCCTAACGAAATCCACCAATATATAAGGCAATTAGGTTGGTGAAATTGCTTGAAGGAGATGGCTTCACAGATATGAATACTGACAATGTAAATGACCTGAAGATCTGACAGAGATGATGAAGTTTGCAAATAAAGACACAGAGGAAGTGCATGAAGATCCTGGGGAAGAAGAGAAAGTTGGCCTAACAGTATATAACGGCTTTAAACTCTAGCAAGAAAAACAAAAGAACTTCAGACACTGGCTGAAGATTGGGACCTGCAGATAAACGATTTGTGTTGCAGTTCAGAAATGCAATTGATGGAGCCATGGAAGATTATAAGAACACCCTTAAGCATAAGATAAGGTAGCATCAGCAATTGCCGATCACTATGTTCCTCACCAGAAAAAAAAAGAATACACGGGCACTACTCTGTCAGGAGAAATAAATGTTACTGTACTGTACTGTACTTTCTGGACAACAAAGATATTGCAACAACTGATGCAACGCCTGCTGAAGTGATACTTTCAGAAGAACAGTAATGCTCTTCGTCACTATCTACATACTACTTCAGTACTGCACAGCTTATCATCATCATCATTAATCAAGTTTACATATCTTCACTGGTGACTCAGAGCTAAAAGATACTTCCAAGAACCATCCAAAGATTTTACTTCAATTAACAATGACAAAAACTTTAAACACTTACAGATCCACCTTGATTTCCAGACATAGACAGCGTCCTTGATCGAGACCAGGTACGGGTACGGTTATCATCACCATCAGAAACGCTGGTACGGTTTGCAGCTTCAACACTGCGTTGACCCAGTTGTGATAGACACCTGTCAAGAATAGGAATAAATTTATTTCATAATATAAAAAAATATTAACTAATAAGGAATCCTATACTATCCTAATATTTTTTTCAATTCATAGCAATAGTACTTTGAATACATTTATACCATCCTTAAACTTAACTAAATTATTAAATTGAATTTTCCCAACTGTCAAAAAAGTATCATGTTACGTTTAAGAGTAAGAAAATCAAAAAATCTTTACACATAAATGTCTTTAAAATGCACATAAAACTTACCTATAGAATAAGAACTGTATACAATGTGCAAGTAAGAAAATCAAATAATCTTTACACATGTGTCTTCAAAATGCACATAAAACTTACCTACAGAATAAGAACTGTATACATTGTGCATATTTACAAATGCTAACTAGACCCTAATGTACAAGAACACTATCCCCAGGTTAGAAAAATTAGGCCGATACTCAAAGTTGATTTCTAAAGCAATTAACTTGTATGGCATTTACATTGTATTTTTATAGTGGTTTCCAGTTTATTTTTGTCACAACTAATAACTGGTACTGGCACGTAAGAAAAAGGAATTTGTAAGATTAAAATCATGGGCTGCACACAGTTTCTAACTGCCAATAACTGCAGTTTATAGATTAATGAATAACGATGGGGATGTAAATTTATCAATTGAGTATTTGAACCCAGATAGCACAAATGACTATAGATACCAATAGTGTACTCAACACAGCTAGTAAGGGAAATCAAGATTTTACAAATCTGTTACTTTACTTAAAACTTTTAAAAACTCTGCATAAATTACATTTTCATTTACAAAACCTAAGAAAGAGAGCAGAGCATTACCCAGTAATATATAATTTCTTCAAGAAAACAGCAAATCATTGACAATAATAAAAGCATAGAAAAAATCCAGCATTAACATCTAAATCTAATCAACTGCCCAAAGAATGTAGTGAATTACTTGATAAAATTTTCAGCTTCTCCCAGACCAATAGCTATTTGTACAAATCTAGCCAAGACTGTATTCTTGGCAGACATTAGTTACCACAACTACTTGAACTCTGTAAAATGTATAAGACAAATATGGTTGAAAGTAAGAGTGAAAGATATAATATCACTCATGTAACATTGACTTGTATGTGATAACCAATGCAAATAAAAATACTGCAAGTAATAAATTATGTAAAAATATGGGCTTGACCAGACTCAAGTTAACTGCAATGAGTTTGATGTACTATACTTGAAAGATAAAATGTTTATGGAGGACCCATAATCTACTGAATGTGTAAAATAGTCCCTCAGACAAAAACTTGGTTGCTTTCTAATCCAAAAACAATATTTTCTAGTAACTATTTCTTAACTCAAGAATTGGCAAAAGTGCAATACATTCTCTCGCAGATGTTTAAAACAATTCAAGTCAAGAATACTTTGAATCATTAAAGTCAAAGTTACCATATCATCAAACAGCCCATTCTTGACCTTAGTGTGCTTATAAAAAAAAGATTGACAGAATATTTTTACCTCACTAAGTGTGCAAGAATGGCTTTGACACGACGAATTTTCCCAGAGTTCAGAAGTTCCATCAACTGCTTTGGATGATACTGCGGGAGCACTGGTGAAGCCATATGACTAGCTTCAAAGATTCCTGATACAAGATTTGAAGGGCTATCTGCCTCTTCAGACTGAGTAGCCATAACTTCACCTAAACCTATAAAAAAAGGACACCAATTACAGAAGCAAAGTGGTATTAATCTTCGGATATAAATCATTATACATAAATAGAACTAGACACAATGGAATTTATTACTACTTTAACAAAGCTGACCTGATTAGTTCACCTTTCAGATCAAGGAAATTAAGAATCTTTCACTTGACCTTCATTTTTCTTTTCTTTTAGTTAAGGCAATTAATTTCTTAGCTTCTAAATTGTCTGGTTTATTCTGCAAGTTAGCCATAATTTCTTTTGTCCCTTGTTGTAAAATCAACAATGTTATCCCATTACACGAAGGTTGTTAAGGTAGCTTTAGCCCTGACATTACCACCAAATTTCTATGAGCTATACTTTCTAGTTTATAAGATCTGTTGGTAAAATTTTTGAATGCAATTGCTGAGAGTAGTAATTTGATTTGTAGTCTGCCTAAGTACTTGTTATGTTCTTGCATAAATGCCAAATTTGAATATTGTTCTTCTGTATCTTCAGCAGCAGACTTTCATCTTTGATTGTTAGATAAAAAATTGATGTGTATCAAATTCATTATACATGATCTGAATAATAGTAACTGCCATCAACCTTCTACAAGCTCATTTTGCATGTGATACAAGGTTTTTCATAATATTGGCAATCTTTTCCATTCAGGTCTACACCCATACCGTCCACAATGCAATGTTAAATATGCAGTAACTTCTCAGTCGAGCCTTTTCTTCAGTGAGACTCAATAGCATATAATATTCTATAAGACTTATTCCAGCAGCGACCAAATTGTGAAATGATCTTCCTAATCCCGCACTTCAACTGGAGGAGCTTCAAATGTTCAAACTTGGTTCAAATGCTTTTTTGGTAAGAAGGTTGACAGTTCTTGTTCCGTAATCTAATTGTTACTTATTTTTTACCATTGTTATT
Organism: Palaemon carinicauda; assembly: GCF_036898095.1. Taxonomy (NCBI): domain Eukaryota; kingdom Metazoa; phylum Arthropoda; class Malacostraca; order Decapoda; family Palaemonidae; genus Palaemon; species Palaemon carinicauda. Next base: position 19,499,778 of record NC_090735.1, read on the forward strand.
CATCTTAACTAGTTCTATTTCTTATCACTTCACATTTATAATTTGTTCTTTACTTTTTCACACTGGACTGTTTTTCTTATTGGAGCCTATAAGTTTGCAGTTTTTAGCATTCCCAAAAAAGATTGGCTTGTAATAATAATAATAATAATAATAATAATAATAATAATAATAATAATAATAACAATAATAATAATAATAGCTAATTTCTCTCCACTAGCAGAAAAATATGATTTTATCGCATCTCCACTATAACCCAAGGATACAAAATTCAATGAAAAGAATTCAGAATAGACTTTCAAAAGGTTTCATACTGGTTTATCTACTTCTATGAATATATAAACTATCTAAAATGAAACCATTTCATGCTACAATTTGCTCACCCTTTTTCATCTTGTTGTCAAGAGCTGCCAAAATAGAAAATGATGCAACCCTTGACACAGAGGCACTTGTTTTTGGATTGTGGATAGATTCTTGCAAATAGGTTTTTAGGTCAGCTTCAGTCAAGTCCCGACTTCCTTCTCTCACAATTTGTCCATCCTGTACTTGGGATGACTGCTTCTGGTCCCCTAAAAATAAGTTTTTATTATGAACTAAATTATTTTCTATCTAATATGAAGCAGCCTGCATATACATGTAGCATGTACTCTAATAGAGGAAAGGCAGGAAAGGGAATAAGGAGGTATATATGGAGAATATGAAGAGAGGCAAGTGGCATGAGCTAGAGGGATGATTTAAAGGAATGGAATACAAAATGAAATTTTTGGAATATGACTAGTTAAGAAAAAATTGAAAAGATGAAGAATGTGGTAAACTACTATACTGTATAACAAAATGAAAATAAAGAAAGGAAATAAATAACAGAATAACAGTGAGAGTGATTTGATAATCTACTGAACAAAATAATTCTGGGAAGAAGTCAAGATGACAATCGACCAATCTAAACAAGATCATAAGGAAAATTCCTGTACCATTAGGAATAAAACAAGAATTATTAAAAATCCAACTGACCAACATCTGAAAACATGTTAGAAATGATGAGATCATAGAGTGAAAGAATTATATTTGATCCTATTAAGCCATAAAAGTCCACTAGAGATGAAATCCTCATAATCAAAAGACAACAGAAGTACCACTGAAAATGTTTATCAAAGTATCAAAATGAGCAATTAGGTGGGCATTGCAATAGCACAAAGAACCAAAAAAAGAAAATTGAGCATGTGATGGTAATACTGAACATCATAGCACAAAACATACAGTGAAGACAGAGGTTTTGTATGAAGATGACCTGATTTTACCAGCAGAATCCAAAGGAAGATGAAATAGAAATACTTAACAAATAAATACAGTATGTAGAATGGAGACAAAAAGACTGAAAACTAATGTAATCAAAATGAAGGTTAAGGTGACCTAAGAAGAATAAGAAGGCTATGTTGAACTAGTATTAGATTGGGTTGGATTAATGAATTTGGGCCATCTAGCCTGGGAACTGGGAGGCAAAAACCCTACAGTTACACAGAAGTATAATTCTAAAGAGTTTGAAAAGCTAGATGGAAGAAAGGAAGTAAAGTAGAAGGATATAAATCAAGTGGAGCTATGGGCCCAAGGAACATTGCAAAGATCCTTACGCAATGCCTAGAGTACACCTCTCTAGTGACCCCTGTGAGGTGCACTGATGACACTAACCACTTCCAGGGATTTAACTTAAGGAAGAAAAATGCAATTCTGTGTAGATGCCATTAGAGTGGTGTATGGTCAAATACAATATTTTAAGGCTAATAGATGACATCTCAGGATAGGATAAAGACTTCTAAAGGTAAATAGAGCCTGGGATCCTATATAACCAAAAGGGCAATCAGCAAAGAAAAATATAAGAATTTGAGGTGAAAAGACAGGCCTTGGAATAAGCAGAATATTTCTGCTACTTTCTACAATACAGTATACTGGATTGTAAAGTAGGTACTCAAAAGGCAAAAAGAAAAATCCTGGATGAAATGCAAAAAGAAATGCTGGGTTATTGATCTATACACTTATTCCTCCAGTACATCAAGAAAAATTCTACCATGCTTGTATATGACCGGTGCTTCTCCAAGCTGTGAAATCATGAGCACTCATTAAGAAAAGGAATGAGATTTTGGAGAATAGTAGTAAGAAAATACTCAGATTCATTATTGGAGTTTTTTTAACAAAAGACAATAATGCTATGATATGCAGTCCTAAGGCTGGAAAACAGACTGTGATTTCGTGTCTTGAGATGGATTAGTTATGTGATGAGAAGAGGGGAAGACGCACTTAGTCATAAAAGCAAAAGATATACAGATGCTGCAGAACAGAAACCAGTTTGAAGGCAACAAAAAATCCTGGTGAACTGACAATGTTTAAGACCTGGACAACATGCAAATTCAGACTTGAAGTGCAAAAGACAGAAGAAAGTGGACAAAACTCATTATGACAAACCAAAAATGAACACTTTACTGCTAGTATGTAGAATTTTTTATTTCCAGTTTTGTAAATAAAAGTCTTTCAAATATTAAGGAGAAAAATTTCTAGAGTATATTAGACTTCTTCGTCATCTACAAGTAATTCGGGCTATTAAGCTATTAAGCCATAAATAAAAAGAAATAATGAGCTTGACTTCACATAGTAAACATTGAGACAATATTTGGTAATAATACTTACTATGCATATGCCACTGAGAATATACGTGCATTTCATTGTCCATTCCAACAACAAGAATACCATCACGAACCCAAGACACTTGCATTGGTAATGGTGCAAGTCCGTCAGCTGTTGTCAAGGACAACTTTTCCAAACGCATCCACCTGAAACATTGAGAAATCATACATAACTGATGATTTCATTTAGGAAAGATGCGCCACTAGCCCCAGGAAGGTATAAAACTTTTCCTCTCTTCAAGGATATCGAGTCCTTTATATTCTAATACTTTCACTACCCAATCAACATTTTCCTATTATACATTACCCTCTTGACAAAGTTTAACTTCTATTCTTTGTATGACTAAACCAAAATTAAATCCATGTATTCTTCTATCTTTGCAAAAATCTGTGATATACCAATAAGTTTTTTGGCCTTACTATACATACGATGAGCATAAAATTTATTTTGTTCAGCCATCTAAAATACTTGGGATACCAGTCCTTACCTTGGTAAGTTAATATCTGAAAAATTGTGAACAGATAGGGACTTTTGAAGAGAAGGTCTGGTTCGTGTGTCCTTGTCTTTATTCCCTTCACTATAACTCATCATTGCAACTTCATCAGCAACACTTGTATAAGCTAAGATCTGAAAACAAGAGTTAATCTTATAAAAGAAATTTAATTTTTGACTAAAATTCCAAGCATAAAGCACTATATGAAATATTACCGAGTCACACTTAGTTACCATAAAATGTTAACAAAAAAGAGCCACTTTAAGGGAAATTACTGGAGTACCAACGCCACAAATTACCAATAATTCAAGCTGCAAGTACAAGGTTTCCTAAACATAATTACTTTAGTAGAAGACCCTCTCTTAAAATAGATTTTGTAGAAAATTATATTTATCACAGAGCAATTCAGTTTGAAGGGCATCTTTGCTAGAGTCCTAGTTATACTTTTCTCTCTATTACAGCATTCTGCCAGTTGTGTCCCAAAATTCATACATTGCTTCTGTGGTAGGAGATCAATAGTCATAAAAGAGAATTTTTTCCTTTCTTCACTATGAAAACTATACAAGCAAAGTATTCAATACATCACAGGAGTTCTGGAAGGATATTTCCTGAGAGTTCCAGGATGTTATCAATAGTAGCTCTTTCATGGTTCTCTTTTAGCTTTTCCATCACATTTAAAAGAAAGTACTGGTCAGTTTTGGGCAGGTGAAAATAGACATTAAGATTTTTATGTTCTACTCATATGCAGAGTCCAGCTCAACATCAAAGCTGGAATCTTCCCATTGGTTGGTGCTCTCATGATCTGCTCTCTGCGGCACGCTTCAAGTCAGGTTAGCTCCTGACACTGAACTAAGGCTCTTGTCAGCAGGGGAGCCATGAGCTATGCCTGGTTGTGGGTGCAATGCCTTTGGAATGGAATAAAATTAAATTTATTCTCAAGAGTTGATTGGTCCCAACGTTCACTGGGCCATTAACACATGAGAAATAATTTCAGTCAAATTGAGATGTGGCTGATATTATCATAGCACTTAGGCCCAGTTCACAGCTCTCCCGCTGACAAGACTCTCACTTAGTTCAGTGGGACAACAGCCTGCCTATCTCAGTGTGTGTCTCAGCCAGTCAGAGTGCAGATCCCATAAGCACCAGACAATGGGGAAATTCCAGTAAGCTGGTCCTCCGATCATAAATGGATCCAAGACTCCCTTCACCTTTCAGTCTGTCTTCACTTGCCAGAAGATGAGCAGTGCACTGTTCAAAATATCACAGAAAATCCAAGAACATAATCTAAGAACAAGCTACAACTGACAATGACCTTGAACTCTCAAGGAAAAATTTTTTAGACATTTAAATGTATTGGATACAATATTTGTAAACTCTATACAGTAATGAAAGACAATATTTCCATCAATAACTATTCATCTCACACCTGATAAGCATATATTTTGGAAAACTACAGGTGGAATTCAGTAGTAAAGAGATAAGTATAATTAGGAGTCTAGAAAAGATTTCCTAGAAGCTGAATGTTGCTGTGGAAGCTATAATTTTCAACAAAACATATATAACAACTCACTGTTTTACATCAAAATTGAGTTTTTAGATATACAAAATTTAGGAAAAAAATCCTTCCCTAGAAATAAAATCTAGTATTTCTCATGGATAAAATAAAAACAATTTTTTTATTTTTATGGCATAAGATTTGAGTTTCATTAGTATTTAATTCATTGTATTGTAAATTCATAAGTCAGGGACAAATTATAGCCTCTGTACCATGGTCTTCCATTCTCTTGGGTTAGAGTTCTTTTACTTGAGGGTACACTTGGGCACACTATTCTATCTTATTTCTCTTCCTCTTGTTTTGTTAAAGTTTTTATAGTTTATATGGGAGATATTTAATTTAATGTTACTCTTCTTGAAATATTTTATTTCTCCTTAAGTTTCCTTTCCTCACTGGGCTATTTTCCCTGTTGGAGCCCCTGGGCTTATAGCATCCTGCTTTTCCAAATAGGGTAATAGCCTAGTAAGTAATAATAATAACAATGATAATAATAAATAAAAGAAAAAATAAGCCCAAATTCAACAATAAATATACTAACACCAACATAGAGATGTTAGAGTACTTAAAACTGTTTAATGTTGGTAAACAATAATATATAGAAAGCTATACCTTAACACTTTGATATAGAGAAAGTTAAGAGAAAAACATTCGAAAGATAAAGAAAGACTTATTCTAGCATACCTTACTTCCTATGGCTACAGTTAGCAGGTGAGAACCATCTTCTTTGGACACCCAGTCAATTTGAACAGGGTGTTTCTGCTTAACACTAACGCCTCTCTTATCAAAACGGTTGTTGCGTAGTGAATGCAATGTACTAGGACTTGGCACCAACAACTGACCTATAATATGAAATTTGTTAAAAAAGTAAAATTACAGCATATCATTTGAGTCTTTAGTTTTCCACTACCTTTTAAAAAGGGAACCACACTGGCAAATAACTGATACAGTACAAACAAAATACTAGGAATTTCATCGAGGGTTGAAGAAGGGAACTAATTCCTAAGGTATCACGAATCCATTTTTTCTTTGGAATCCATATCAGTGATGAAATATAGGATCATTGAAATAACATTTATCATTTCAATAATGACTCAACATTAATTATGACCACAAGATCTGAAAGCTCAGCTTTGGTTGACCAGCTCAAAATTAGACAAATAGTGGACTTGTATGACTAGCCTACCATATCTCCATAACTACCACTAAACTACTAATAATAACACTCTGCATTGCAGCAATGTTTATACTTAACTTTGCTTTGTCCCCACAGATTATTTCCAGTATACTTTGGCTCTAAAAAACTCAAAATCTAAAGGGGAAGGACCCTCTCAATTATCTGAGTAAGGGGCAATTATAAGGGAAAGGGAGAAAAGGAAAAATGGACGTCATGGTATGGACAGGATTCACATTACGAAGATTAAAATATAAATTATACACTATAAGTGCAAGCAGGGGTAATACTGACTAAAATTTGGTCTGAAGCTAAGATACCACCTTCAAACTTGTAGCATCACTAAGTTTTTTTCACCTTTTCAACTTGCTTCTTTCTTGCCCTATACTAAGGACAACAAAATAGTTCTAGATCTGGGACATCCCTATACTCATCGTACTTATCCTATACTATAACATCATTGCAATAGAAGACTTATGCAGGTCCCTTTGTCCTCTACATGTAAGTCCTTTTACAGACTAAATGAAATCTCTACTCGCTGATGATTACGTTGACAATTTAATAGAAATTGCTCAAACATATCAAGCCTGAAAAACTGGCAAAATCCTCTACAATATACAGTAACCACCATAAAATGACATGTCAAATCCATTCGCTGACAAAGCAAAGATGACCATAATAAATATGGCAACCACACCTTGCAGCACATAGTATAAAGTAACTAAAATGTAGAGGGTACAAATCCTCTAATTTTCAAAATTGGTGAACAAAAGCTTGAAGTACAATGATTATTGCATAAGACTAATTGGAATAAAAAATGTTTTAAAATTACACATTTCAAAAGCTAAATATTGGGTTGTTTCAAAGACTTTATCTATGGTAGAAGTAAAAGAAATAGTACTATAGTTGGAGAGATTAGTGTAGTTACATTTCTTTGAAAAAAATCTGACAAGTGTGTGGCTATAAGTTGGAGGATAAACATGCACAGAATTTGGAATGAGGGTAAAAAAAGGGCCAAATGGCAAATGATGGTCCATGTTAATGAGCAAACTCACTAAAAAAAACTAAGAGGGGAAAACATAAGGCTTCACTAGTACTTCCCATGTTCAAAGATCTGGATATATTTAAAAGATTTAGAAGAGGTAAATGGTAACAAACATTTTGATGTGACTACTCATTAATATAATATTATATCACATTGCTTTGCAACATTCAAGTACAGTAGTTAGGCATCATAAACAGAAAAATACTGTTTCTTCCACTCTCTAACTTTACAAGTCATAGCCTGAAATTGTGCATATATTCCAATGATTACTCAAGTTGTCTAAGTCTTTTTTTTTCTAATTTCCAAAAAATATTCAAATCATCAGTGCTTTGTGGACTTCTGGGTATCAAATATTATCAAATCATTTTGGGAGGGTGATGGACACAGTGGATTATCCCAGGAAATTATCACTAAGCTCTGGGACTGCAGTGCAGCTAAGCACTCACTTAGCAGAAAAAAAGGGCACCATCTCATTTTGGGGTAAATTGCAATACAGTATATCATATACGGAAATAAATGTACCAGTAATTTATTCCTGCATGAAATGGAATCAATAGAATTTTCATTCATTGAAAGGTCTATTATGGACAATTTCTATTTAAGATTTTCCGCAACCTTAAGCTTTCTCTCTCCTTTCACTTCTTTTTCTATTTTCTCTTTGTTTTAGGTTTTCTGACTGAATCATCATAAATTACACCTCTTCCCCTAGATAATAAGTGCAAAGTGTTTATCAACACAAACTATAACTGTACTATTAAAATTTGAAGATAAACATTTCTCAGTTTGTCATTTATCATCACGGGTTACAGAAACATTAAAAAACTAGCTAGAGTAAACACAAATGGGGTAATAACTCAGTCAAAAACTGATGGCATTGGTGAGTGAAAAATAAGGTTACTCTATAAAAGTGATATTTCACATGCTGATCACCATTGCCAAAGTGGTAATCAGCTTTCAAGGATTTCTTTAACATTCTAAGGAAGCAAATTTATCAGCCATCACTATTACTGTACAATAATGTATGAGTTGGTGAGGGATGCTAAGCAAGAGACTACTGTACTTCTGAGATGACTCATGCCTAGATGTCAACTAACTAGAAATTGAATGAAGAGCATCAGAAGAAACATGGTCACCAGAGAATGGTTGCACAGACAAATCCTCTTGACTCAATGCGGAAGTTAATCTCGTAGTTGATCGTCCCTGAGCCACTTTGGAAAGGTAGGCTATATCAAAGTCAGCAGCACTAGCATCTCCAAGGTTTGACACAACATCTTGAAGGTCAAATTTGTCTTCTAAAACCCACTGCGAACCTGAAAGAATTAAAATCAAATTTGTAAAGTGAAAGAAAATTTTAGAACATCAGCATTGTTAAAGCATCATTAATAAGTTACATCAGAAACTTTAACATTCACATGGAACTAAACACAAATCATACTACAAAAAAAACTTATTCACTGTCATTACATTATTAAGAAAGGAATAAGGGTATAATAAAATAACATAGACTTAAATCAACAGAAAAAATTTGTGAATAACGAAAATGAAATGATAAATGAAAAGTAAATAGAAATAAGAGGAGAATATTATTGAATAAAATAAATACAAACAGAATATAATTGAGAATAAAAATGTTATTTTGATAATAAAATAAATTTTTGAATATACTTACCCGGTGATTATATAGCTGCAACTCTGTTGCCCGACAGACAACTCTACGGTAAAAACTCGCCAGCGATCGCTACACAGGTTGCGGGTGTGCCCAACAGCGCCATCTGTCGTCCAGATACCCAGTACTCAATGTAAACAAAGACTCAATTTTCTCCTCGTCCCACTGCGTCTCTATTGGGGAGGAAGGGAGGGTCATTTAATTTATAATCACCGGGTAAGTATATTCAAAAATTTATTTTATTATCAAAATAACATTTTTCAATATTTAACTTAGCCGGTAATTATATAGCTGATTCACACCCAGGGGGGTGGGTAGAGACCAGCAATATATGTTTACACTTTTATGAGCTAAGAGTTTTTATTTCATTTTAGAAGTTATCAAAATAACAAAAACAAAATAAATAGGTACCTGGTAAGGAAGTCGACTTGAACAATTACTCTGCCTTTTAAGTACGTCTTCCTTACGGAGCCTCGCGATCCTCTTAGGATGCTGATCGACCCCTAGGATCTGAAGTATCAAGGGTTGCAACCCATACAACAGGACCTCATCAAAACCCCTAATCTAGGCGCTCTCAAGAAATGACTTTGACCACCCGCCAAATCAACCAGGATGCGAAAGGCTTCTTAGCCTTCCGGACAACCCAAAAAACAACAATAAAAACATTTCAAGAGAAAGATTAAAAGGGTATGGAATTAGGGAATTGTAGTGGTTGAGCCCTCACCCACTACTGCACTCGCTGCTACGAATGGTCCCAGTGTGTAGCAGTCCTCGTAAAGAGACTGGACATCCTTTAGATAAAAAGACGCAAACACTGACTTGCTTCTCCAATAGGTTGCGTCCATTATACTTCGCAGAGATCTATTTTGCTTAAAGGCCACGGAAGTTGCGACAGCTCTAACTTCGTGTGTCCTCACCTTAAGCAAAGCTTGGTCTTCCTCACTCAGATGTGATTGAGCTTCTCGTATTAAGAGTCTGATAAAGTAGGATAAAGCATTCTTTGACATAGACAAAGATGGTTTCTTAACTGAACACCATAAAGCTTCAGATTGGCCTCGTAACGGTTTAGTTCGCTTTAAATAGAACTTAAGAGCTCTCACAGGGCATAAGACTCTTTCTAGTTCATTGCCTACCATATTCGATAAGCTGGGAATATCGAACAATTTCGGCCAAGGTCGAGAAGGCAGCTCATTTTTGGCTAGAAAACCAAGTTGTAGCGAACATGTAGCTTTTTCTGACGGAAATCCGATGTTCTTGCTGAAGGCATGAATCTCACTGACTCTTTTAGCTGTGGCTAAGCATACCAGGAAAAGTGTCTTTAAGGTGAGATCTTTCAGGGAGGCTGATTGTAGCGGCTCAAACCTGTCTGACATGAGGAATCTTAGTACCACGTCTAAATTCCAACCAGGTGTAACCAAACGACGCTCCTTCGTGGTCTCAAAAGACTTAAGGAGGTCCTGAAGATCTTTATTGTTGGAAAGATCTAAGCCTCTATGCCGGAAGACCGATGCCAACATGCTTCTGTAGCCCTTGATAGTGGGAGCTGAAAGAGATCGTCCTTTTCTCAGGTATAGGAGAAAGTCAGCTATTTGAGCTAAAGAGGTACTGGTCGAGGATACAGAGACTGACTTGCACCAGTTTCGGAAGACTTCCCACTTCGATTGGTAGACTCTAAGGGTGGATGTTCTCCTTGCTCTAGCAATCGCACTGGCTGCCTCCTTCGAAAAGCCTCTAGCTCTAGAGAGTCTTTCGATAGTCTGAAGGCAGTCAGACGAAGAGCGTGGAGGCTTTGGTGTACCTTCTTTACGTGTGGCTGACGTAGAAGGTCCACCCTTAGAGGAAGACTTCTGGGAACGTCTACTAGCCATCGAAGTACCTCGGTGAACCATTCTCTCGCGGGCCAGAGGGGAGCAACTAGCGTCAACCTTGTCCCTTCGTGAGAGGCAAACTTCTGCAGTACCTTGTTGACAATCTTGAACGGTGGGAATGCGTATAGATCTAGATGCGACCAATCTAGGAGAAAGGCATCTATATGGATTGCTGCTGGGTCCGGGACTGGTGAGCAATATATTGGGAGCCTCTTGGTCATCGAGGTTGCAAAGAGATCTATGGTTGGTTGGCCCCAAGTGGCCCAAAGTCTCTTGCATACATCCTTGTGGAGGGTCCATTCCGTTGGAATTACTTGCCCTTTCCGACTGAGACAATCTGCCATGACATTCAAGTTGCCTTGGATGAACCTCGTTACTAGTGATATGTTTTGACCTTTTGACCAGATGAGCAGGTCCCTTGCGATCTCGTACAACGTCAATGAGTGGGTCCCTCCTTGCTTGGAGATGTACGCCAAGGCAGTGGTGTTGTCCGAGTTCACTTCCACCACTTTGCCTCGAAGGAGAGACCTGAAGCTTTTCAAGGCCAGATGTACTGCCAGCAGCTCCTTGCAGTTGATATGCATGATCCTTTGACTCGAGTTCCACAGTCCCGAACATTCCCGACCGTCTAATGTCGCGCCCCAGCCTACGTCCGATGCGTCCGAGAAGAGAACGAGGTTGGGAGTCTGAACAGCCAGGGGAAGACCCTCTCTTAGGTTGATACTGTCCTTCCACCAAGTCAGGCAAGACTTCATCTTTTCGGAAATGGGGATCGAGACCGCTTCTAGTGTCTTGTCCTTTTTCCAGTGAAAAGCTAGATGGTATTGAAGAGGACGGAGGTGTAGTCTTCCTAATGAAACAAATTGTTCCAGGGATGATAACGTCCCTACCAGACTCATCCACTTCCTGACTGAGCATTGTTCCTTCTTCAGCATGTTCTGGATGCATAACTGGGCTTGGCTTATTCTGGGGGCCGACGGAAAAGCCCGAAAAGCTAGACTGTGAATCTCCATCCCTAAATACACAATAGTTTGGGATGGGATCAGTTGTGACTTTTCCATATTGACACGGAGACCCAATTCCTTGGTCAGATCTAGAGTCCACTTTAGATCCTTCAGACAGCGACGACTGGAAGAAGCTCTGAGAAGCCAGTCGTCCAAATAGAGGGAGCCTCGGATGTCCGCTAAATGAAGGAATTTGGCTACATTCCTCATCAGCCTCGTAAACACAAGAGGAGCTGTGCTTAGGCCAAAGCACAGGGCTTGAAACTGGTAGACAACCTTTTCGAAAACGAATCTCAGAAAAGGTTGGGAGTCCGGGTGGATGGGGACGTGGAAGTAGGCGTTCCTTAGGTCTAAAGAGACCATCCAGTCTTCCCTTCTGACCGCTGCTAAGACTGACTTTGTGGTCTCCATGGAGAACGTCTGCTTTGTGACAAAGACATTCAGAGCACTGACGTCTAGCACCGGCCTCCACCCTCCTGTCTTCTTTGGCACCAAGAAGAGTCGGTTGTAGAATCCCGGAGATTGAAGGTCCGAGACTTTGACCACCGCTCCCTTCTCTAGTAAAAGAGACACTTCCTGTTTCAAGGCTCTTCTCTTGTCTTCCTCTCTGTACCTGGGAGAGAGATCGATGGAAGACGTTGCTAGAGGGGGTTTCCGTACAAAAGGGATCTTGTACCCCTCTCTGAGCAACTTCACAGATTGTGCATCTGCGCCTCTTTTCTCCCAGGTCAGCCAGAAGTTCTTGAGTCTGGCTCCCACTGCTGTCTGAAGATGCGGGCAGTCAGACTCTGCCCTTAAAGGACTTGGATCCTTTCTTCTTTCCTCGTTTCCCTTCGGCACGAGCACCTCCTCTGCTGGAGGCTCTGCCACGAAAGGGCGGAATAAAACGGGACGCTGGAGTGTCCATCCTTGGTCTAGCTGACAAGGTAGGCAAAGGGGGAGCTTTGCGAGCGGAGGACGCAACAAGATCATGAGTGTCCTTCTGCACCAATGAAGCGGCTATTTCCTTAATCAGGGCTTCTGGAAAAAGGCACTTGGAAAGAGGAGCAAAGAGAAGCTCAGATCTCTGGCACTGTGTAACTCCAGCTGAAAGGAATGAGCATAGGTTTTCACGCTTTTTAAGGACTCCGGACACAAATGATGCAGCAAGCTCATTAGACCCATCACGTACGGCCTTGTCCATGCAGGACATAATGAGCAAGGAAGTCTCCTTCTCTGTCGGAGAGGTCTTTCTGCTAAGGGCTCCTAGACACCAGTCTAAGAAGTTAAAAACTTCGAAGGCCCTAAAGATACCTTTCAAAAGGTGGTCCAGGTCCGAAGATGACCAACATATCTTTGAGCGTCTCATGGCAAGGCGGCGGGGAGAGTCTACAAGACTTGAGAAGTCGCCCTGGGCAGAGGCAGGAACTCCCAAGCCGAGAACTTCTCCCGTGGCATACCAGACGCTCGATCTAGAAGAGAGTCTAGCAGGGGGAAACGCAAAGGCTGTCTTTGCTAAACTCTTCTTGGACTGCAACCATTCTCCAATCACCCGCAAAGCTCTCTTGGACGAGCGTGCGAGGACGAGTCTAGTAAAGGCAGGAGTGGTAGACGGCATGCCTAACACAAACTCAGACGGCGGAGAACGAGGAGCCACAGAAACAAACTGGTCCGGAAACAACTCTTTGAAGATGGCCAAAACTTTTCTAAAGTCCAAAGAGGGTTGAGTAGACTTAGGCTCGTCCAAATCTGATAGTGGTTCATCTATGTGTGCAGCACCATCATCATCAGAAAGTTCCTCATCCGACAACTGATGAGGAAACGGCAACGGAGTGGGTAACGGCTGGTTCGCTGAGTCCGGTCGCACGGGTGCATGCGTGACTGAGCCGGACGCAACGTCATGGAACTGTTGCCCAGTCTGTGAGCTGGCAACAACCATGGAAGCGCGGGGACGCACAGCGTCTACTCCAGACTGTCTGGACTGATGTGGGTGCGCAGTGGAAATCACACTGGGTAGCGGAGGTTGACGCACCGCGTCAAAACAAAGCAACTCTGACGGTTGTTGAACCTCCGGAACGTCAACGGCAACCTCCGAGCGTCTCTTCATGTCAACATGCGGCTGGCAGATCACACTGGAACGCATGGGAGGAGGAACTCTCTCAACTGGTGTGCGTGAGAAGGTAACCTCAGCGTCCACCGGACGCACAACCGATCGTGTGGAAGGTTGTAGGCTAGGTACTGCACTAGCTGGTGCGGCAGCAACCTTCTCCGCACGAAAGTCCTGCATCAGAGACGTCAGTTTAGACTGCATGTCTTGCAGTAGAGACCACTTAGGGTCTACGGGAGCAGGTGCGGCGACAGACGGGGTTACTGTCCGAAGCGGTACCGCTTTGCCTCTCTTAGGCGGTGAGCAGTCATCGGATGACGGCAGCGAGTCCGAACTGACCCAGTGGCTACAACCGGGCCGTTGGACTTGTGCTGAAGGGACCGACTTGCGTTTTAACGGTCGTGAGACCTTGGTCCAGGGTTTCTTGCGAGAAACACCTTCCGAAGACGAGGTATAAATGGGCTCTCTCGTCTTAGTTAGGTAGGAGCGATCTTGGGTAGATACGCCCGATACCACGGAGGGAACGTCTGTTCGCTGATTAAAGCCTCTCGAACCCATTTGTCGTACGACACTGCTTCTCCCCTGAACTTGGGAGCTTGCAAGAGGTCCCAGACTAGGAGGACGACAGGCACGAACAGACGAACCCTCAAGCGCAACACTATCCACAACACTATCACTCGGCACTTTAGCACTTCCCACTGCACTTTTGCACTTAAGCTCCTTCACATCCGCCATGAGCTGATTACGGTCACTAGCAAGGGACTCAACTCTCTCACCCAGAGCCTGGATGGCACGCATCATATCAGCCATCGAAGGTTCCTGAGTGCCAGAAGGGGGCTTAGGAGCAACCACTACAGGGGAAGGAATAGGTTGTGGGGCATGAGGAGAGGATATATCAATAGAACGAGAAGAACTTCTCCTAACTCTATCTCTCTCTAGCCTACGTGTATACTTTTGAAATTCGATAAAATTGAATTCCGAAAGCCCAACGCACTCCTCACACCGATCTTCCAATTGACAGGTTTTATCCCGACAATTGGAACAAACAGTGTGAGGGTCGATAGAAGCCTTCGGAAGACGCCTTGAACAGTCCCTAGCATTGCACTTCCTAAATTTTGGGACTTGTGAAGGGTCAGCCATTTTGAATTGGTCAAAGGGAAATTCAAAAAACTATCAAAAAGTCATCAACAAAGAATCTGTTATCAAAAAGAGTTCAAGGATTTGTGTGAAGAGAAACCCTGCACAGCGAAAGCTCAAAACTAGAATAAAGTACTTCACCAATTAGTTGTGAAAAAACTCCAGTTTAGCAACAGCGAGTAAGTACGTCTTGTCGATAGCTCGACAGAGAGAAAATTGAGTCTTTGTTTACATTGAGTACTGGGTATCTGGACGACAGATGGCGCTGTTGGGCACACCCGCAACCTGTGTAGCGATCGCTGGCGAGTTTTTACCGTAGAGTTGTCTGTCGGGCAACAGAGTTGCAGCTATATAATCACCGGCTAAGTTAAATATTGAAAACAGTATTTTAAATTAACTTGTATCTTTCCTAGCTATACAAACCCGAGTCCTTTAAGAAATGTCTTCAGCAGAGCTGGAATGACCATTAAAATCTTTAACAAGGTAATTAATAACAGGTGGTGAGGAAGAGCGAGTAACCCCGTCCACTCTCCTATCAAAGACTCTTCACTTTTGACCTTCAGCTCAGGATTGTGAGCAGTGGGAGAGGTAGGATATTTAACAATAAGGAACTCATGCTTGTATAGCTCATAAAAATACTAATTACCTTCAAAAATTTTTATCGATTCCTATGAATATATAAATACTTGAGGGGTACTGAAGTGCCAGTCAATGATAAGAGTTCCTACACAAAGGCGGCATCTAGGTTGCCTCGTCAAGTTCATTGGCCTCATGAACTCGAGGTTCTTTACTTCTGTTAGTAACAGGCTGAGGTGCAGTACCCGAAGGGATAAAGTATCCTCGTACCTTGTAATGGTATAGGATTCAGTAAGCTGCTCCAGAGATCTACTCTCCCTCACATAAACAAGTATTCTGACCTGAAAACAAACCCCCAATGTTGCTAGCAGTTATCAGGGAGAGAAAGATCCCTATAACTGATCATGGCAGAAAAAGAAGTAGCTTATACTCTTCCTCTGTTGATCAAGGTGAAGCAAGAGCGTTGACCTCATGCATGTATGCATGGGGGAAATGCCCCTCAACCACCAGACAGTGCACCACCTTTTTAACGCATGATATAGCAGTACCCTGTTGAGAGAAGGAAGCAGCAGTTCACTGCCCAGGTAGGAAAGGAGAAAGAGAGGCCCAAAGCTCTTCTAACACATGGCTTACAGGTATATACAGGTCTACAAAGGGCCACATGTTTCTGTACTACCTGGCTCAGGGGAACCAAGGCTGGAATCTTGTCCACTCCCTGAAAAAGTGGTGGTGTTGTCAAGATCCCTATTCTTGCAACTATGACTCGCCTTCCTGGACTCGCTTCTTCCCTTTACCAACATTCCCTTCAGGCTCTACAGGTAGAGAAGTTGAGGTCTGAGTGACCATCCAAGACGAAGATTTTCCAAGGGGAGACACCGAATACATTGCTTCGAAAGGAACAACAATGTTGGGAACACACAGAAAGAAAGATGTGAAACAACCATGGGCCAAAAAATCACATGCACAGTGGCAGAGGTAGCAGGAACAAGCGTGACAGATACAAGGGGGATGGCCAGAGAGGTGAGCATTACTGAAGCAATTGGCCCAAGGGTGCCTAGCAGTGGGGCTATATGCATAAGCTTTAACAATGCCAGGGCTTCTCAGCCTGGCTTCAGGCTTCGGCACTAGAACCACTTGTGTGGGAGCCTTCCTTTATCCTTTGCCACTGGAACAGCCAAAACCCCAGGTGCAGGAGCTTCTTACAATCCTCTTGGGCTTTTAGCACATCGCAGGGATCACCACTTGAGTCCCTGGCAATTACTGCAGTCCCCTATGGTGACACTGGCACTGGGGATACCAGGGTAAAGGTAGCCTTAGCTACCAACTCCTTTTACAAAGACATAGAGGGCTTCCCTGCAAGAGCTCTTCCTAATGTCACTCGTCATCAGTGCTTTCCAAGGAAGAGCTCCAAGCAAATAGTGTGTGGCAATCACCTTACATTCAACCAACATTGAAAAAACTCCATGATGCAGATCCAAATTCTCTTTGCTCCTGAAGCATACTCCCTGGGGACAAGCCAGAGGCATAACCCAGAAGCTTTAACAAATGGAGAACTTTGTTAGGAGTGCACAGTTCTAAACAGTTTTACAAGGATTGTTGTAGGCATGGCCAAGAATGATACCAGAGAAGATTCACTCTTCCCGCACCTCAAAGAATATGCTCGCCCTGACGGAAGCCACAATCTATACTAGGTATATGGGAGAAAATATAGAATAATTACATCCTAACATGCAAAATGAGTGGATTTATAGCAGGTTTAGCCATAAACCAATACAGTGACCAGCCTACACCTGCATTCATGACAACATCAACCATTCAAACTAAAAAGTATGAAAAAAAGATAAAACAACCTTTGATAAAACGCAAAAGTACGACTGTACTAGTTGCTGCAGAAGACAAAAGAGAAGTCTTTGACAGGATAGTAGGTAAGGCTATTCACCCATGCTCAAGACCTCTTGTTAACTACCTTGTTAGCAAGTTTAACAGCCATCCCCCATATTTTAGGACAATAAGTTTGTATATATACAAAATCAAATTGAATAAAAGGGACAAAGAATAATGCAGAAAAAGAAAGGGAATAAGAATAGTGTGGTATAAGAGAATAGGGGCACAGAATAAGGAAGAAACTAGACTGAAATGAACAGTAAAAATGCATGAATAACAGAAAGGAAATAATAAATGAAAAGTATATAGCCAAAAGGGGAAATTTGAAGAATCCTCTTACCCTTAGGGTCAACATTTTTTTTACTGAAAACAAGCCTTTACAGTAGCCTACTCTACTGAAAGGGGAATAGTACACAGTTTAAACATTTTGTCTGGTGCTTTCAGTATAGTGGCAGTAATTAAGTGAATTTTCTACATATATCTTTTTATAATAGCATAAGTAGTTTAACAGCAGATAGTTGAGTCAGTCGTTGAAAAATCAGAGGATAATTAGATTTTACAGTACATATTTTCATTTACTGGTGAAAATTTATATAAAATTTTGTTAATAAAATAAAACTAGCAAACCGTAGTAAGAGATCTAATATAAGTTAAATGGAATATGTATAGAGAATCTTATCACTTGATAATGAAAAACAATTCACAGAATTCTCGTGAAGACGATATATGAACCTATCAAATACAGAAGCTACAGAAATTTAAATAATTAAAAAGCGTACACACATAAAAAAAAAAGAGATACTGTATTGTACTGTAGTTTCAAAATAGTAAAGAAGGCTAAACTTCCAAGTGTTTTCATGTAAAAATGGTATTCTTATTATAAAATAAATTTTTAATTATACTTACCAGGTAGTTACATGTATATAGCTTAAATCTCGCGTTTCGACGCGTCACGACAGAAAATTCAAAATTCGTGGCAATCGCCGCCATGACAGTAGGTGGTCATACATGAGCGCCATCACTCTTAGGCTATCAGAACTATTCCCAACATCTTCAGAAATTCCATGTCTGTTTTCAGAGGGGAGGAGGGAGGGTCCTTTATATATGTAACTACCAGGTAAGTATATTTAAAAATTTATTTTATAATAAAAATACCATTTTCAAATATGTAACTTCCCTGGTAGTTACATATATATAGCTGATTGACACCATAGGTGGTGGGTTGAAAACCTCATCCCATTGGGAATTCTTATAATTATTAATAACTACAATTAGTAGTACTAACAATCTAGTTCTAGCCTGATAAGGAAGCTGGCTTCATAATACTCTGCCTCATTTCGCCTGCATTCCTTGAGAGACTCAGCGTCCACCTGTGGGGCTGTGAAAGTCTCTTGGGGCTGCCACAAGGTCTTTGACCTTTAGCATGGCTAGACCACCACCCTTGCAAACCTGGCATAGCCAAGGATACTGAATCTGACCACCTACTTTAAAGGTTTTTCCTTTTTTAAAAATAAATAATAAAAAAAAGTAACTTGACTTGTATCCCAGACTGTGAAAGGTTGTGATAACCTTCACAGACAACCTGAGAACACAAATACAAGCACAAAAGGCAAGGATATAATAAAAGATTATAGGGTAGAGGCAGTAGACCCTTCTCCAACTACGACGCCAGAGGTAATGTACGGATCCAAGGAACAACAATCCTCATACTGGGTTTGCACATCTTCAAGATAATAGTCTGCAAAGACTGATTTACTTCGCCAAAATGTGGCCTCTAAAATAGACTTCATAGATTTATTATGCCTATAGGCTATAGAGGTAGCAACAGCTCTAAGCTCATGCTGTTCCACTTTGAGAATTGGGAAAATTCCTTCTTCACAATTCTCGTGAGCTTCTCTTATCAAGACCTTGATAAAGAAAGCTAGAGCATTCTTAGATAATGGTAAAGATGGTTTTTAATTAAACACCAGAGATTGTCTGATTGTCCTCTTAAACTCTTGGACACGTGCAAATACAATTTAAGAGTTCTTACCAGACAAAGGCCTCTCTCCTTCTCACGACCAACTAAGTGTGATAGACCTGGGATATTAAAAAAACCTAGGCCAAGGTCGAGAAGGATTCTAATTTTTGCGATAAAAAAAACCAAGCTGAAGGGAGCAAATCACATTGTTTCCATTAAAGCCAACCTTCTTGCCAATGGCTTATAACTCCCCTACCCTTCTTGCTGTAGCCAAAGTAACCAGGAAAAGTGTCTTTTTGGTAAGATCCTTCCAGGATGCCTTGTTCAAGGGTTCAAACCTACTTGAGGATAAAAGGGCTAGAACTACATCCAAGTTCCGAGATGGGGTAGGATTGTCCTTCGTTTAGTTGTCTCGAAAGATCCAATGAGATTAGAAATACCCTTATCACCTGACACGTCAATGTTCCGGTGACGGAAGACGGAAGCTAGCATACTGCGGTAGCCCTTAATGGTAGAAACCGCTAGTTTCTCTTTAGAGCGTAGGTATAATAGAAAATCTGCTATATTGGCTATGGAGGTACTTGGGGGAGGAAAACTTGTTATTCCAGCACCATCCCCTAAATATGTCCCACTTTGATTGGTAGACCTTGATAGTTGAAGCCCTTCTTGCTCTGGCGATAGCTCGAGCAGCCTCTCTTGAAAAAACCTTTCGTTCTTGCCAACTTTACGATAGTCAAAAAGCAGTTAGATTGAGAGTGAGGAGATTTTGGTGGTATCTCACCAAATGAGGCTGTTTGAGTAGATCTCCCCGATTGGGTAAAAATCTGGGAATATCTACAAGCCATTTCTTATCTCCGGAAACCAAGGTCTCGTAGGCCAAAATGGAGCTAACAGAGTCATGCGGACGTTGGGTGATTCCCTGAATTCTTTAAGACTCAGTCCAGGGTCTTGAATAGAGGAAAAGTGTACACGTCTAGGTTCTCCCAATTCGAAAAGTGTCCAATGCGGCTGCTTCCTGGTCTGGTACTGGAGAGCAAAATACCGGTAACCTCTGTGTCATTTGTGAGGCGAAGAGGTCTATCGAGTGTTGACCCCACAACATCCAAAGATTGGTGCACACCTCATGATGTAGGGTCTATTCTGCAGTAAGAACTTGTCGTCTTCTGCTGAGCAGATCCTTCCTGACGCTTTTCTGCCCTTCTAAAAGTGAATAATCAGTGCTTGGTGAATGGCCACTAGTTCTTTGATATCTATGAGTCATTTCCTCTGAG
This sequence comes from Palaemon carinicauda, assembly GCF_036898095.1. Lineage (NCBI taxonomy): Eukaryota > Metazoa > Arthropoda > Malacostraca > Decapoda > Palaemonidae > Palaemon > Palaemon carinicauda. Next base: position 19,520,167 of record NC_090735.1, read on the forward strand.
ACTCTATCCACAGATCCCTGTCGAGAATTGTATGAGTCAAACAGGGATGACATCGACTTCTCTAGATTAGACAGATCAGACACTTGAAGCGCGCCGTGTGCGCGAACTGAACCGTGTTCTGATTGCTGCGAGGAATCGTCAACCGTAGTCAGTTGACCACCAGGAGAAAGTCCTTGCGACATTTCCGGAGTGCCTTGAGCGCGGTCTGAACCGATTATCATCCTCAGACACATGAAATTCTGTGAGGGTGATAGATAAGATTTGGCCAGGTTACCATCAGGCCTAACTGTTGCGTTAAGGGCATTATCCTTTGAAGAGCTTCCAGACCTTTTACTTGTGATTCTGCTCTGAGTGGTCTGCCGACTAGTTACAAAGAAAAAACCCTTACTCTCTTATGAGAGGCCAGGGAATCACGCTGGATACCAGCCGGGAAAAAAACCGTACTTGTACAATGGACTGACGTCCAGAACAGGTTTTCATGCCCCCTTCGAGTTTTTTGGAACTAGGAAAAAGTATGTTGTAAAAACACCTCCGAGGGAGTGTCCTCTACAATTCTATGAATGATCTCGACAACATAAGGCTCAATTGTTCTTAAAGAACTGCTACTCAGTTACCTGAGTGGAATGTTGTCAATTCTAGGGGTATTGACGACATGGGAGGTATAAACCGACTCACTTTTTGATTTGGTTTGTTGCCTTCAGAATCACCGAGTTAGACCTCCAGTCGTAATTCTCTAAGTTCCCCTTGAAGGGGCTCTCCTACAAAAAAAGCTGACGAGTGGGAAGAGCCTCCTTTTGTATCCTTGCTAAAAAGCTAGTCGGAAGGATCTATTTAGCAGTCCTGGAGAAAAATTTTTTGGGCAGCCTGTTAATCTCCGAATAAGGGACAAACTTGAAGATAAAAAGGGACAACACATAGTCCTCTTTATAAGAACTCCTGCAGTGGAAAGGGGTGGAAAGTTCGATGGGCCATCCCTCTCGGGCTTATCCTGACAGGCAAACAGATGCATCTGAACCTCGTTATTAGGGTCTGTGGCTTCTGCGAGAGTTCCGAGAGTCCAGTCCGTAAGGCTGAAGACTCCTATCGACTAAGTTTCCTTAGCCGATGGTCCATTTCAGAACTGGACCACATAAACTTCCACTTGTTCATGGTTGAAGTGAGGAGTCAGCAGGTCTAGAGAAGTCTCCTTAGGAGTGGAAGGAAAATTCCAAACCAAGAACTTCCCCCAGTTGAATACCACAAACTAGATCTGGAAGCCAGCCAAGTTTGAGGAAAAGAAAAAGGTCTTCCCTATATCCTTTCTCTTGGACGTTTCTTGGTTGAAAGATGAGAAAACTCTCTTAACATATTTAGCCAGGACCATATTCTTGAAGGAGGATGTTTTTTTTTTTTTAAACTCAGCTGTCTGAAATGAATCCTGAGATTCGTCTTCTAATTCGGTTAATGGAATATCAATTCCATGATTCGAATGAGTAGGAGACAAAAACGCGTCATCCTGTCGGTTATTATCTTCCCAAAAAATTCATCTTGCCCGAAGAAATCTCGTGAAGGATATCGTCCAGTTGCGAAGAAGCATCACTTTCATGTACTGTAAGTCTCGAAGAAGAGACAGGTTCCAGTGCTTCCAGCATAAGATTATCATGTTGTAAGGAAGAAATAACATCCGTAAAAAACATGCGAGGGAAAAACTTGATCACATGCATCCAGCATGCGTTTAGCATGTTGTATATCAACAGCGTGATGCGAGAGAGCGTTAGTTGTGGTTTCAGAAAAAAAATCGCGAAGGAGAGATAAAAAACTTGCCCATCCTGTTGCGAGGACAAATCCCGACTATATGAGTCCATCATGGATCCAGATTGAGACTGTTGTATGTTTCCATGAGAGTTATTAGACTAATGCATGAGTCCCGAATGCCGTGAGTCTGCCGAGGAAGCGTTAGTATCGCGTTGTCAATCCCAAGGAAAAAACAATTGTTTGTCCATAGAGACTTGGGGACAAAAAAACCTGACTGTGTTCAGGCTGACGCATGTGTCTAGGTTGCCGTGAGATTCAGACTGATCAGTTTGCCGTGAGCTGTCCATGTAGCATGGGTTCGCATGAGCGGTAGTCTCGCGCCCCGCCAAACGCGAAGGTGAGACAACTGCTTGACTTTTTTTTTTTTTTTTTTTTTTTTTGACGTCTGCCGTTGCCGTAGCGTCTGCCGTTGCCGTAGCGTCTGCGTTTGCCGTAGCGTCTGCGTTTGCCGTAGTGTCTGTGTCTGTCGTGAGGGAGAGACCAAACTGCCGCATGTGTCTGCCCTAACGCTTGCTGCAACGCGAACTGATCGCTGCGAGGGAGCGTTCCGCAGAGAGGTATCGTCAACTGTCGATACTTCTAGTGCGCCTTGTGCGCGATCTGAATCGTGATTCTATTGTTGTGAGAGATCTCCTCCGAGAGACCAGACTAGCGTCTGTGTCTGCCGTGAAGGAGAGACCAGACTGGTGTCTGTGACTGCCGTGAGGAAGAGACAAGACTACCGCATGCGTTCGTCCTAACGCTTGCCGCAACGAGAGCTGATCGCTGCGAGGGAGTGTTGCAGAGTATCGGAGAAATACGCTGTCTGATACTATCGGAAGACCGATTTCTTGGTCTATTGCTGTGCTTAGATTCTTTGAGGTATAATTTTTCTGCCCGAGAATCGTAAGCGTCAAAAAGAGACGAAATAGACCTTTTCAATTCAGACAAATCAGATACAAAATGAGCGCCATGTGCGCTAACTGAATCATGTAGTAATCACTGAGAGGTATCGTCAACTGTCGATACTTCTAGCGCGCCTTGTGCGCGATCTGAATCGAGTATCGATTAGACGTAAACTGAGCACCTTCTTCACTTGAAAGACTATGCATCTTACGCAATTGTTTCAGTGCTGACATGTAGTCTTCGTCTGAAACGAACACCTCCGGTGACACCAGTCACTGTAGGAGGGTTCATTAATAAACATACGTCTCGTGTGGTTTAGAACGTAGTGGTTGGCTCCAACTACGTCGCGGTTTTGCGTCTCACGAAGACGCATATATTTTAACCTAATGCTATTACTATTAAGATGGAACGATCTGTACATTGTTAACATGATCGCTCGAGGGGACGTCCGTTCGCTGATCAAGGTCTGTGATATCCTTTCGCCTTTCGACAGTACTTCTCCCAGGGGTTGGGGAGCATGAAAGAGGTCCAGGGCTGGGATTATGACGGACACGAACGTATGCACCCTCCACTAAATTGACATTGAACATACATTTTAACCTTGCCATTACTATTAATATGGAGCGATCTGTACATTGTTAACATGATCGCTCGAGGGGACGACCGTTCGCTGATAAAAGTGTGATATCCTTTCGCCTTTCGACATTCCTTCTCCCAGGGGTTGGGGAGCATGAAAGAGGTCCAGGGCTGGGATTACGACGGACACGAACGTACGCACCCTCCACTGAATTGACATTGAACACTAGCACTTTTAATTGTTACACATTAGATCCTAATAGATCTTTCCGTTGCGAGAGATTATACTCTTTCGTCAAGGGCTAGAAGAAAATACAATAGAATATATGAATATTATTATTATTTTCAAATCGAAATACAGTGAACCCTCGCTACTTCGCGGTTCGACCATCGCGGATTCACCACTTCGCGGATTTTTTCCATAACCCATATATATACAGTAATATATATATATATATATATATATATATATATATATATACATATGTATGCATGTATTTATGTATATAAGTAGGTATGTATATGTGTATACATATAAATATATATATATATATATATACACACACACACACACACACATATATATATATACAGTATATATATATATATATATATATATATATATATATATATATATATATATATATATATATATATATATATATATATATATATATATATATATATATTTAAAGTAGGAAGATGTGATGTAGTTCTAAGGGAAAAGTATGGGAAATATGTCTGGGTAATAAGCAAAGCTCTACCTCCAGTTTGTTTCTACATTATGATCAGAGATAAATGTAAACAAAACATTGGTGGCCATTTTTTATCGTGCTTTTTAGCATATTTAGGAAATGCATGATATAAAATCACCTTTAATATTTGTGCCTGTTTCAGTTTAGGGTACTGTAGTACATGCATTAAGTGTTCTGTAAATTAAAGGGTAGTTTGTTAACAGTACTACGTACAAGGGAAGGTTTTAAAAGTCTGAATATACATGTTGAATAAATAGGTAAATATGGTGTCACTACTTCGCGGATTTTCACCTATCGCGGCCGCGACTGGAACCTATCTACCGCGATAAACGAGGGTTCACTGTATAAAATAACGATACAAGTAATTGTGAAAACACAAAAAGATTGTCAAGAATATTACGTATCGTAGATTTACTGCAATGCGTCATTATATATGCCATTGAATACTAGCACTTTAAACTATTTCACATTAGATCATAATAGATCTGCCCGTTGCGAGAGAATACAGTATTCTCTTTAGTCAAGGGCCAGAATGAAAATACAATAGGATATATGAATAATATTAGTATTCTGAAGCGAAATATTAAATAACGATACAAGTACAGTGGAACCTCTACATACGAATTTAATCCGTTCCAGAACCAACTTCGGATGTAGAAAATGTTCGGATGTCGAAACGAATTTTCCCATAAGAATACATTGAAATAGGATTAATCCGTGGTTGAGCCCAAAAACCTATAACTTCTTAATAAACTACTACACATAATTTTCCCATGAGAATAATGAACACTAAATTAGATAATAGACATGTAAATAAGAAGAATAGACATGTAAATAAGAAGAATTAGCAAACAATGATAAATAAGAAACGGGTTTTTAGCGTCACTTTACCTTAGAAACTCCAGCGCAGGTGTTGTTAGTCTTGCTACGCAGAGAGGAGACGGACGGGCGGCAAGGAGGTAGAGAGGTTAACTACGATAAACGTACACTACCGTAACTTATTCTAACTTACACTAAGTGAACTTTAACATAACTTAGCTTATTTTTTTTTTATTTTTATATTTTTTATTTTTTTTTACATTTTCTTTTATTCTTTTAGATGATTAAGTAATTTTAATCACTTTCACTCTCTACGCTTAAAATGGACTGAATTTCTTTCGCTTCACTCTTTTCCGTTTTCTTTGTTTCACTTTCTTCCGCTTCACTCTTTGCCGTTTTCTTCGAATCACTTACATCCTCTTCATCACGAGTTCGCTTCGCAGTTTTTTTAAAGAAATTATCGATAGATAATTGCTTGGTACGGCTTTTCAGAATGTTTCGAAAGTGAGTTAGGCAAACATCATCGAATTGAGAAACTACACGACAAACCTGCAATTTCTTTGGATGGTATTTGTCGATGAAGTCGACCACGTCTTGATATTTTCCTAACACCTCTTTTATATGCGCCGAACCTAACACATGTTCTACCTCCTCGCTCCCTTCCTCGTCATCACTCATGTGCTCCGACATAGCAGGGAGTTCCTTGAGCTCATCCGTGGTAAGTTCGCCGTGATGTTCGGCGACGAGTTCCGTAACGTCATCTGCGTCGACCTCCAGACCCATGGACTTGCCAAGGGAGACGATTTCCTCTACGGCTTCCGCTGCACCGACCACGGGATCAGGTTCGGGGTCAAAACCCTCAAAATCTCGGGGAGAAACTGCATCAGGCCACAGCTTCTTCCAGGCAGAATTGAGGGTCCGTCGAGTTAATCCCACCCAAGCCTGATCTATGATCTTCAAGCAGTGCACGATGTTGAAGTGGCCCCTCCAAAATTCACGCAAAGTTAAGTTGGTGCTTTGCGTGACATTAAAGCACTGCTTAAATAAGTGCTTGGTGTACAGCTTCTTAAAATTAGAGATGACTTGCTGGTCCATGGGCTGGAGGATAGAGGTGGTATTCGGTGGAAGATACAGCACCTTTATGAACTTGAATTCATCGAAGATATCATCTTCAAGTCCGGGGGGGTGAGCGGGTGCATTGTCAAGGCATAGCAGGCACTTTAAAGGCAATTTCTGTTCATGAAGATACTTCTTCACAGAAGGGCCGAAAACTTGGTTAACCCATTGCACAAAGAATTGCCTAGTGACCCAGGCCTTCGAGTTGGACCGCCAGAAAACATGAAGCTGATCCTTATCGACGTTGTGTGCTTTAAAGGCCCTAGGGTTCTCTGAATGGTAAACCAGTAAGGGCTTGACTTTAAAGTCCCCGCTAGCGTTGGCACAAAGGGCAAGAGTCAACCGATCCTTCATTGGCTTATGCCCAGGCAATTTCTTCTCTTCGGCAGTGATGTAGGTTCGACTCGGCATCTTCTTCCAAAACAGCCCGGTTTCATCACAATTAAACACCTGCTGCTCTACGTAGCCTTCTTCCTGCACGATCTTTTCGAAGTTCTTGACAAAGTCAGCTGCAGCCTTTGTGTCCGCACTAGCAGCCTTTGTGTCCGCACTAGCAGCCTCTCCGTGGCGAACAACTGAATAAATCCCGGACCGTTTCTTAAATTTCTCGAACCAGCCACGAGATGCCTTGAAATCATCTGAGGAAGGCTCGGTTGAACTCTCCCCAGCATCACCCCCAGAGCTCTCCTCCTTCAAGTCCATAAAGATGGCGTGCGCCTTCTCGCAGATGACGGTCTCGGTGATGGTGTCGCCAACGATCTCTCTATCCTTAATCCACACTAGTAGAAGTCGTTCCATCTCTTCTATGATAGGGGTACGGCGTTTGGAAATTATGGTGATCCCCTTAGAAGGTTTCACTGCTTTAATAGCTTCCTTCTGTTTAAGGATTGTCGAGATCGTCGACATATTACAGCCATACTGTTTAGCAAGTTCACTCACGCTCATGTTTTTCAAAAATTTCCTGCTTAATTTCTAAAGAAAGCATTTCCTTCTTCCTTTTCTCACCACTACCACTACAGTGATCCCTCGCTACTTCGCGGTTCGACCATCGCGGATTCACCACTTCGCGGATTTTTTTCATAACGCATGTATATACATATATCGCGGATTTTCCGAAAATTTCGAAAATACCGCGATGTGACCGATGGTGCGAGATTGGAGAAAGTAAGGAAAATTGAATCATGATTAATTTTCAATATAAATGAAACTTTGAGGAGCAACAAAGATATCATTTGTTAGAGAGATAGAGAGAGGTAAGGAATGGGAGGTAGTGAAAAGTAGCCCACAGAGAGAGAGAGAGAGAGAGAGAGAGAGAGAGAGAGAGAGAGAGAGAGGGGTTTAAATGTAATACACAAAAAAATTTGATAGGTTATAACACATTGGTGCTTATGTAATATCAACTGTATACTGTAGACGGTTTGAATAAGTTAAGAAATGGTATAAACGATACTTTGTTATTGTATTCGTACACTCTCAAGAGCGGCAGCTAGACGTCAGCTGATCTAATCACAGCCAAAAGTAAAACAAAAAGAAGTCAAGAATACTCTATTTTTAAAACACACTCGAAATTTAAAAACAAAAGTACACGCTTTCTTAATGTGCAATTAACTATTTAAAGAGTAGCAATTTTCTAGAATAAAATGATGTTTCCCAAAAAATAGTGGTTTGCTGATGAAATCGGATGCCGTATTTTTAGCAACGATTGAAATGGATGTAAACTCGGCATAATTTTTTCGTTTCGTATTTAATTGATACTAAGAAAACTAATTTTAGTTTCTTCATCTATATGTAAGTATTGTATAACACGGAGAGAGAGAGAGAGAGAGAGAGAGAGAGAGAGAGAGAGAGAGAGAGAGAGAGAGAGAGAGAGAGAGAGAGAGAGAGAGAGAGAGAATGAATCAGCTGTTGAAATGGAATGCCGTGTTTTTGTTTCGTGAGAATTTCATCGCCACCTCTATAACAACAACATACTGTACTGAACTTTACAGTATTATACAGACTACTGTAATATGATAAAGTAAAATATTTGTAATAACCTATTTTATATGAAATGGGGCTATTTTTTTTTTGTTTAAAATTTACATTTATGTACGTAAAACAACTCTCTCTCTCTCTCTCTCTCTCTCTCTCTCTCTCTCTCTCTCTCTCTCTCTCTCTCTCTCTCTCTCGTAAATTGTTTTCCTGCTTTGCTACGTATGTATGATTTTATATAGATACGGTAAATAATATTTGTAATAACATATCTTCTAAAAGCTTTTACTGTAATATCATTATTTATCACTTTCATCATGCGCGTTAAATGCCTTCGTTTGTTTACTGAGCGTACTTTATGAAGCCGTCGTTTCAAGCGGCGTCATAAAGAAAAACATTCCATTTGGAAGTCCTAAGAAAAATTAAGTAAAACATTGGTAATAACGAAATCAACATACTGTACTGAATAATCAATATAATCGATGCAAAAACTAACCTATATACAGATGTGTAAATGCGTTTGTTTCTTCATTATGATCAGAGATAAACGTAAACAAAACATTGGTTGCCATTTTTTATCGTGCTTTTTGGCGTGTTTAGGAAACGCATGATATAAAATCGCCTTTAATATTTGTGCCTGTTTTAGTTTAGGGTACTGTAGTACATGCATTAAGTGTTCTGTACATTAAAGGGTAGTTTGTTAACAGTACTACGTACAAGGGAAGGTTTTAAAAGTCTGAATATACATGTTAAATAAATACGTAAATATGGTGTCACTACTTCGCGGATTTTCACCTATCGCGGTCGGGTCTGGAACATATCTACCGCGATAAACGAGGGCTCACTGTACTACTGGCAAAACTAAGCCTTTTAGGGCCCATACTTTACGTAAATCACCGTTAAAGGATGCACGTAAAAAATCACAATTAAAACAGAGTTAATAGCAGAACGCACAGTGCACAACCGCAAAAAGCCGACGAGAACAGAGGACTGACCCAAGCCCCGCTAATTGAGCGTCCCTCCGAGGTCGATGTGCTGCCTTCTATCGGCGGAAATAAAAAACACTTCAGGCGCTATGAGCACCGACTACGCGTACGAGTATTGTTTACTTCGGGTGTCGAAAAAAACATTCGGGTGTAGTCGGAACGTGTTCGAATTGTACTTCGCGTGTCGAAAAATTCGGATACAACCGGTACGACGAAAATTGCTTACTTCCTATGTCGAAATAAAATTCGGGTGTAGTCAAAAATTTGCTCGAATTTTACTTCGGATGTTGGAAAATTCGGATGTAGAGGTTCCACTGTATTATGAAACAAAAATGATCGTTTAATATCTGACATCTCCCTTAGTCGTACTACGAGCGTAAAATGACTGTACGCTCGAGAAAACTCTAAATAAAAAATTGACTATGCGAAATATACTACAGTGGAACCTCTACATACGAATTTAATCCGTTCCAGAACCAACTTCGGATGTAGAAATTGTTCGGATGTAGAAACGAATTTTCCCATAAGAATACATTGAAATAGGATTAATCCGTGGTTGAGCCCAAAAACCTATGATAACTTCTTAACCCTTTTACCCCCAGGCTTTTTGGAAATTTCCAACCCTTAACCCCCAAGGTGGTTACTTTTTTCCCAGCACATTTTGGTGTATATTTCTTTTAAATTGCTCTAACAGCCTTAATTTTTGTCATAGAGAGGTCAGGTTGGTCTCATTCTCTTGGAAAATGTCTGAATTTTCTCAAAAAATTATCAAAAATATGAAAAAAAAAATTTTTATAGCATTTTTTTGCAAGGACGTACCGGTACGTCCATGGGGGTAAAGGGATGGCTTTTGTGAAACGTACCAGTACGTCCTTTGGGGGTAAAAGGGTTAATAAACTACTACACATAACTTTCCCATGAGAATAATGAACACTAAATTAGATAATAGACATGTAAATAAGAAGAATAGACATGTAAATAAGAAGAATTAGCAAAAAATGATAAATAAGAAACGGGTTTTTAGCGTCACTTTACCTTAGAAACTCCAGCGCAGGTGTTGTTCGTCTTCGCTACGCAGAGAGGAGAGAGGAGACGGACGGACGGCGAGGAGGTAGAGAGGTTAACTACGATAAACGTAACACTACCGTAACTTATTCTAACTTACACTAAGTGAACTTTAACATAACTTAGCTTATCTTTTTTTTTTTTTATATTTTATATTTTTTTTTTACATTTTCTATTTTTCTTTTTGATGATTACGTAATTTTAATCACTATCACTTACATTTAAAATTGACTGAATTTCTTTTGCATCACTCTTTTCCATTTTCTGTGTTTCACTTTCTTCCTCTTCACTCTGCCGTTTTCTTCGGTTCACTTACATCCTCTTCATCGCGAGTTCGCTTCGCAGTTTTTTTAAAGAAAGCATCGATAGATAATTGCTTCGTACGGCTTTTCAAAATGTTTCGAAAGTGCGTTAGGCAAACATCATCGAATTGAGAAACTACACGACAAACCTGCAATTTCTTTGGATGGTATTTGTCGATGAAGTCGACCACGTCTTGATATTTTCCTAACACCTCTTTTATTTGCGCTGAACCTAACACATGTTCTACCTCCTCGCTCTCTTCCTCGTCATCACTCATGTGCTCCGACATAGCAGGGAGTTCCTTGAGCTCATCCGTCGTCAGTTCGTCGTGATGTTCGGCGACGAGTTCCGTAACGTCATCTGCGTTGACCTCCAGACCCATGGACTTGCCAAGGGAGACGATTTCCTCTACGGCTTCCGCTGCACCGACCACGGGATCAGGTTCGGGGTCAAAACCCTCAAAATCTCGGGGAGAAACTGCATCAGGCCACAGCTTCTTCCATGCAGAATTGAGGGTCCGTCGAGTTAATCCCACCCAAGCCTGATCAATGATCTTTAAGCAGTGCACGATATTGAAGTGGCCCCTCCAAAATTCACGCAAAGTTAAGTTGGTGCTTTGCGTGACATTAAAGCACTGCTTGAATAAGTGCTTGGTGTACAGCTTCTTAAAATTAGAGATGACTTGCTGGTCCATGGGCTGGAGGATAGAGGTGGTATTTGGTGGAAGATACAGCACCTTTATGAACTTGAATTCATCGAAGATATCATCTTCAAGTCCGGGGGGGTGAGCGGGTGCATTGTCAAGGCATAGCAGGCACTTTAAAGGCAATTTCTGCTCATGAAGATACTTCTTCACAGAAGGACCGAAAACTTGGTTTACCCATTGCAAAAAGAATTGCCTAGTGACCCAGGCCTTCGAGTTAGATCGCCAGAAAACATGAAGCTGATCCTTATCGACGTTGTGTGCTTTAAAGGCCCTAGGGTTCTCCGAATGGTAAACAAGCAAGGGCTTGACTTTAAAGTCCCCGCTAGCGTTGGCACATAGAGCAAGAGTCAACCGATCCTTCATTGGCTTATGCCCAGGCAATTTCTTCTCTTCAGCAGTGATGTAGGTTCGACTCGGCATCTTCTTCCAAAACAGCCCGGTTTCATCACAATTGAACACCTGCTGCTCTACGTAGCCTTCTTCCTTTACGATATTTTCGAATTTCTTAACAAAGTCAGCTGCAGCCTTTGTGTCCGCACTAGCAGCCTCTCCGTGGCGAACACCTGAATGAATCCCGGACCGTTTCTTAAATTTCTCGAACCAGCCACGAGATGCCTTGAAATCATCTGAGGAAGGCTCGGTTGAACTCTCCCCAGCATCACCCCCAGAGCTCTCCTCCTTCAAGTCCGTAAAGATGGCGTGCGCCTTCTCGCAGATAACGGTTTCGGTGATGGTGTCGCCAACGATCTCTCTATCCTTAATCCACACTAGTAGAAGTCGTTCCATCTCTTCTATGATAGGGGTACGGCGTTTGGAAATTATAGTGATCCCCTTAGAAGGTTTCACTGCTTTAATAGCTTCCTTCTGTTTAAGGATTGTCGAGATCGTCGACATATTACGGCCATACTGTTTAGCAAGTTCACTCACGCGGATGCCACGCTCATGTTTTTCAATAATTTCCTGCTTAATTTCTATAGAAAGCATTTCCTTCTTCCTTTTCTCACCACTA
>NC_090735.1:19537151-19599651 GCF_036898095.1 Palaemon carinicauda
TTGTTCGCCTCAGCTGAAAAAATTCTGTATAGAAATAATGGTTATCGTATTACTTTTTGATTGGCTGTTTTAACATTTTTCAAAATTTTTCCTTTGATCACACTCATCGTCAGCAGTAGCACAAACAAAGAAGAGACTCCAACTTTTGATGGGGTGCGGCGAATGCTGGGAGATCCCCAGATGCCACCAGAACCTGAAAGCCTGACGAAGTAAGTCCGAGGGCTACTTGCTACTGACGCATACCACCTGAGGATCGAGCCAGGGGTATAAGCACAGGAGTTGTGATAGCAGACACACCCAATGAGTGGAAAGAAGAAGCAAAACTCTATTCCTCCCATCAAATCATATGCTTGACAAAGAAAAGGAGGCCACAACCTACACTCAGCGCATGGGGATGATTGCAAACAATCATGCCCTTAGCAAGAGCACAGAGAGAGCGTGGATCTACAGCCTATTTAAAAAAAAAAAAACAGATGTAAAGCCCATCCTCCCACTATTAAGTGTCTTGCTTCATAGTATAAGAATCAACAGCCAACATTCACTTTCTGAAAGAAAAAGAAAATGATAAATTAGATTAATGGCGCATTGGTAGTCTACTCAGTACGGCCAAAAACATAAGTGAAGAGATTTTGACAGGTCAGGGGGCAGGGCTTCTCTTTCTCTCTCTCCCACCTGCCGCTTAACTGCTCATTGAAATGATTCAATAGGCATCCAGCTCGTGCTGAAAACATATCCCTTATTTAAAGGCTGATGGTTTGTATTTCTCGCAGGAACAAAAAAGGATTATGGCTCAATGTGGTTAATGTAACTTATATTTTACAGACAGTTCCAGATGTGTTGCCATTTTGATTCTAACTCTTAATGCCTCAAACTAACATATCAAAATGCTCAATCAAAAAATAAAACCAAATTTTCATTTACAGTTGTATCATTAATTTCTAAGCACAAGGAACTAAATGTATAAACAGCTGCAACATACCAGGAACAGTAATAGCACTCTTCCCATCTTTGCTGACCATGTGCCACTCCTGCCACTGAATTTCCATATTATCTCCTACTCCAGTCATGCGACATCTCCAAAAACGAACCGTATTGTCTGAGCATGCTGTCACCAACAGATAAGGAGCGTAACAAGCTGGGTAAATAGATGCTGAGCTAAGATGACCTGCAGCTGGAGATGCATGCACAACTTGTACCCCTACAGGCAGAGGAAGAGGTTGTGCACAAATCTAAGAGGAAAAAAGGATAACAGTATTTTAGCTTTACAATAATTTCCCGACTGATGCTATAGATAATTTTAACAGCAGTAAGGAAAATATGATAAGGGAATACCTATGTTAAAAGAAACACAATTGGAAAAAATGAAATCGGCTCTTATCGGAAATACAAAGTTTAAACAGTAACAAACTGAGGTATCATACAGAATAGGGCAATTCTCTCTCTCCACCAAATCTTTATGCAATAGTACAAGAATATGCACATAAACATACTCTAAATTAACTACAAGTTTACTACCAATGATGACAATTATAATATTAACAGAATACTAATAATAGAATCTATCATTTTCATACTTAGCCTGGTGTAATATCTATGAAGGGAAAGCTTCTTAACCTTAAAACAAAACACTACACTTTCTTCCCTCAATCGTTACATCCCTCCCCTCCAGGAGACCAACAAGTGCAGTATCATAACCTCAATCTGGGCAAAATCTGAGGGAAGCAGTCAAGCTCTATATTTCATTCTATTGAAGCCGTGAAAGATTTGTACTAATTCCGATAAATCACTGTAAGTGCACAGGAACGGGTAATTATGTGACTCTCATCAGTATCAAATATTCTATATTTTTATTTACCATGGAATGATTAAAGAAATGATTCATATTCTTTGCTAAACAACTCATCAGGAAAACACACTTTTCTATAAGAAAATTCCCTCTTACACATTCAGTGTTGGGATAAATGAAATAACATACTACAGCAAAGACTTGATTTACCAGAGGGTTGTTCTAAACCACATGCAATGCAAATCATGTGTAATTTTAACTATTTCCATAAGATGCAATGGTACAGGAGGTAGTTATATGCCATAAGTAAATTCATCAACACAAGCATTTTTGCTGTTTAAAAAAAAAAAATACATAGCATATAGAACAATTATTACCAGCAAATTCTCTACATATTTAGAATATTAAGATAAAACAATATTAATCCATACATTTTTAGATACAGTACCCCAACTCCAATAACTACATTTTGTGCAAAACTAGCATCATGATGAATGAAAGCCCTATAATTGCTACCGGAAAGAAAGTGAGGGAGCTCAAACACACCTCGCTACAGTCCTGAACTATCAGTATGCACTACACTGCAATATCATTTATTAACTAAAAGGACACTTGTTGAATCTGAATGTGGAGGTGAATCCATTAAATAATATGAATGATCATAGCATAATCGTTTATGTAACAAAGTAACATTCGTTGTTAAACTAAAAACTGTATTGAAAACAATATCTGCGATTAAATTTGGGAAATGCCGGGAAAGTGATATAATGCATTATCAACCAAGGCATATATAGGTTGTTCCTAAGCAATTGGTTCAGAAATGGATGTCAAGCAACTAGGAACGGCATCAATGGTCCTGACCATAGCTTCCTATGGAGTAAAAGATTATATGAATTCCAAGTCCAATTGACAGAAACAGATACCATAGCCAACACTTGAACGATGTAACCTACCCCTTTGTTAGCTGATAATGAGAGGGAAACAAAAGGAATTGAAGCTTATTCTAAAGTATTCAATTCTCTTTTTTGCTTTGTCTGAATAACAATATGATCAACCGACTCTGAAACCTCATATTATTACCTACACACATTATACAAAAAATGTAGGCTAACCAGTAAGATAAAATAAGTAAGACTACTGTAGTAGTAACACTCATAGCAATGCCAGGGGATGAAAAGGCTAAGCTACTGGCAAATGAAACGGTACGAGAGGAACTCAAAATGACAAGAAACAGTAGACTGCATAAAATGAGAAAATTGTTCCATAAAAAAAGAAATTGTGATTCAAGGCATTGCAACCAAATTATAGTTCAGTAAAGTACTTAAACACTAAGCTAGCCTTCCCAACTAACCTCCACAATAATACTGTAGAAGACAAAACAATAAAGGACTTGTCCCCTCAAACACTACTCCCTTCCTACAATTCCCTTCTCTATCTCAAATCCTCTGCCACAAATTTGACATACTGTACTATGTGATTTCTTTACCCTAATAATTGCATCATTCTGCACATTTATATCTTAATTCCCATTGTTGACCCTTATCCACAGTACAAAGGGTATAAGGATTTATCTCTTCTAATAACAGCCAACTAATGGAGGATTTAGCACAAAAACATGTTTAAAAAGCAGAAGAGTACAACACTCCACTGGCTGAAACCCCAGAGAGGAGGGATATAGGGGTTGAGAGAAAACCTTTTTCTATTCTACAATCTACAAGCTAATGCTTCTTAGATATTAGATATGTGACTCACAGATAAAAGTCATTGAGATAATATTGAATGACTCTATATGTCAACTACAATTCTTACGGTATTTGAGCTGAAGAAATTTTTAAAATATATTTTCTCAAATCATGAATACTGTATTATATAACAGAATGGCTTTTACTACCAAGGATCAAGTATATTTAGCTCTTTCCTGAGTTTATAACTAATAACCTTATGCTGAAGTTTTTATTAAAGCTATATGATATGGTGATTATCTAGCACCAGATCCGAGATTTATTGGCTTTGTATCAATCATGATAAAAAAAATACTTAACTAATTCCACAAAAGTGAAAGTTTTAATATATAACTTCCGTAGGCTGCAAAGGAATACTTCAAATCAAGTTAGAAAAGGCAAATGATTACACACACATGTTCAAATGCTGCAGATTTGCAAGAATATTAAGTGAAAACAGACTGTACTGGTACTGGAGTGGAGTATAATGCAAATAGAGAACAGAAAAATTGTACAACTGTGGCAATTTAAACCACAATAGGAATTATTTTGCTGTTTACAACAGAAGTGACATCCTAGCATTGGAAACTGATAATTGCCCAACCCAATTCACATCACTATATATCTATGTTATTCTGTTTGTTTTCATTATAAAAAATCCAAAATAAGATACTATCATACATTCAAATCTTTCCTGAAAAATATGGCATTGAAATTAGTTAACAACTGTTACATACATTCAAATTGATGAACCACATGGGATTAATATGAGGCAACTAACCTTGGAAGTAGTTATAACAATTGGAGATGCATCAATGTGGCCCTGACCAGCATTATTATCTGCGACTGGGGTGCTACGGCCAGATACACCATGTCCACCTTCATTCTCACCAGTATCAACTGAGTGAGCTTCTGAAGCAATGACTAGACGCCACAGATGCATTACCTAGGAAGGTGTTTACAATGTATAAAACTATTCAACTTCAACTTTCACTGGTTTTAGTTCTAACTAAATGTTGGTGATGTCAACATTTTCTATGCATCAATAAAAAAGCAAAATGAAAACAGATTGCTTACGATTTTACAAAATAACAAAGTGAAAACAGATTTCTTATGGTTTTACCAAATAATAGAGTGAAAACAGATTGTTAATGTATTCATAAAATAGAACAAATTATAAGATTGTTCATGCTGTCCCGAAACAACAAAATAAAAACAATAACTTTTCATTAAATAGTCAAGATTGACATTAAGCAGACCTACAATACCTTTTTAAAATGCTAATATTTAGTAACTTCACGATGGTAAAAAGGTATATACATCTATTATTAGAAGTATAATCACAATTTTGAGTCATAGTATATAAAATTAAGAGACAAACTTCAGCTGAAATATTATATGATATAGGAGGTAATGAATGTAGTGAATCACAATTACGTACTGATCCAGAGTTAGTTTTTTCTAGTAGTGTGATGTAGAAGGGCTCTTCAAATACAGCTGATGAGTGTAAATCCACAATAGGTGCATTTGCTGGATCAAACATCGATGAAGCCTCTTTCCCTGTTAAATGTTGAATGATAAGCTTTATCTTAATATCAATTGAGAATAAACAATAAAGTGAAGTCAAAACATTATCAAAAGAGGCTATTATTTCTTTTCTGATTTAAATGTAAAGTACAATGGATTTAAGTAACTCCTGTTAATGCTAGCAAAAAGCTGTGCCTCAAAATGTCAGGTAGTAGGTTGACCAGGGCACCAGCCACCCGTTGAGATACTACCGCTAAAGAGTTATGGGGTCTTTTGACTAGCCAGATGGTACTACATTGGATCCTTATCTCTTGTTACAGTTCATTTTCCCTTTGCCTACACACATCCACACTGAATAGTTTGGCCTATTCTTTAAATATTCTCCTCTGTCCTCACACACCTGAAAATCAAAAATTTTAAATAATTTTTATTTTTCCTAACATACTTACCGAGAACTACTTTCTTAGGAGTTACCTGTAATCTCCTCTCTACCGACCAGAGTTTTGTGTAGGATACCCTAAAACCCGTTTTCTATGGAGGGCTATCTCGGGCGTAAGAGAACATGCCCCGAGGGTAGCTTTTGCGCTAGGTCGAGGTCCGCCTGGGTCGTGATCGTCAGTAAGTTCTTCGGATGTTGTACAATACTCGCAAGGGCAGAGAGGCACTCGGGGAAGGAGGGGAGGGCCATTACCCGAAAGTAGTTCTCGGTAAGTATGTTAGGAAAAATGATATTTTAATTATAAAATAAATTTTTGAATATACTTACCCGGTGAATATATAATAGCTGCAACTCTGTTGCTCGACAGACAAAAAAAACAGTAAAAACTCGCCAGCGATCGCTATACAGGTTGCGGGTGTGCCCTCCAGCGCCAACTGTTGGCCAGATACCACTCTCTCGATGTAAACAAAGACTCAATTTCTTCTCATCCCACTGCGTCTCTATTGGGGAGGAAGGGAGGGTCGTTTAATTTATATATTCACCGGGTAAGTATATTCAAAAATTTATTTTATAATTAAAATATCATTTTTAAATATTTAACTTAGCCGGTGAATATATAATAGCTGATTCACACCCAGGGTGGTGGGTAGAGACCAGTTAAATATGTTTACATCGTCTAAGCTAAGAGTTTTTTATTTCATTTTGACAGTTATCAATATAACAAAACCAAAATAAATAGGTACCTGGTAAGGAAGTCGACTTAGACGATTACTCTGCCTTGTAAGTACGTCTTCCTTACGGAGCCCCGCGATCCTCTTAGGATGCTGACAGACCCCCAGGAGCTGAAGTATCAAGGGCTGCAACCCATACAACAGGACCTCATCAAATCCCTAATCTGGGCGCTCTCAAGAAATGACTTTGACCACCCGCCAAATCAACCAGGATGCGAAAGGCTTCTTAGCATTAAAACATTTCAAGAGACAGATTAAAAGGATATGGAATTAGGGAATTGTAGTGGTTGAGCCCTCACCCACTACTGCACTCGCTGCTACGAATGGTCCCAGTGTGTAGCAGTTCTCGTAAAGAGACTGGACATCTTTTAAGTAACATGACGCGAACACTGACTTGCTTCTCCAATAGGTTGCGTCCATGATACTTTGCAGAGATCTATTTTGCTTAAAGGCCACGGAAGTTGCTACAGCTCTAACCTCATGCGTCTTAACCTTAAGCAAAGATCGGTCTTCCTCACTCAAGTGTGAATGAGCTTCTCGTGTTAACAATCTGATAAAACATGACAAAGCATTCTTTGACATAGGCAAGGATGGTTTCTTAACCGAATACCATAACGCTTCAGATTGGCCTCGTAAAGGTTTAGTACGAGCTAAGTAGAACTTAAGAGCTCTAACAGGGCATAAGACTCTTTCTAGTTCATTGCCTACGATCTCCGATAAGCTGGGAATATCGAAAGATTTAGGCCAAGGACGAGAAGTTAGCTCATTTTTGGCTAGAAAACCAAGTTGCAGAGAACAAGTGGCTTTTTCTGACGAAAATCCGATGTTCTTGCTGAAGGCATGAATCTCACTGACTCTTTTAGCTGAGGCTAAGCATACCAGGAAAAGAGTCTTAAGAGTGAGATCTTTCAGGGAGGCTGACTGTAAAGGCTCAAACCTGTCTGATATGAGGAATCTTAGGACCACGTCTAAATTCCACCCAGGAGTAGCCAAACGACGCTCCTTAGTGGTCTCGAAAGACTTAAGGAGGTCTTGCAGATCTTTATTGTTGGAAAGATCTAAGCCTCTATGCCGGAAGACCGATGCCAACATGCTTCTGTAGCCCTTGATAGTGGGAGCTGAAAGGGATCGTCCTTTTCTCAGGTATAAGAGAAAAACAGCTATTTGGGCTACAGAGGTACTGGTCGAGGATACAGAAACTGACTTGCACCAGTCTCGGAAGACTTCCCACTTCGATTGGTAGACTCTAATGGTAGAAGCTCTCCTTGCTCTAGCAATCGCACTGGCTGCCTCCTTCGAAAAGCCTCTAGCTCTCGAGAGTCTTTCGATAGTCTGAAGGCAGTCAGACGAAGAGCGTGGAGGCTTTGGTGTACCTTCTTTACGTGTGGCTGACGTAGAAGGTCTACTCTTAGAGGAAGACTTCTGGGAACGTCTACTAACCATCGAAGTACCTCGGTGAACCATTCTCTCGCGGGCCAGAGGGGAGCAACTAACGTCAACCTTGTCCCTTCGTGAGAGGCGAACTTCTGCAGTACCTTGTTGACAATCTTGATTGGTGGGAATGCGTAAAGATCTAGATGTGACCAATCTAGGAGGAAGGCATCTATATGTATTGCTGCTGGGTCCGGGACTGGAGAGCAATAGATTGGAAGCCTCTTGGTCAGCGAGGTTGCAAAGAGATCTATGGTGGGTTGACCCCAAGTCGCCCAAAGTCTCTTGCACACATCCTTGTGGGGGTCCATTCGATTGGAATTACTTGACCTTTCCGACTGAGACAATCTGCTAGGACGTTCAAGTCGCCCTGGATGAACCTCGTTACTAGGGAGATGCCTCGATCTTTTGACCAGATGAGCAGGTCCCTTGCGACCTCGTACAAAGTCAGTGAGTGGGTACCTCCCTGTTTGTAAATGTACGCCAAGGCCGTGGTGTTGTCCGAGTTTACCTCCACCACCTTGCCTCGAAGGAGATTCTCGAAGCTTATCAAGGCCAGATGAACCGCCAAAAGCTCCTTGCTGTTAATATGCATGCTCCTCTGACTCGAGTTCCACAGACCTGAGCATTCCCGACCGTCCAGCGTCGCGCCCCAACCCAAGTCCGATGCGTCCGAGAAGAGAACGTGGTTGGGTATCTGAACTGCCAGGGGAAGACCCTCTCGTAGGCTGATATTGTCCTTCCACCAAGTCAGGCAAGACTTTATCTTTTCGGAAATCGGGATCGAGACCGCCTCTAGCGTCTTGTCCTTTTTCCAGTGAAAAACCAGATGGAATTGAAGAGGACGGAGGTGTAGCCTTCCTAGCGAGACAAATAGCTCCAGGGATGACAGCGTCCCTACCAGACTCATCCACAGCCTGACTGAGCAGCGTTCTTTCTTCAGCATCTTCTGGATGGAGAGCAGGGCTTGATCTATTCTGGGGGCCGACGGAAAAGCCCGAAAAACTTGACTGTGAATCTCCATCCCTAAATACAGAATAGTTTGGGATGGGACCAGCTGTGACTTTTCCAAATTGACTAGGAGTTCCAATTCCTTGGCCAGATCTAGAGTCCAATTGAGATCCTTCAGACAGCGATGACTGGAAGAGGCTCTGAGAAGCCAGTCGTCCAAGTACAGGGAGGCTCTGATCTCCGATAGCTCGAAACTGGTACCCCACATTCCTGTAAACAAACCTCAGAAACGGTTGGGAATCCGGGTGTATAGGAATGTGGAAGTATGCCTCCTGAAGGTCGAGAGAGACCATCCAGTCGCCTTCCATAAATGCTGTCAAGACAGCCTGGTAGACTTCATCGTGAAGTTTGACTTGACAATGAACACATTGAGCGCACTTGGCTCTTACGTACTCTTGCAGTGAACATGGCTGCCAAATCATGGAGCCATCCCTGAGGGACTTGTCCCTGCAGAGAACGTGGCTGTCAGATCATTGGAGCCATCCCTGAAAGCCTTGTTTATGCATGACATAATTGTACAGCAAAACTTCAAAGGCTCGAAAACAGCTGTGAAGTTGACCTGTAAAATCTTGGAGCGTCTCCTGGCTAGGCGCCAGGGAGAGTCTACGAGATTTGAGAAGTCTATCTGGGCAGAGGCCGGAACTCCCAAGCCGAGAACTTCTCTCGTGTCATATCAGACTCTCGCTCTATAAGCCAGTTTAAAAGAAGGGAAAGCAAAGGCTGTATCCCCCCAAACTCCTCCTGGTGATAAACCAGTCGCCTAGCAAACGTAAAGCTCTCTAGGAGAGCGAGAGAGCACTAGCTTATAAAACAACGGCTTCGAAGTAGCTAGGCCTAGTGTAAGCTCTGACGTTTAGGCAAACGAGGAGCAGCAGTTACAAAAAGATCCGGACAAAGATCCTTAAAAATCAGCATGATTTATTTAAAGTCCATAGAGGGCTAAGCAGCTTTAGGCTCCTCTCCGTCTGACAGAGTCCTCAAGGGAATATCAGTAGGAGGGGGAACAGCAACTTCCTCATCTAAAGGAACCTTGTCCGATAATAGCTGAGTCTCAAGCAAGGGAGAGACCTACCGTGGTGGCAATGCTTTACAAGCAGAGTCCACACGCACTGGTGCATTAGTAGCGGACCAGGACGCAACGTCATGTAACTGCTTGACAGTCTGTGAACTGTCAACAACAACAGGTGCGAGAAACCAGGACGCAACGTCATGTAACTGTTTGACAGTCTGTGAACTGTCAACAACAACAGGTGCGTGAGGACGCACAGCGTCCACTCGAGACTGCTTTGACCGCCTAGACTGAGCAGTCAAAACAACTCTAGAATGCAGAGGTTGACGCACAGCGTCAAAACAAGTCAACTCCGATTGTTAGCGAACGTCCTGAACGTCAACAGGAGCATCAGCAAGTGGCCTAACGTCCAAATGTGGCTGAAAATCTACACGAGACCGCATCGAGTGTGGTTCTAAACAACCTGACTGACGTGACTTAGCTACGCCAACGTCAACAGGACGCACAAAGGAACGTTAGGTTGGCTGAAAGCCAGGATCTCGATGAGATAAACGGCTAGGCTCAACGGACTAATCGGAAGAATAGTCTTCCATAAGGGAGGCAAGCTTATTCTGCATGTCTTGCCGTACAACCCATTTAGGATCAACGGAAATGGTTGCGGTAAGAGACGAGGGTAACGTCTGTGACCGCAACACTTTGCCAACAAAAAGACTCTCGGAGTCTGTGTTACGCTTTTGTTAGGCGGCGAGCAGTTATCCGATGACTGCATAGGGTCAGAGCTGTCCTAATGGCTGCAACCAGGACGCTGGACCTGTCCTGAAAGGACTGACTTTCGCTTAAGGGCCTCGAAACCTTGTTTCAGGTTTCTTATGCGAAAAGCCTTCGGATGACGAGGAGAAAATTGTCTCTCTCGCCTTATGGTAGGGGAGATCTTGGTAAGATACACCCGATACCATAGAGGGAAACGTCTGTTCGCTGATCAAGGCCTCTCGAACCCATAAGTCGTACGACATTACTTCTCCCCTGGGCTTGGGAGCTTGCAAGAGGTCCCGGACTAGGTGAACGACAGGCACGAACAGACGAACCCTCGGACGCAACACTGTAACACTTTGCGCAATATCACTTTATCACTACGATTTTCTGTTTTGCACTTATTTCACTGAAATCGAAACTTTCACTGATTTCTACCTGAAGCACGCAATTCTACCCTCATCAAAAGGTAGTAAATGCGAAATCAGTCGTATAATGCAAGCACATTAATACCAGCAAAAAAACAGTAAACATCTTTTAAGATAAAAAATTCAGTGGTTGGGGAAGAGAATAAACACTAGTTCATTCAAAACTACGTTTTCAATCTCTCACCGTACATTGCCTGGGGACGAGAATAAAACTAAAAACGTTTTATCCTTTCTCCCCGTACATAGACTAGGGACGAGAGTAACTCGAGAACAACGTTACCCGCTTGAACGGAACGTTTTCTCTCCTCTCTCTCCCTCCGTCTCTATCTCTCTCTCTCTCTCTCTCTTGATTTCGCACCTAAGAGAAGAGCCCAATTACGTTTCGTCAAAAAAACATGTTATTTGACCAAAGGAAAAAACTGAAAGGTTTTTCAATTAAAAAGTTCCTTTAAAATAGAATTTAAAACATTTAAGCTTTGAAAGAAGAATGAACAAAACGTCAGAATCGATTTACTCTTTCTGCAAAGTGAAACCGTGATACTCTCTCTCTCTATCGTAACGATAGAGCGCAAACTGCGTAGCATAAATAAACTAAACGTTAGTTCATCTTTGAAAACAGTACGAAGACTATTCAAAGAAAATCTTTCATAAAATATTTATTAAAAATATTCATTTAAAAAGTTTTAAATCATTAGCTCTTTAAAAGCTATTTACGATTGAAAGGGCTCAACGTTGTTTAACTTCGGTTTCCAAGTTAGGACCGCCTACTCTCAGGAAAGGTCGCATATAAACAAAACATTAAAATTTATTTTTTATGTTTATTATAAATGGAAAGTTAATCGAAGAGGCCTAATAAAGGCGGTGAGATATAAAATATATAGAGGAAAATCTATAATTAATTTATAACGTGATAAGATAATTACTAAAAGCCTAAACACAATTCCGTCTAAGGGAAGGGTCGGCCATTTAAAAGTCAAAGAAAGTCCATACTCTCTTTGTCACCAAAAATTAAATCTATCCAAAACGAGTTCAAGATTTAAGATGAAGATAAAACACCTGCACTGCGAAAGCTCAAACCAAAATGAAGTACTTCACCAAATATGTTGAGAAAACTCCAGGTTCTACAGCGAGTAAAAGTACGTCTTGTCGACACGTCGACAGAGAAGAAATTGAGTCTTTGTTTACATCGAGAGAGTGGTATCTGGCCAACAGTTGGCGCTCGTGGGCACACCCGCAACCTGTATAGCGATCGCTGGCGAGTTTTTACTGTTTTTTTTGTCTGTCGAGCAACAGAGTTGCAGCTATTATATATTCACCGGCTAAGTTAAATATTTAAAAATAAAAATTACTTAAAATTTTTGATTTGTTCTAACACGAATACTTACCTCGAACTACTTTCTTAGGAGACTTACACTTTAGGAGGCGGGAGTGCCTTTCTGACTTTCAGACCCAGTAAGCGGAAGCCAAGAGGCCTAGGTATAAACGAAACATACTAGGAAAACGGACGATAGGGTAACTACACAAAGAGCTCACGTTAGTGTCTAAGTACTTACCCTTTGAAAAACTTCTTCTGATGTTGAATCCAGTAACGTAGTTGAGGAGAAACGTGTTATCCAATGGTTACAAGAGGGTTATCTTCGATAAGGATAGGGAAAAACGGGGAATAGGGTGAAAGGGAACGAACCTGTGTCTCCCGGTTTGCTATCCACAATTGAGCCTGGGGCTTTTACCGTTAAACCACTTGGAGAGCGGAGATGACTGTTCCAATGGAGAACCCGTCTAAGGACTTCCTCGAGTAGTCCTTGAGGTAATGGGCAGTAAAGGTTGACTGGTTAGACCAGGTACCTGCCCGAAGGATCTGATCCACTGCCATGTTTTTCTCAAAGGCTAAGGACGTACTCAGACCCCTGATGTCATGGGATTTGGGGACGCCTGGTAAGGCCAGAGCTTCTTCCCTGTAGGCCCTGGCAATAACTTGTCTCAACCAGAAGGAAATGGTGTTCTTGGATACCAGTTTCTTAGTAACACCCGTGGAGACGAAAAGGCTCTTGATGCCTGGCCGGAGATGAGCCGTCCTTTCAAGGTAATTTCTAATGGCACGGACCGGGCATAATTTCAAATCCTCAGCCTTCCCCGTCCTAGGGATGGCTGGTAGAGAGAAACCTTCGAATTTAGGATCCCAGACAGCTGGATTCTGGGTCTTCGCCACAAAAGAGGGAACGAACTTGAAAGATATTTCCTTCCACCCCCTCGAATGAGAGACGTCATAAGACAGCCCATGGATCTCCCCTACTCTTTTAGCGGAAGCCAAGGCTAGCAAAAAGACTGTCTTGAGAGTGAGATCCCTGTCTACGATATCTTTCATTGGTTCGAAGGGGGGGCCACTTAACATCTTCAGGACCCTAGCTAAGTCCCACTGAGGTACCCAAACTGCCTGTGGGGGGCAGGACTGCTCGAAGCTCCTGACAAGCATCAAGATGTGCCTAGAGGAACCCAAGTCGATGCCCTTCAGGAGGAAGACTTGACCCAAGGCGGCTCGTACTCCTTTTATGGCTGGGATTGACATTCCTATTTTGTCCCTGAGATATACCAGAAAATCCGCTATGTCTGGGACCGAGGCTTTGAGGGGTTTAATGTGCCTCGAAGCGCACCACTTCGTGAAGGAGGCCCACTTAGCTTGGTAGACCGCTGCCGACGACCTTCTCAGGTATAGTGACATCCTCTTAGCAGTAGCTGATGAATACCCCTCCTTCTTCAGGAGTCGCTCGATAGTCTCCAGGCGTGAAGACGTAGAGACTGTGGGTTGTCGTGAAATCTGAGAAAATGCGGTTGTCGTAGAAGGTCTGCCCTGTCGGGGAGTGGCCACGGAGGTTGACTCGCCAGGTCTTTTAGGTCTGCGAACCACTCTCTCTCCGGCCACCAGGGCGCTACCAAAGTCATCCTTAAGTTCTGGGCAGTCCTTACTCTGTTGAGTACTTGCCTTATCAACGTGAAAGGGGGAAAAGCGTACACGTCTAGGTTGTCCCACCTGTGCTGAAAGGCATCCTCCAAGGCTGCCTTCGGGTCTGGGACAGGAGAACAATACATGGGAAGTTGCGTGTTCAGTTTGGTTGCAAAGAGGTCCAACACCGGGGAACCCCAACGTTGGATGATGAGCTTGGCTACTTCTGGAAGGAGGGACCATTCTGTCCCTACTATTTGACCCATCCTGCTGAGACCGTCGGCCAGCACGTTCTTTTTCCCGGGGATGAACCTTGCTAATAACACAACCTGGTTCGTTTCTGCCCAATCTAGAATCTCTAGGGCGAGATCGCACAATTCCCTTGACTTCAAACCTCCTTGTTTCTTTATGTATGCTACCACTGTGGCGTTGTCGCACATCAACGCCACAGTATTTCCCCTTAGTAGATCTACGAAGTGTAGGCAAGCTTTCTGGACTGCCTTCAACTCTAGGACATTGATTTGTAGGCTCTTTTCCCCGTCCATCCAGGTTCCTCTCGCTGTCTCGTCGAGGAGATGGGCTCCCCATCCCTGGTTGGAGGCGTCTGTGAACAGAAGTAACTCGGGAGGGTCGTTCGCGAAGGGCATCCCCTTGAGCGAGTTCGATCGGCAATGCCACCATTCCAGGGAGGGCATTGTGTTTGGTAGGACTGGGATTAGTTCTTGTTGCGAGTCCAGTTGGCACCAGAGGTTCTTCAGGTTCCATTGGACGGCTCTGAGCCTGATTCTCCCCTGGGGAACCAGTTTCTCCAACGACACCAGGTGCCCTATTAGTCTTTGCCAGTCCTTCGCTCTCCTGGGTTGCCCCGACAGGAACGGACGAAGGATATCCCTCAGATTGCTTATTCTGTCTTCCGAAGGAAATGCTTTTCCCAGATGGGTATCTAGTGTCATCCCCAAATAGGTCATTCTGGTGGAGGGGGATAGGTTCGATTTTTCTGGGTTGATCACGATACCCAGATCCTTGCAAAACTGGAGAAGTTTCATCCCTTGCTCTTTCAAGACGTCCTTCGAGGAGGAAAGAAGCAACCAGTCGTCCAGGTACCGGATGAGGCGAATGCCTCATTCGTGAGCCCACACTGAGACTGTCGTGAAGACTCTAGTGAATACCTGGGGCGCTGTTGACAATCCGAAGCAAAGGGTCTTGAATTGCAGGATCTGGGTACCCCATTTCACCCGGAGAAACTTTCGACTCGAGTGGTGGACCGGAATTTGGAAGTAAGCGTCCTTGAGGTCTAAGGTCATCATGTAATCTTTCTCCCACAAGGACAGCATGACTGACTTCGGGGTGTCCATTTTGAAGTCTGTCTTCCTTATGAATTTGTTGAGGGCCGACAGATCTATAACCGGCCTCCACCCCCCTGTCGCTTTTTCCACCAGGAACAGACGACTGTAGAAACCTGGACCTGGGTGTAGGATCTCCTCCATGGCGCCCTTCTCCAACATGGAGGACACCTCCTCTTGAAGGGCGGCTCTCTTCAACGGGTCCTTGGGAACCAGCCACTCCGACCGGATGGCCGGAATTAAAGGGGGGGGTTCTGCTAAGAACGGTAGCCTGTAGCCCTCCTTCAGTACGGACACTGTCTAGGGCTCTGCTCCGTGAGCTTTCCATGCTTGCCAATATAGTCTGAGGCATCCCCCAACCTGAGGCTTGGGCAGGGATAGGGGGCCTCTCACATCTCCTCCTGGAGGAGCGGCCTGAACGGCCCCCTCCTGGAGGAAGAATAACCTGTTCTAAAGGAGGCTGAAGCTGCTGGGGCTCCTCTACGGGGGGGCTGAGGCGCTGAGGCCCAGGAGGAAGAAGGAGCTTCTCGCTTCGTCATGCTAGGAGAGGCCTGAGACGTCGCGGCACTGTCTGAGACTGACCTCTTGTAGGGCGGTCTCCTTACTGGCGTAGGCCTGGGCGTGTTTAAATCTTTCCTTTTGGACACTTTCTCCATGATCGTTTCCAAGTCCTTTAAGGGGAACAAGGAGTCACCCCACAAAGGAAGGCTCCTCATGGCCCGCGCCTCTCTGTCTGGGACCTTTCGGGACACCTTCGCCAGGACGGTGTCTCTCTTGCGAAGCACCCAATTCGCGGTCAGGGCGAGGGACTGGTAAGTCTGGAACTTAAGAGTCTTACCCCCGGAGGTGATAAGTTCCCTCAGGAGGCTTTGCTGTTCTGGGTCTGTGGGGTCAAAGGTAGCTTGCACACCTACTAAGGTGGAAGCCCACCAGTCTAGCCAAGAGGAGACGTGTACCAGGTCCCTAAACATTTCCCCCATCATCGCAGCCTCCGATGGAGAAAAGCAGACTGGGGCTGAAGAGGCTCTGTCTTCCGAGACGCCCTGCCCCAGAATGTCGAGAGAAGGTTCTACTTTGCAGGCTCCCGGCCGTCGTCCTTCTGGTACATAGACCTTGCTCTGCGTTTTGAGCCACTGGAGTAACTTAGAGGAGCTCTGAGTCTTGGGGGGGCTTCGGCATTACCTGCCACCACTCTATCCACGTGCTCCTGTCCCAGGACGAGATCCCGGGCTACAGGAAGAGCCAGGGAGGTTTTTGGCTGGGCAGGGGCCTGCATCAGCCGGATAAGGCTGGACCTCCAATAGTCCTCGTCGGTAGCTGCCGGTTCTTCAATCTTGTGATGCCTCCTGATTAGGCCAATCACTCTTCTATAGGCCGAGTCCTCCGTCGGGGAACCCTCTCTACCGTCAGCTGAAGCTTCGGCTTGAGCCCGGGGAGCCGGGTCACCGGGCATCCCCACCGGGCGCCTTGGTCCTGGCACAACATGAACTCCCCTGCAGAGGTATTGGTCCTCCCCGGCGGAGGTCTCCGCACCAGGGGCGGGGGTTAGGACAGGCATCGCCGAACCGGCGAGGACTAGTGTCCGATCCAGTTCCCTGGAGGACGAGGACGCGGCTCCCGTGGGCTGACCCGACAGCGGGAACCGTTCCTTAAAGTCCGAGGGCCGCACCAGCTG
This sequence comes from Palaemon carinicauda, assembly GCF_036898095.1. Taxonomy (NCBI): domain Eukaryota; kingdom Metazoa; phylum Arthropoda; class Malacostraca; order Decapoda; family Palaemonidae; genus Palaemon; species Palaemon carinicauda. Next base: position 19,553,944 of record NC_090735.1, read on the forward strand.
GGCTGGTTCGGCCAGGCTGCCAGTAAGGAAGCGCGGTTCCCCCGCTGGGTGGGGTGAACCGGCGGCTTCGCGGTCTTACGCCTTCCTGCCGAGTCCTTCTCGCGTTTCTCCCTGCGAGGGTCATAACTATGCTTGGAGGATGGTCTCATTGGCGAGAACTCCCTGGACCGCCGGTCCGGGGAACACTGTATCTCCGACTCACGGGGTACAAAAACCCAATCGCCATCGGGTGACCTACTCCTCCTGTGTTTCCTTCGTGGAGAACGGGAGCGCCTCCTGCTGTACCTGGAACGTGATCTTGAGCAGGAACGCCTGCTCCTGGACCGCTCCCTCCGATGCCGATGTCTCCTTCTGGCTTCTTCTCCCGACGAGAAAGACTCCTCCGAAGAGCCCGACGTCACTGTACCTACCGTACGGCGGGCGGGAGCGGGGACCGCGGGGGACTTCGCGACTCGTTGTGTACCCGAGGTAGAGGGTTGCAGGAAGGCTTCAGGGACTTCCGTGAGAGGGGTTGGAAACGAGGGTTGGCGCCCAACACTAGGGAACCAGGAATCCAGGCCCTCTTCCATCCGCATAGGGGACCTACCTGGTGTCTTAGGAAGCTTCCAACCGAAGGCATCACTCCCTGCGGAACCTAACTTACCCTGGTTGTCGCCGCCTGCCGAAGAACCTGAAACACAGGCCCACGAAGGGGGCGAAGACACAGAAACAACATTGCTACCCCACAAGGGGTCATCGGAGGAAACATGCCCCCAAGCACAAGGGCCGAGTCTCCAGAGCTCCCTGACACAGCACTACCGGGCTCCTCACTAGCCCGAGAAGGCCCCGCAACCCCCACTTCACATTCACCAGACTCCTGGGGAAGAACGCTCGGTTCTTTCCCCACAATGGACTTACCTCGTCCCCTACTCTGGGTAGGGGAAGGAGAGACAGAAGCCCCGTCGGACCGTTCACTGGGCGACGGTAGCGGCGAAGAAACACTAGCTTTCCTGGGTGAACGCTTCGACGCTTTCTTCTTCTTCGTGCCGTAACGCACCCACTGAATATCACTCCAACCAACACACTCGAGGCACGTATCCGAAGACGAACAAACTTTGCCCCTACAGGAAGAGCAAAGGGAGTGAGGGTCCACTTCAGGCTTAGAGAGGAACGCTCCACACGATTTTCCGGCTCTAGGCCCAGGACAACGGCGGATCTGCTCCATAACGCACAAACACGAGACACAGGAACGCAGGGAATCAAAGGAATACACTTGGGAAGCACAAGGAAGGGTAGTGAACACACAGGAACACAAGGGATGAGCACAAGTTACCACGCGGTAAACACGTGGGACACACGCGGCGCACACAAAGGGTCGAGAGAGAACGAGAGCGACGTGGTGACACGTCGCGACCAGAGAACTTACTGACGATCACGACCCAGGCGGACCTCGACCTAGCGCAAAAGCTACCCTCGGGGCACATTCTCTTACGCCCGAGATAGCCCTCCATAGAAAACGGGTTTTAGGGTATCCTACAAAACTCTGGTCGGTAGAGAGGAGATTACAGGTAACTCCTAAGAAAGTAGTTCGAGGTAAGTATTCGTGTTGGAACAAACACAGATTACCAAACAATTCTTCTTCACCCACGGGGTTACTTCACCAATTGTTCAGTTTCCACTTTCCTCTTGGTAAGGGTAGAAGAGACTCTTTAGCTATGGTAAGCAGCTCTGCTAGGAGAGGGACACTCCAAAATCAAACCATTGTTCTCTAGTCTTGGGTAGTGCCATAGCCTCTGTACCATGGTCTTTCATTGTCTTGGGTTAGAGTTCTCGTGCTTGAGGGTAAACTCGAGCACACTATTCTATCTTATTTTTCTTCCGCTTGTTTTGTTAAAGTTTTTATAGTTTATATATAGGAGATATTTATTTTAATGTTGTTACTCTTCTTAAAATATTTTATTTTTCCCTGCTTCCTTTCCTGACTGGGCTATTTTCCCTGTTGGAGCCTCTCAGCTTATAGCATCCTGCTTTTCCAACTAGGGTTGTAGCTTACCTAATAATAATAATAATAATAATAATAATAATAATAATAATAATAATAATAATAATAATAAACAGAACATTCTTTCCACTTGTGAAAATAAGACAAGCAATGGCTCCTACATACTGTACAGCTATAAAAAATTGTTGCAATGAAAATTTTCTATTAGATTCATACTAATCATATCATTGTAAATTCTCAATGTGTAATACCTGCATCAGAGCCTCTTTCCCCTTTAATGAGCCCTTCTTGAAAAACATGAAGGAACTGAGTATTTTGCCAATCATGTGTAGCATCTCCAATGGCATCTAACTCAATAATGCACCCGGGTCGAGCTGTTGATTGTTCGGACACTATGTCAAATATATCGGATAAGTTCTGAAAAAGAAATGTATATGACAAAAACTGCAGCAAAAACATCTCCCATGAACTCAGGATTCACTCAACTGATATCCAATAGCATTTGTCGTTGAATTAATTGTTAACCTTATACACTTGATTTAAATTCAAACTCATTTACAACATTCTTACATTCAAATTATATTAATGCAACTTTTCATATACATTATTAAGTTTATACTTGACACTTGATCAATTAGCTTGTATGTTTGAACAATTACTTTACACTACATCTGTATATCTAGCTTTAAATTAATTTTTCAAATTCAGACAATAATTAGTAGCCATTTGACACTGATATAAAACCTATAAAAAATATGATTTATAACCATTAGATGAAAACATGGCCAGATACTCCAAACATCTTACCACTTGTCCAACTTGTTCTTGCAAAGAACTGTCAGTTGAAAGACTCAGTGTTGACTCCATCATCTGCTTCTTACGTTCAGCAGTGGATATTTCGGCTAAAAGTGCCCGACCATCTATAACAGCCTGGTAAACACGTAAGCATTCACCATCTGAAGCAACAAAGCACGCTGAAGGGGAGTTGGAGACGGTACCCAGAGTAGTACTGGAATTGATAAGTCTATTAGTCAAAAGCCACACATACTGTACTACATTTATTCATAGGTATGAAATTTTGATGATCAACACAATGAAACAAGAGAATGGTGAAAACTATTCATATACTGATCAAATTATTAAATGAAAATTGCAGTTATATTAGTCGCTGTAGTCATTGGTATGTAATAATACATACCAATGACTACAGTGAATGACTAAACAATGCAATTTAAGCATGTAATTACTGGTTTTCAAAATCAACTGAACATCTTAAACTAGTTTAAATATCTTATATAAAAATCTTCACACGATGGATATACATTTTATCCCACTAATAAAAATCAATCAATATAACAACAATAATTCCCTGATAAACAGGATAACAAAATTTTGATAAGCCCAGAGTATACGAAACAGCAACTCTCTTATGGTTAACACTATTTATTAACAACTAATCAGGTAATACAGTACATTATTTTCATGAACATAAGATGATATCAAAGAAATAATCATGAGGTTAACAGGTAAATGGAAGACAAATGTGACACTTGGTAAGGTTTAAGGAGAAATTTTGAGGGGTACAGAATTAGAATCTCGACCAAGAAGGAATAGAAAAGATGGAAAAATATTAAAGGGACATATATAAAAGATAGGCATGGGGTTATTAATGTTAAAAATAAAGAAATATTGAAACAATGAAGATGAATTTTGAAAATGTGCTGAATTAAGCAAATGCACAAGATCTGGAGGCAAAAAGAAACCTTGGAAAAATATAAAATGCAAAAACCTCAAACCCTCTGGAATAACAAGGGGCTTAATAAAAGCTGCAGCATCTTACATGAACTTCGTAGAACATACGAAAACCTGATGAGGGAAGAAATAGGACCAGAAGGATAGGAAGTCTTAAAATCACAAATTTTTAGTAATTTGTATTTCTCCTAACATACTTACCTAGAACTACCTTCTTAGGAGTTACTGGTTAACTCTACCTAACCGACCAGCTTTTTGTATAGTTTATCTCCCTCTTCCCGTTTTCTACGGGGTCAACCTCTGGCAGTGTGGTACGTGCCCCGAGGCGACCCCGGGGTCAGGCAGCGTGCTAGCTCAGGTCGAATCGCCAGTAAGTTTCGTTGGAATAGGTATTACTCGATCCTGCAGGTTCTCAGGGAAGGATGGGAGGGTCATAACCCGAAGGTAGTTCTAGGTAAGTATGTTGGGAAAAATACAAATTAATAAAAATTTGTGATTTGTTCCAACACGGTTACTTACCTAGAACTACCTTCTTAGGAGACTTACACTTTAGGAGGTGGGAGTGTCCTGCAGGGATCAGGATTCGACGGGGAGGCACGCGAGAGAGGGAACCTCTAAGGAGGTCTTGATTCTAAGACCACTTGAAAACTGCACGAAAAGTAGGGGAAAACTATCCAAAAAACTCACTTAATGTCTAAATGGCTTACCTTTTTCAAAACCAATTTCTTGAAGGTTATACCTTTCCGTGATTAAGGTCTTCTCCTCATCTTCCTGGCCCGTTCGATCTGGGGAAGGAAGGAAAAAGGGGAGGGGGGGTAAAGTTAAGGAAGGAACTAGTGTCTCTTGGCATTAACACCCCCGGTTACCCTGGGGCTATGACCTTAGATCTCCTGAAGGGCCGACACGATCGGGCCAATAGAAAACTTGTCCAAGGATTTTCTTGTACAATCTTTTAGATAATGTTCCGTGAAGGTGGACTGTCTAGACCAGGTCCCAGCCTTCAGGATCTTACCCACAGCCATGTTCTTCTCGAAAGCCAGAGAGGTGCTCAGAGCCCTGATATCATGAGGTCTTGGTTTTCCAGGGAGAGGGGTCCCAGAAGCCTCGTAGGCCCTCTTTATCACTAGTCTCAGCCAAAAAGAGATGGAATTTTTCGAGACCGGTTTCTTCACCCGGCCTGTTGAGATGAATAAATTTTTTATCTGAGGGCGGTAATTTGCAGTCCTTTCCAGGTATTTTCTTATAGTTCATACGGGACATAAGAGGAGATCCTTCGGGTTGTCGGATCGAGGGATGGCTGGCACCGAAAAACCCTCGAACCGAGGATCCCAACATGCTGGGTTCTGCGTTTTCGCCACAAAACTAGGGACGAACCTAAAGACAACTTCCCTCCACCCTTTGGAGTGTGAGACCTCGTAAGAGAGGCCGTGTAATTCGCTAACTCTTTTCACCGAGGCCAGGGCTAAAAGAAAAGCTGTTTTAAGGGTGAGTTCTCTGTCTAATATGTCCCTGAGAGGTTCGAAGGGCGGCTCTGACAGAACTTTGAGAACTCTTGCTAAGTGCCACTGCGGAACCCGTACCTCCTGGGGGGGACATGATTGCTCAAAACTACGGATGAGCATCGAGATGTGCCTCGAGGCTCCCAAGTCAATGCCTCTAAGGAGGAAGACTTGACCTAGGGCTGCTCGAACTCCTTTGATGGCCGGGATGGACGAACCCACGTCGTCGGGGGGACATGATTGCTCAAAACTACGGATGAGCATCGAGATGTGCCTCGAGGCTCCCAAGTCAATGCCTCTAAGGAGGAAGACTTGACCTAGGGCTGCTCGAACTCCTTTGATGGCCGGGATGGACGAACCCACGTCGTCTCTCAGGTACACCAGAAAGTCTGCAATGTCCTGGATCGACGCCCCTAGGGGCCTGATGTTTTTGGATGCACACCACTTCAGGAAGACTGCCCACTTCGCCTGGTAGACAACTGCCGAGGAACGCCGTAGATAATCAGACATCCTTGTCGCGGTTCTCGATGAGTATCCTTCTTTCTTCAGGAGCTTCTCGATAACCTCCACGCGTGAAGGCGGAGGGATCGAGGGTTTTCGTGCCACCTGTGAAAATGAGGTTGTCGCCGATCTGGTCTGTCCGGAAGCGGCCAAGGAGGACGAAGAGCTAATTCCTTTAGGTCTGCGAACCAGTCTCTCTCCGGCCACCAGGGCGCTACTAAAGTCATCGACAGGTTGGACGACACTCTCACTCTGTTCAGCACTTGCCTGATCAAACTGAAGGGAGGGAAGGCGTACACATCGAGACCGTCCCAGGGATATTGGAAGGCGTCCTCGAACGCTGCTGACGGATCTGGGATTGGAGAACAGAACACGGGGAGTTGGGCATTCAGACGTGTGGCGAACAAGTCTATCACTGGGGAGCCCCACAGTAGGATGACTGCTCGAGCTACCTCCGGGTGTAGGGTCCACTCCGAACCTATCACTTGATCCGCCCTGCAGAGGCCGTCGGCCATCACGTTCCTCTTCCCTGGAATGAACCTTGCCGTCAGTTCCAACCCTTCTTCTGTGGCCCACTCCAACAGTTCCGTGGCTAGGGCGCAGAGGACCTTTGACTTCATGCCTCCCTGCTTCTTTACATACGCCACTACTGTGGCGTTGTCGCACATTAACGCCACAGTGTTCCCTCGCAGTAAGTGTATGAACTGTCGACACGCCCTTAGAACTGCTATCATCTCCAGGATGTTTATATGGAGAGACGCCTCCTCGCTAGACCACTGCCCTTTTGCTGATTTTCCTAGCAGGTGCGCTCCCCAGCCCTCCTAAGATGCGTCCGTGAACAACAGCATCTCCGGGAGGTCGGAGGCGAAGGGCATTCCCTTCTCTGTGTTTGACCTGATGCTCCACCAAAGAAGGGTCTCTCTCGTCTTCGGGAGGACTGGCACTACTTTGTGGGGCTCCTTGCCTTGGACCCACGACTCCTTTAGATTCCACTGTACCGGGCGGAGCCTGAGTCTCCCTTGCGGTACTAATTTTTCCAGGGAAACCAGATGACCCAGTAACTTCTGCCAGTCCTGGGCCCTCCTGGGTTGTCCCGTCAGGAAGGGTTGAAGGATACGTTCCAGGTTGGCCAACCTTTCTTCTGAGGGGAAGGCCCTTACTAACTGGGTGTCCAGGACCATCCCCAAGTAAGTCATCCTGGTGCTGGGGACTAGCTGGGACTTCCCTAGGTTGACCGTGATCCCTAACACCTTTCAGAGGTCGAGCAACATAACACCTTGCTCCTTCAGTTGTTCCCTTGAGGCAGAAAGCAGCAACCAGTCGTCCAGGTACCTGAGTAGTCGAATGCCTTTCTCGTGTGCCCACGCCGAGATCGCGGCGAACACTCTCGTGAACACTTGCGGGGCCGTCGAGAGGCCGAAGCACAGGGTCTTGAACTGCAGGACACTGGACTCCCATTTGATCCTGAGGAACTTCCTGCTGGAGGGGTGCACGGGGATTTGAAAATAGGCATCCTTGAGGTCGAGAGACATGAGGAAATCCCCCTCCCTCAAGGCTGCGATCACTGTCTTGGGGGTATCCATCTTGAAATCCGTCTTTGAGACAAACTTGTTGAGGGCTGAGAGATCTATGACTGGCCTCCACCCTCCTGTCGATTTTTCCACAAGGAAGAGCCTGCTGAAGAAACCCGGTCCGGGGTTCTCCACTGTCTCCAAAGCTCCCTTGTCGATCATGGCCGCTACTTCCTCTTGTAGCGCCGACCTCTTCAAGGAGTCCTTTGGAACCAGCCAATCGGCCCTCTGGGCTGGGATGAGAGGGGGAGGCTCTTCTAGGAACGGGAGTCTGTAGCCCTCTTTCAGGACCGTCACCGTCCAGGGATCCGCACCAAGATCCCGCCATGCTTGCCAAAAAGGTCTGAGGCATCCCCCTACTAGGGGCTCCTGCGGGAGTAGGGAGCCTCTCTTCCTACCTTCACCTGGAGGAGCGGCCAGATCTACCTCTCCTAGCGTTACCATAGGAGGGTCTGTAGGCTGACTGAGGGCCTGCCGTGGTCCTACGGGTGGGCTGTTGCAAGGCTTGAAGCCAAGGGGCTGAAGGAAGATCTCTTCTGGGCAGCAAGGGTGTGGCCTGTGAGGAGTGAGGGACGTCCGTTGGGGCTCTCCTAAACGTGGCTTTCCTCATAGGCGGGGGCCTAGGTTCCGCCTCTCTCACTTTTCTCACCTTCTCCATAGTATCTTCCACCAACTAGATGGGGAAAATGTCATTCCCCCACACGGAGGAATTTCTCAGTCTCCTTGCTTCCCTGTCAGGCAACTTCCGCACTAGCTTCCTCAATACTGTATCCCTTTTTCTCAGGACCCAGTTCGAAGCTACCGACAGAGACTGGGACGATAAGAATTTAAAAGCCTTGCCCCCAGAGCTAACAAGATCCCTCAGCATGGCCTGATTTTCTGGTAGGGAGAGGTCGTGTGATGCCTGAAACCCCACCAAAGCGCACGACCACCAATCCAACCAGGAGGACACGTAGACCAGGTCCTGAGCCATGTCCTCCATCATAGATGCTTCCGACGGGGAAAAGCACACGGGGGCCGTGGATGCCCTGTCTTCCGAGGTTCCCTGGTTCAGCGCGGTCACCGCTGCTTCCACCGCGATGCCCTTCGGGAACGTAAAAACGTTTCTGGGATTTCAGGCCCGGAAGAAGTTTGGAGGAACTCTGGCTTCTGGGGGCCTCTGCTAGTCCTGCCAAGTATCCATCAATCTGCTCCATCCCCAACTTCATGTTTTGAGCGAGAGGGAGAGACAGAGATGGCTTTTGTTGTACCGGACTGTCGATCATCCTGGACAGTCCGGAAAGTACTGCCTTTGCAGCTGAGGGCTTGGGCTCATCCAACCGGTGGTGTCTTCGAATAAGGGCAAGAACCTTACGGTAGGAGGAGATGTCGTTCGTCGAGCACTCCCCTCCTTCCACCAGGTCTTCCGTCACCAGGTCCTCCGTACGGGGGTACGCCGTGACGGTGGGAAAAACAACGCCCGACGGGCCTGCCAGTGGTATGGGCTGCCCCGAGGGGACGAAGGCATCCGTCATGGGAGTACCAACGTCCTCCGAGCCTGCCAGCGGTATGGTCTGCCCCGTGGATACAAAGGCATCCGTCATGGGAGTACCTTGTTCCACGGGGGGCTCCGTGGATGGGGGATCCATGCGGACCGACGGGCGCCCTTGGTGCTTAAGGAAGGCCTCCAAGGTGCCCGTGGTCGACGCTAAGCCTTCCTTTGTACTCCTTATATCCTTCCTAAGGGAAGAAGGGGCGGAGGCTACCGTAGGGTTAAACATGACACGGGGGTCCCGGTTCGAGCCCTCCCGCCGGGTGGCTAGTACGAAGGAGGAGCTAGGAGGGTGACACAACGAAGGCGAGGCTCTAGGGAGCCACCCGGAAGTGGCCGCGGCTGTGGAAAACCTAAACAGCTAGCTCCGGGGCACTGTGACATTCACCCAGTCCTTTGACTTACTCCTCTTCGCTTTTTTCTTAGAGGACTTCGACCGTTTCCTACCATGCCTCGAGCGGGAACGAGACTTTTTCTTCTTGCGGGATTTCTCCCTCTTCCTTTAGTTAAGGTTCCTGTCTTCGTCCTCTGATGACGAAGAAGACGAAGAGTCCGATGACGATGACGACGACGACGACGACGACGACGACGACGAGGATGAGGACGGAGATCTCCGACCGACCGACACGCCCAAGACCGTGGGGGGAAAATCACGTCGTTTCTCAGGTGCGGGCGGTTGCAGAAACACGGGGGGCTAGCGTAGCCGAGGGAGCCGGAGGGGTCCCCGCGAGCCCTTTACAGAGCCATTGATCTACATCCTCTCTAACGGGAGACCTGAAGGGAGTCCTAGGTTTCACCCACGTGGCGGGGTCCGAAGACGACGAACTACCTTTCTCCATGTCTCCCCCGGCGGTTGAAGCACCCGAAACACGCCACGAGGCAGGTGAAGTATCGGCACTCGGCCTACCTCACATAGGATCTTCCGAGGCGACGGGACCTGCGGGCACCAGGCCCTCGCCTCCTACCCACACTTCCGCACTCCACTCAGGCCCCACACATGCCTGCCCCACACTGGACACATCCCCCACAGGAAAATCAGACTCTTGGGGAAGGGCAATGGGCCTCTTCCCCACAACGGACTTACCTCGTCCCCTACGCTGGGTAGGGGAAGAAGGGCGGGCGCTACGGTCTGCCGAGGCGTCTGGCGAACCTGCAGGCGAAGAAATGCTGGAATCTTTAGGCATCTTCTTAGCTGCCTTCTTCTTCTTCGTCCCGAAGCGCACCCACTGGATCTCAGTCCAATCAGCACACTCCGGGCACGTAGAGGTAGGGGAACACGCTTTCCCCCTACACGTGGAGCACAGGGAGTGGGGATCAACCTCAGGCTTGGAGAGGAAAGCCCCGCAAGACTTCCCAGCCACAGGCCCAGGGCAACGACGAGGATGCTCCATAACACAAAGCTAACACACCAAGAGACACAAGGATGAACGGTAAAGTGAAAATGAAAACACGTGGGCAACACGCGGTAAGCACAAAGGATCGGGGGACACGAGGGTCGCACAAGGTAAGAGAGAGCGCGCCGAGATGTGTATCGCGTCGCGACCAGAAACTTACTGGCGATTCGACCTGAGCTAGCACGCTGCCTGACCCCGGGGTCGCCTCGGGGCACGTACCACACTGCCAGAGGTTGACCCCGTAGAAAACGGGAAGAGGGAGATAAACTATACAAAAAGCTGGTCGGTTAGGTAGAGTTAACCAGTAACTCCTAAGAAGGTAGTTCTAGGTAAGTAACCGTGTTGGAACAAATAATGGTATAAGCCTACAAATGGAAATTCAAAAGGGATAATACTTCTTGAACATGCTATGAAAACAAGAAAAAATGTACAAGAGGAAAGGTTGATATAAACTATAATGATTGATAAGTCAACATAGTTTCTTGCTTGAAAGATCAACAACAAAAGTTGTGTTAATAATGATGTAACACAAGAAAAAGTACTGTACCATAAAAAAAGTGAGAAGATTGTACCATATATTTGTAAATCTAGGAAAGGCATTGAACCAAATACTGAAAAAAGGCAATCAAATTGGCATTACAAGTTAATGATGTTACTTTACCATAACACTAAGTTCATCAAGTATCAGTGCTAAACCCTTTGGAGTTTACCATAGTAATGGAGGAAACTATAGAAGGCCTAAAAGGGGTCGCTTATAGCTGTTGTATGCAGATGACATAGTAATAACAGTAGAATTCAGGGAAGATGCAATGGAAATGTTTAAAAGGTGGAAGAGTGGAATGTCGAGAGAGGGTTGAAGACAGCATAAAGTAAACAAAGCTAATGGTGACTAGTAAAGGAAATAGTACAATCAAGATAGGGATTATTTAGATACTTTAGGAAAGGTATAGGGGTGATCACTGTACTGTGTATCAAATGTAATAGATGGTGTCACAAGAGGTGCTCTTGACATAAAAGTCTACAGAAAGAAAGAGAATAAGATTTCAGAATCCCAAAAAATATATCAAAAGTACTGTAAATGGGGAACCCTACTGTGATAGATGAGCCAGTTTTACAAGAGGGAGACTATTTCTACCACTTTAGACATACACTATGAAAGAGGAGTTAAGATAGCACTAACAGGGTAATAATAGTACAGATGAAATAAAAGAGATTGCCACACTGCTGGGAAATGACTATATCCCATTAGTATATGGAAGAGATTGATAAGGTATGACCTTAGAATGTTAAAATTTGATGGGGGAAGAACAAATCAAACAGAGGAATTGGTGAAGAGATCTGGTCTTCAGAAGCTGGAAAAAAGGCTGAGAACTTGAAAGATTGAGATGGTTTGGACATCTAGTGAGAAGGGATGAGGAACATATAACAAAAAGAACAGTAAATACGAAAGTGACACAAGACACACTTGTTGGAGGGCCCCGATAATCATTGAAAAGGTGATACATCAAGACTAAGTTCCCATATGTGTTCAGGATGACACAGTGCAGGATAGAGGAAAATGGAGTGAATGATGATAAAACTGAATTCCTCCACACCACATCAAGTCTTACCTTGGTAGCAATGTAGGTATCCAAGCTGCATTGGAGAAAGCTGAAACCTGAGGTGAATTAACTCTAGCAAGTTCAGTAACACCTCCAGATTTACTTAGTGGTCCAACTGCATCTACACGCCAAAGAATAAGTTCACTGCACCAGTCTTTGTAGGTTGTATCCTATGGTAAAAATTTTGAGAGGGATGATTAAATTTTCAAGAGGATTTTTCCTATAAATCATTCCAGTCTCTACACTATGAAACTGAAATCATGACAGCAAATATCTAAAATCCTCTTTTGCATCTTTATATACTGTATTGTACTATACAGTAGTTCATTGTCGTCTTTGCTTTATTGCAATCATTCATTCCTTATTTCCCAAAACAAAACCTTAAACACATGCATGCAAGAGGGTTCTCTTTAAAAGTTTCAAACAACTACTTGGTCCTAAACTCAAATCAGGATGTACTGAATATTTTTTAAACATTTTAATCCTCCTTACAATTATCATTTGCTTTATGGTGTACCGAATTCTTTTATAATAAATGTATTATTATTGAAGCTCCTTCCCATGACATTTTCTTAATTTTCTCAATACTAACCAGGAATACATTAGTTGATACTAAACTCTTCCTTTCTACCTTTGTTTTGAGTATTTTTTCTCCTGTCTGGTCTTCAGCTGCTGATTCTCATCATAGTTTGTTGGACAAAAACTTATAGTCTATTAAATTTCTTATTCCTAATCTTGATATCAATATCTGGCACAGACACTCAGTTAATTCATTATGCATGTTGCATAATTTTTTTCATAATTCTGATCATCCTTTGCATTTAGATCTTCCCAAACTGTACCATACTGTTTGTAATACTAGGTATGCAGTTAATTCTACCGGTGTTACCCTCTCCATAATAAGGCTCAACACTAGACAGTATTTTACAAGTTTTATTCCCGCTGTGACCAGATTATGGAATGAGATTCCTAATATGGCAGTTGAATTGGGGAACTTCTGAAGTTAAAACTTGCAGTGAATGTTTTTATGCAGAAAAAGTTAACATAGTCTCTCTTTATAGATTATATATGACATCTATTTGAACATTATTACTGATTTTAAGATATCTTATATTTTCTATTCAATAATTCTCATATATAGTTTATCTATTTACTTATTTCCTTTCTTCACTGGGCCACTTTACCTGCTTGAGCCCTTGGTCTTATAGCATCCAGCTTTTACCAATTAGGGTTGTAGCATTGCTAACAATAATAATAATAATAATAATAATAATAATAATAATCATAATAATAATAATAATAATAACGATAATGATAATAATATTATTAAAAATAATAATAATAAGACAGTAAGCAAAAACATGCATACCTGAATACATATCAAAGGAGTATCGTCAGCTGTGGGCATTTGAGCACTGGTTGGAGACACTTCACGTTTATTATGATGTGAGGTTGAAAGCAATAAAGGGAGCACTGGGTGACACTTCATGTCATTTAGCTGGAATCGATGACCACACACTCTTGTAAAATGAGATATATTCAGGACCTAAAAGAAAAATGACAGTGTTATAATTAGCCTAATAAATCCTTGAAGCTTACTTTTATTTGTAAAACAATGTATTTCTACATCGTGAGATTCGACAGAGAAATAATGCCAGTACTAGTGTACAGATGGGTATGGAATTTATTTGCTTAAAAACTGCTAAGCAATACTTCTATTAAGATAAAAAACTACCGTACTTGACTTTATTAGATGTAATTCTCAAGGAACTTCAATAAAACACTAACAAATTTACTTTTATTTTCCTACCTGTGTGAATCTTGAGCCTTCAGCAACCGTTAGGTGCCAAAGGTTGAGAGACCCATTGCTGTGTTTAGTGGTCATTGATATGATAGGCGAAGGGTTACTGAAGCTGCTACTTTTATCCCGATCATCGTTACTTGTGAGGGTTAAATTGCTCTTGCTTTTGTTCTTTCCTCCTCGCCTGCAAGTTAACGAAAAATGCGGAACTACTTAAAGGAAAATGCTGAACAAGTTGAGGAAAAATACTCAAAAAGTTAAGGAAAAATGCTGAACAAGTTAAGGAAAGATGCTGAACCACTTGAGGAAAGTGCAGAGCCTTTCTATCTATTTACCATGGCACTTCCCCCAATTTTGGGAGATGGCCGACATCCAAAAAGAAACAAAAGGTTCAGCACATTTCCTTGATGTAATAAGTCTTAATAATTACTAAATGGAATTCCAATCAGATTCAAGCCTTAATAATCACTATATAGAATTTCCAAATAGAATCAGGTCTAGATAATTACTAATGTGCAAGGGATTTTTAAATAGAATCAAGTTTAGATTATTATCAGTTGCATATTCAAAACTGAATTAAGTCTTGACAATTATTACATAAGGCAAATACCATTACATAAGTCCCAAATCCCCCATTTGATAAAAGCAAACTCAGCCAAAAGATGGTAGATATCCATTATTAAAAACAAAGCTATATTTCAAAATTAACTCACAAAAATGTACTACTGTATCAGGAAAACCAACAATTTCCTGTAAATTTTCTTATAGAGTTTTTTTGTAAACAATGTGAACAAAAGCAATTTATTAACATTATAAGGGAATTTAGTTTATGAATCTTACTAAAATGTGGAAAAATCAGGCAAATTTTCTTTTCCTGTATATTTACTGTCAAGCAAAAATGATAAAAAATGATTTCCACAACTTACATATCTTAAGCAGTTATTTGGTAAAATTGATAAATGAAATAAATACCTTGGTAATAACTTACATTTCTTCTTCATGAGCTAATTCTAGTTTAAGAAGCTGTTTCAGGAAGGATGGGGTCGTTCCATTATAAATAGCGAGATTAGGAGACATAGTCATAGCATCTCCCAAGGGCAATGCATTTGGTATACGTGCACTGAATGAAACTTGAGCTTGTCGAAACGATCCAGGATGATCATCTAGAAAATCTACAATCCACACCAATAGGGATCCATCTACAGGATGTATTGAGAACAAAACATCAGAGGTCTGATGCCAATCCCGTAACAACGTTTCAATTCTTCGATCCAGAGCGTCACCTAGAGCGGAAGTTGTTGCTGTGGTCACATCAGTTGCAATGGATGTTGTTGAGGTAGCTGCACTGAGAGGCTGGTGAGAAGAACGTACAGAATGCTGGCTCGGGACATCGTCCTCTTCCACACTACGTGCACGCACTGTCATGTGCGAGGGGGTTCTAGAACCGAGGCGCATTCCTGCCCCCATTCTCTGTTTGTTATCATCTGGATCACTTACTTCGCTCTGTCGATCATGATCCAGAGAGATTGTTTCTTTTTCCATAGCTCGTCGACTTATCTGAGAATTTTTATTTTTCAGTTCAGTATATTAAAAGAGGTCACTAAAGTAATTTAAAATACAGTAGGATTAGTTTCAATGTAACATTTTATGGTAAAATTAACTAACAGTAGTTTCTCAAAAACTTTTTTACTATGAAAAACTAAGAAAATATCTAATATCCACAGATACAAATCCTTTGAAAATATAATTGTAAGTGAATCCCAGCAGGTTATATAGTAACCCCAGAATCTAACTACCTTATTATCTGTAATAAAAAGGTGAATCCAATTACTTTGTAGGTAATGAATATCATTAGTGACTTGGTGGAAAATAAAGAGTAAAGGGTAATGAAGGTTAATTCTCAGTTAACTGTGAGAAAAGGGAAGGCAATGATAGACGGGTAAGGTAATGGACTTCAGAGAGATTGCCACACAAAATAGTTAGCAATTGATTACTTAGTTAAACTCTGGAATTACTCTTCACAGGATTTGGAAACTGGAGCTAGAGGTAGGCAAATCAGCTCTCAAAGTGCTAGTGGGGAAAACTCTGTAGTTGCCTTAAGACATAAATATTAAAAGTGGGTGAGTAGTAAGATGGCATAAAAGAAGTGGGGGAATGTTGGTAAAATAGTGCTAAAAAGTGGGTAGTAGGTCCTCGGGTTACGACGGTCCCGACTTACGCGGTTTCGCCGTTACGAACGCGCCCCATAAAAATATAAAAATAATATTAAGCGTCGTTCCGTCTTACACCGTTAGCGTCGTAAGCGACGTAAACAATTGCGAACTAGTTTCTAGCGCGCGGTGGATGAATACGCTTTGCGGTGGTTGTGGGCGAGGAAGACGGCGTCGCTCAGTTCCACTCATACGCCATTTTTGGTTGTGATTGCCTGTTCTTTCTCTCACGTGTTTGATCGTTTTTTTGAACTTTTTGCCCTTCATTATGGCTCCAAAGCGCAAGGCAGATTCTTCTGATGGTAGTGCATCGAAGAAAAGGAAGGCCATCACCATGGAAGTGAAATTAGACATTATTAAGCGGTCTAAAAACGGTGAAACGCCAACGAACATTGGCCGATCGCTTGGCCTTAGCCGTTCGACCGTGGCTACTATCCTTAAAGATAAGGAGAGCATTGTTGAACACGTAAAAGGATCTGCTCCAATGAAAGCAACAGTGATAACGAAACAGCGTAGTGGTTTAATTATCGAAATGGAAAGGTTATTAGTGCTTTGGTTGGAAGATCAAAATCAACGGCGTATTCCAGTGAGCTTAATGGTTATTCAAGAGAAGGCTAAAAGGTTGTTTGAAGCGTTGAAAAAAGAAAGGGGGGGAGAAAGTGAAAGTGAAGAGTTTTCGGCTAGTAGGGGTTGGTTTATGCGATTTAAGGCTCGGGCCAATTACCATAATCTTAAAGTGCAAGGTGAAGCTGCTAGTGGGGATGAGAAAGCAGCAAGTGAATTTCCTAAAGCGTTGGCTGAGATAATTAGGGAGGGGGGTTATTCTGCTTATCAGGTGTTCAATGCGGATGAGACAGGTTTATTCTGGAAGCGCATGCCTAACCGCACGTACATAGCAAAGGAGGAGAAGTCAGCACCCGGTCATAAAGCAGGCAAGAAGAGGCTAACTTTGCTTCTTGGGGGAAATGCTGCTGGCGACTTCAAACTGAAGCCCATGCTGGTCTATCAGGCTGAAAATCCAAGGGCACTCAAGGGAATTTGGAAGAGTCAACTCCCAGTCATTTGGAAGGCAAATAAGAAGGCATGGGTGACACTTGCAGTGTTTGAAGACTGGTTTTTCAACCATTTTGTACCTAGTGTGGAGCGGTATTGCGCCCAAAAGGGTATCCCCTTTAAGGTGTTGCTATTGCTGGACAATGCCCCTGGACACCCTGCCCAGCTGGGAGACTTTCACCCTAATGTGAAGGTGGTTTACCTTCCACCTAATACCACGGCCCTTTTACAGCCTATGGACCAGGGAGTGATTGCTTCATTCAAGGCCTACTACCTCCGAAGAACAATTGCTATGGCATTACAGGCAACTGAAACGAAGAAGGACTTGACTCTGAAGGACTTTTGGAAGTCCTACAACATCCTTGATGCTATTAAGAACATTGCTGATTCCTGGGAGGAGGTGAAGGTTACAAACATGAATGGTGTTTGGAGGAAGCTATGTCCTCAATTTGTTAATGATTTTCATGGGTTTGAGGACACAGTTGACCATGTTATCAAGAACATTGTTGCCCTGAGTAAGGAAACCGATTTGGAGATGGAGGTTGATGATGTTACGGAGCTGCTAGAATCTCATGGAGAGGAGTTATCTGCTGGGGACTTGATACAACTGGAGAAGCAGATCATAGAGGAAGAGGAAGAAGCCCCCACCCCAGACCCTAAGGCTTTCACAAGGCAGGGCTTGTCAAAAGGTTTTGCCGAGATACAACAAGCATTGGCAACTTTCGAGGCTCAAGATCCCAACATGGACAGGTTCACCAGGGTTTCCAGAGGTGTCATGGACTTACTGCAGTGTTATAAGGAGATTTTGGATGAGAAGAGGATCCTCTCTGTCCAGTCTAACCTGGAGCGGTATTTTAAGAAAGTAGAGAGAACTGCACCCTCTACATCAGCTGCCTCTACTACTCCAGATTTGCCTGCAACAGAGCCTCTACCATCAACCTCAGCTGCCTCTATTGCTACAGAGCCTCTGCCATCAACCTCAGCTGCCTCTGCTTCTCCAGCTTCTCCACCACCTCTTGTAGGCTCTTCACCTCCAGACTCGCCTGCCCCAGCTTCTCCAGCATCTTCTGTCTCACTTCCAGAGAATCCTGATTCACCTGCCCCAGTTTCTCCAGCATCTTCTGCACCTTCCTCTCCACAATAAACCAGTCTCTCCGTCCCTTGCAACATCCCTTCCAGTGTGCAAGCCAACCATAGGAATAAGGTAAGGAATTGTTCTCTTTTTTTTTTATTGATATTTACTTTAATTCATGTGGTAAGGAATTGTTTTCTTTTTTTTTTATTGATATTTACTTTAATTCATGTGGTAAGGAATTGTTTTCTTTTTTTATTGATATTTACTTTAATTCATGTGGTAAGGAATTGTTTTCTTTTTTTTATTGATATTTACTTTAATTCATGTGGTAAGGAATTGTTTTCTTTTTTTTATTGATATTTACTTTAATTCATGTGGTAAGGAATTGTTTTCTTTTTTTTTATTGATATTTACTTTAATTCATGTGGTAAGGAATTGTTTTCTTTTTTTATTGATATTTACTTTAATTCATGTGGTAAGGAATTGTTTTCTTTTTTTATTGATATTTACTTTAATTCATGTGGTAAGGAATTGTTTTCTCTTTTTCTAATATTGTTTTTATGTCATTTGATACATTTTATTATAGCACAGTATACAGTAATACTTTACAGTACAGTACAGTACGTATATTTATGGTGTTCCGACTTACACGGAAATTTGGGTTACACCGCGTCTTAAGAACGGATCAGCGTCGTAACCCGAGGACCCCCTGTATAGCTGGGGGACAGAGATATTTCAAATACCCATTATTGATTGCTGTATTACACCATACAGGGTGTGCTAATGGTACTAACACCCTACAGGGCTTCTCATTTGCTTGGGAGATAACAGTTTTCAAATAAACACCTGTCAGTAGTATAAAGTTGCTAGCTAAGAAAATTAAGAGCTAAAAACACAGGGGATGACGATATACATTTCCATGGTAATTGCTCTAGAGGACTCAAAAAGATCCATAAGCTTACCTCTAGTAGAATATTTTCAGCCTCTGAGGTAAAGTGCATCTCTTTATTATTCAACCAGTGGATGACAAAATTTTGTTCAGCATCTCCACAAGTTGTTATTCCACTGAGACTCGGAACTAGAGGGATATCTGTTTCTGCATTGATTGAGGCTGCTAGATGGAACTGGAAACCTAATAAGAATAAAATGAAACTTATTTATAAAAAGGTAGAAATACAGAACAAATTGTCAAAATAATCATAAAAATAAGTTCCCAGCTATATAGTACAATACTGTATTAATATTGCAATCAGAAACATATAAAAGAATAATGAAGAAAAGAAGTCATGAGGACATCATATAAAGCGTGACAACTCCAATTAAAATGTAAAAGCACACAAAATTTTGAGTCATTGCAATAACAATCACAGATAATAAAAATGATTATGACCAAATAAACACAGTATTTGTATCTCAGCAAGGGGCACTCAATGATGGAAAAGTTAAATAATAAAACAATTTGAGATCTTAGAATTCTCACCTATCCCCTAAATACAGTATTACTTATTCATCCTGATCATCATTCTACAATTAACCTCTTTACCCATTTCTTGGTTAAAAGAAATTCAATTTAAGGATTTGTTAAGCCTCTTCATATACTGTCTTTGAAGAAATCAATGTCTATCTAGTTTGAAAGGTACACTTTTGAAGACTGTGTATAGTCAAGAAAGTAATAGCTCATTTTTCTAAAAGTATCATATTTGCTTTAAGAATTATTTCATCATGACATAAGAAGTAGATAAGAAAATTTAATCTTACCAACACAATGATTTGATCTAAAATTTTTGTATTTTATCTTATCCTGATTCTACCATCCCCTCAAAATTCTTAATCTAATCTTGTCAAAGACACATTGGATTATAAGAATCCTACCAAAGGTTAATTGATAACATTTATTGTGTGTAATTTTGATTAAAGAGGCTTGAAAACATTAATTGACGGTGCTTGTGAAAGATCCCTGGCACGCAATAATATCACAAAGTTAGAACATGGAAGATGTGAATAGGGAATTTTCCTCTTTTATTTTTTATAACTATTAAAAAGGAAAATTCTCCATATAGCTGACCATTTTGAAACTGCTGAATTTCAATAAACATATTCCTAAAAAGACAAGTATGGAAGAGGAAATCTGGAAGCCCACTTTTGCGTACGCTGCTCCAACTCTGTAAGGCGTGACTATAATAATGCAAAATAAATCATTTGGAAAAAAAACCAGCACTGAAGTCAGCAGGTGACAAGAAATTAAGAGGGCTGTAATGTTGGTGAAGCCAGGTGGAAGAGTCACAAATACAAGATGGGCAACATAACACCCACATCATGAGCAATAACGATCGATGGAATCATCCATACATACATAAAACCTTGAGGATAATTTGTTTTGTACAGAAGACCAAGAAGTTTAATTAAACAAGAATAAGACTTGAGAATAAAGTACCTGGTGTTATTCCTGTAGCATGGATACCATACATGTGAAAATCATGCACTGAGTATGATGAAGGGATAGTTGGTAGGGGCTCTGAACCTAAACTCCCCAAATTTCCCATTAGTACAGGTCCACCACCTTTGCCAGGTGGTCTTCTCAGCTGGAAACAAGCCCTGAAAAATGACAGAATATCTATACTTTTCAAGCTTACCCCAAGAAAACTAAGTAAATCATTCCAAGAGAGATATATTTCTACTTCTCAAAACAAAGAATACTAAGTAAATCATTCCAAGAGAGATATATTTCTACTTCTCAAAACAAATAAAAGGTTGAAAATCTATGGAGGAGGAGTTGAAAAGGGGCAGACAAAACTAAAATTCACAAAGTAATAATGCTAAAATGTGAGGGACATTGTTTGGAGCCAGAAGTGAAAACACAATATAGGTCTTGAATAGATCAGGTTTCGACACCTGAAGAAGCTACTTAAAACTATGAAGTATCATATAATACTGTAATACATAATAACCTAACACTGTGAAATGCTTGGGGTACATGTTAAGACTTGAAAAATAAATTCTAGTCTAGATCAATTATAAGATAACTCTGGTTTAGATCAATTAATATACTCACCATTACTTTTCACTACCATACTAATGTTTTACGTATTACAATAAGACAAGAGAGACTAAGTGAAATTTATAAATCCTAAGAGTTTTATTGACTTCAGAAGTTCAAACCTGCAGCAAATGTGTTTATGTTGAACAGCTTGATATAAGCCTCTCTACATAGTTTATACAAGATGTTATTAATCTCAGGATATCTCATGTTTTTATTCATTACTTCTCCTTTACAGGATATTTATTTCAAATTTCCTTTTCTCACTGGGCTACTTTCCTTTGTGGAGCCCTCGGGCTTGTAGTAGTCTACTTTCCCAAATAGGTTTGTAGCTTAGCTATTGATGCTAATAATAATAATAGTAGTAGTAGTAGTAGTAGTAAAAGTAGTGAGCATATTCTTAAATCTCAAGATCTGAAGATCATTAAAAATAAATCACCTATGGAAATTTGACATGATACACTTCAGGGTTTTAATGATGAGTGTGAAAATAACTGTGATTAATTAACCATGTACTGTCATATTACTTTGCGATCTTAATTATACTTTTGTATGGTAAGTAGGACCACGATGCACAGTTCATTAAAATTACATAAAAAAATAAAACTATTAATGAATAGTGAAGGGAGTTCACCAATTACCCCCAAAAACATAGGATACAAAATTACAAGACAAGATTTTATGGTAAGTGTGAGCAAGATAGGTCTACCCATTGTTAATAAACAGTAAAACATATTCAGCATTTACAAAATTATCAATCCTCTGAGAATTTATTTAGTTTTTTAATGCAATTTTCAGTTTCTTTCTAACTTGATTCCTTTCCTAATTACGCTACAAAATGTCCACATCAATAGGTTGAGGCACGACGTCACTGCTCACTGTAAAACAACTTGCAATAAACGAGGCCATCTGAAATTTGTCACGGATGGGATTGCCAAAGGATTAATTTTTTAAAATGATCATTTATAGAAGCTTTTTCACACCTGGTAAAATCCTAGCAGAAAATAAAAAATATAAAGGCAGATTCAACCAAAGTGGCAGACTTTCAGAAAAAAAATGAAGTTTTCCATGTGACTTTACATTATTGTTTTATGACAGCCCTACAAGATGCTAGAACATTAAGATTCAAATCAGAGTGCAGCATTCCCTAGTAGCTATCACTTCAAAATAGATGATTCCAAATTTTTAAATGGTATAGGTGATGTGAAATGAGATTTTGGTGAAGTAAAAACAAAAAGATAAAATTACTTCATATGTTTAAGTCTCTGCATGAAACGATGCTTGTGACGATGAGTTCGAAATCTAGGATTCTGGGCAGCTATTGGATCAAGATGGTGTAAAGAAACTAGGCCATCATCAGGTAACACAGTCTCTACCCATACACGACTTATGTTGTCTCTACATGATGTCACAAGCATGTTGCTGACACTCCCTCTGGAAAATAAGGTAAGAAAGTATGAGTTACCATGAAGTGAAAGACAAACTTATTAAGATGATTATAGCAAACATTTATCTAAAGATGTCTTTGAGCTGCTAAGAATTAATATGGAACATGAACAAAACAATTCAGTTTCAGAATGAAATCCCGTAAGTGTATAAAAGTTCTAAAAAGGTACTGTATGCTAAACAAGAATGCTAGTCTGTAAAGGAACCTAAGAAAAAGACCAGACTTTTTTCATTTCTATAATTACATTTCTTAAGACTTCAAATCTTTTTATTCAGAGTCAAATATAGACATATAATACATAGTATATATATTATTGTACTGTGCAAAACTTTCAACACAAATCTATAGAGACAAGCTCTTTTTCAATAGACCTTGTTTAACATATCCTGAGAGAACAGTACAATTCTGAGCATGGCTCCACCTGTCATGATTTAAAACAAAATATAAAGAACTTATCTGTAAAACATTAACTTTCTCATTTTTCAAAACACACATAATAGTGTACACATCTAACATGTCACTAGTCTAAAAACTCAGCACAGATTTATGCATAATTTCAGAGGCTTCCAAAGAATCATTCCACAACATTGCTAATATATTCAGATAAGATGAAAAGTGGACTAAGTTATTGAAAAGCCATAGAGAGAGAGTTAGTATCAAACTGATAATGAGAAGAGCAATAAATAAAAGACAATGCAAAAATCTAGCTGCTAAAATGTTACACATTCTAAGGGTAATTAGCAATTTTCCTAACTATACAAACATGTGTCATTTAATAGGAGATTGATTCAAACACATCTGGAACTCGACAAAACTCAAGAAACACATCTGGAACTTAACAATTAAAACTTATAGCAAGGTGTCAGCATTAATGTATAATTAACAGGGAACTCCCGCCCACTATTACCGGTACAATGAAGTTACTTTGATTGACTCTGGGACTTTCAGGGGATATGATTGCAGGAAATAGAGTTAAAGGACTTGGGTTCATAGTTGGGAAAAATAAAATTTACTTTAAAATTTGTGAATTGTTCCTACACAAATAAAAACCTTCGACCTTTAATAGGAGACTCATCCTTGGGTGGGAGAAAGTCTACATTACCAACCTGGCTAGCTAAAATCCATATATTGCAAAGGTGTGGAGAATAACATCCTAGACCTCTCGTGAACCAGGGTCGAAAGTATTATCATGTTCATGGCCCAAGCAACCAAGGCTGTTGCAAAATCACATCCCTTCTTAAACTAGTAAGTCAGTCAAGTAAGGCATAAACAATTTGATGGATTTGACTGTACATATCCATCTCCACCCTTGTAAGGAGGATGGTGGAAAGAACACTTCTATTTAAGCTCAATAGAAAAGCTGCTTGCTAAAAGTTGATGCTTACCTATATCTACATTTGTCCAGCTACATAGGATTCAAACAGTTATACCACAAGGGAGGGGAAGAAGAGAGGAAAAGGGCAGACCCTCTCAATCTCTACCTAGAATTATGTTGTAACCGCTGTCTTGGACGTGATGCCCGATTGAAAGTGTGTCTAAAGACCTGCGAGTATATTCCCGCAAACAAAGTGCAGTAAAGGTGGTCTGACTCTTTCATACTCAAGTGTCTACAATCTGTACCACTGAAAGATTTTTATTAAAGGCAAAAGTAGTCCCAACTCCTCTGACCTAATGAGAATGCACCTTAACTTGTCCTGATTTGCAAGGGGATCTAGGGCATAATGCTCAATTAATAGTGCTACAACCAAAAGGAGATGGTATTTTTGGCAGATTTTTACTATACCAGTGTTTACAAATGGCTTTTGTAACCTGGGTTTGGCAACCTGGGTTATTTTATGGAAGCACCTTTGATCCCTTACAGGACACCAAAGTGCTGTAACTCATCCAGATCATCAGTTACTTCCCTAAGCGAAAACTTTGAAAGGAGGAAAACCTGAAATCCAGGATTGACTGATTTTGAGTTTTCCCTATGAAGTCAGGAACTAAAGATAAAAAGCCCTGTTTCCAGAGCTTAAATTGAGAGAACAAGTACAGGAGTCTGTGTAATTCACTTACCCACTTCATTGTAGCTAAGGCAAGCAGGGCAAGGTCTCTATCTAAGGCTCACCTCAACAGTTAATAAGGAGCTCTCTTCAAAGACTTCAAGACCTTGGTAACATCCCAAGATGGAAGTCAAATTTCATCGGAAGGACACGACTACTTCATACTCATGATAAGTACAGATAATTCCAACAAAGAGGAAATATCCACTTCACTCAGTCTCAGTACCTGGCTCAGGACTGAACGATACCCATTTACCACTGAAACCGAGAGGTGTCTTCCCTTTCGTTGGTAAGCTACATGTAAACTAAAAAGTCTGCTACTAATGGAATACAGGGTCCAAAAGAAGTATTCCTTTGACATCACCAACCACAGAAGATGGGCCACTTTGATACACATCAGTAGAGGATTTTCAGAGACATAGTGACACGCCTCGTGCTATCTCACTCGAAAAGCCTCTCTCTTGCAAGAGGTGCTATATAACCTCTACCTGTGAGTGATAGGGATTCAACTGAGTTGTGGAATCACTAAACGTGAGGCTGATGGAGCAGGTTGTGCCACAGAGGAAGCTCTACCGGACTATCCACTAGTAGAAGCAGAAGGTCCAGGTACCATTCTGCTTGAAGCCATTTCAGAGCTACTACAGTCAACTTTAGGTTTTGGGATGAAAAAACCTTGTTCATAATCCTTCAGGAAGATAAAAGAATGGAAAAGCATACACATCGAGGTTGTCCCAAGGATACTAGAACGCGTCCTTGAGCGCTGCTACCGGGTCTGGTACTGGTGAGCAGTAGACTGGCAGCTTTCTGTTGAGGCTTGTAGCTAACATGACTATTGTCAGGGAACCCCATAAAGTCAGGGGTTTTACCAATGCCTGGGGATGTAAAGACTATTCTGACCATTCCGACTCAAAGTGTCTGCTATGACATTCCTTTTTCTGGGAATAAATCAGGCTGAGAAAACTACAGCGTTATGGACTGCCTATTCGTGCACCAACGGGCTTTTTACCAGAGAGTATGTGCTGCCTGAGATATGCCACTATAGTTGCATTGTCCTTTATCAATGCTACTGAGTGACTGATCAAAAGAGACTGTAAATGCTGAAGAGCTATGCAGACTGCTTTCAACTCCAGAACATTGATATGAAGAGACTTGTTCATAACAATGGTCACATGAGGAAAAGTCTCTTTATATCAATGTTCTGGAGTTGAAGGCAGTCTACAAAGCACTTTACCATTTCCAATCTCTTTGAAGTGTCTGTAAAAAGATCTGGAGGGAGACGGGGGACACTCTAGGGAAGACCCCCGAAACTGGTTCTCCTCGTCTAGCCACCAAAGCACGTCGAGTTTGGTGCCGGGCTCGATTGGTACCAAGGCCAGAGGAGATCCTGTGGTTTGCAACCAGTGTCCCTCTAGACACATTTGTAACAATCGTAGCTGGAGACGACCATGAGGAACAAGTATCTCTAATGATGTCAAGTGACTTAGTAGCTGTTGCTATTGTTGTACTAGTAACTATTCCCGATGAAGGAAAGGATGAGCTACTTTCCTGAATTGAGTTACTCTATCTTGAGGAAGATAAACTTTCCCTGTTACTATATATGTCCATGCCCAGGTATATCATTCTTTGCTTTTGAGAGAGACTAGATTTCTCTAGATTTGTCACAATCCCCAGATCGAGACAAAACAATCATTAGGGGGCTCCCAATCCAGGGATCGCGCACCTCAGAAGAGCACACTCAAGTGCAAAGTGGTGTGACATATGGGAAGAAGAACTTGT
Organism: Palaemon carinicauda; assembly: GCF_036898095.1. Lineage (NCBI taxonomy): Eukaryota > Metazoa > Arthropoda > Malacostraca > Decapoda > Palaemonidae > Palaemon > Palaemon carinicauda. The sequence continues at coordinate 19,580,215 of NC_090735.1, forward strand.
TCCTCTGAGGAATCAAGCATTAGGGCTAGCCTTTATTGGAGTGAGTACCCTGAGGCCCTAGGGAATTCCAAAAGCAAAGCAGTCATCAACTGGAACCATATCTGAAACTTTAAGAGACTCCTGTTTTGTTAGGGGAAACAGGTTTGTCTCCTGGCCTTGAGACTTGCCCAGATGTTAATTTGCTACCACTCTTCCAAGTATTGTTTCTCCAAGTGTCTGATGGGGAAGGGTCAGACGGCAGAGTATCTTGGATTGAAGGAAGAGGTCTAGCCAATTTCTTTAACCTCCGACAGAGAATATTCACACTTAGCCACCGCCTTCTGCCTCCTGCCATACACTTGCCACTAGGAGGATAACCACTCTCTACATTCCTCACTTCTGACCCTTGCAGGGAGGGCACAAAGTATGAAGATCTACCTCCATGTTGCTCATGAAAGTGCCGTATTTTCCTAAAACTTCAGGGCAGGGTCGCCTAAGGATTTGCTAAGCCTACCCAGAGATACTGATAGCATGTCTGTGTTAATCAGCAGCCAGAATTGAAATGACTGATCAATGTACAGGCAATGGAGAGAGGGGTTTCCCTGCCATTGGCTGGTAATTACTGGCTACTGCTGACACCTCATTATAAGTTTTAACTGCAGAGTTCCAGCTGTACTTGAATCAATCTCTAATTAAAAGACAAAGGTTTGTATTTTTGGAGGAAGAATCATCCATTAAGACCTAAAATATGCAGAATCTTTGAGAAGTGCTAATAAAACATGGTCAACCATCAACTAAACTAGCTTTTTTAAAGACTACTCACACAATAATCATTACTAAAATAATGAGTCAACTAAAAAAACCTAAATAATCCCTTCTTCAAATCATAAATAGAGCTGTAATACAAGTAGGTTGTATCAGCTCTCATAATAAGTTATCAAGTACAGTATTATTAAAAAAAAAAAGTAAAAAATTAATTACTTACTTTGGCATATACTTGCTTGTAGCTCTCCATGTGAAACCTTTCACAGCACTCGGATGAGGCAGATAAATGTAACTATAACTGACTGATGATCTTGTACAGTCACTCGCAGTTCCAGAACCATCAGAAGGTCGAGTAGGTGCTAACACTACAGACACGATAAAATCTTTAATTTTCTGACATTACCTGTATTTACATCGTAATTCTATTCAGCTCCTAATTCATCAAATACAATGGCAAGGTAAATCCTAAAATAAAAATCTTAATGTTTCTATGATAAAATCCAGTTACAAATGCCATTGCAACTTGTTACAGTTGTTGAATGAAGAGGTAAATTACTCGTTACAATACATGAAATGTTAGCTAGATGTAAGAGTCAAATATTAGCTAGGATATAGCAGGCATCTCTTTACACATTATATACTTTCTGTTTTAGTCAAGACAATAAAAATTTTAGCCTCTAAAGAATCCAATTACAATGTCCAATGAGTTTCCCACTGTTTAGGAGTGAATTTAGAGGCCATCATTACAGCCACCATATTCCATCTCATGATTCTGGCAGTGTTGGTTGTATGCATGACCTCATTTAGATAGCTTATGGCAGATGTAGACTGCTAACTTATTGCAAGCTGTTTTATTGCAATCTCAAATACTTTTATGATGTAAAATTGAAATTTTTCAAACAAACAATCAGGGCATATCATTATTTAAGAAATTACCTCTAGCATTGGTCATTTCTACTCCTATGTAGCTGTAGATAAAGGAAGAGTAACTTTTCCCTATATTTTAATTGCTAATGATTATTCAGCTATCCTACACTTAACCATTGGCTAACTGTTTTTCCTTAATTTCTAAACTGCAATTTTATATCATCCTTCCATCTACATTGGTAAGAAGATATAAAATATTGTAACAGGTTTGTAATCTGCAAAAAACAGTTTCCGTAACAAAAAATGCACAATAACACAATACTTACCATGTTTATTATCATACCAAATCTTGACTAAACGGTCATTAGCGGCTGCAGTGGCAAATAGTGTGCCATCTGGAGAAAAGGTTAAGAATACAGTCGGTGATGCCGTGACACATCGCCAAACACAGGTCCAAGTAGGTTCAGGATCATCACTGCTATCACATTCCAAATCAAATGTCACTGGTCCAGAGCCTACATAACAAAATTTGAAATGCTCAGTATTATCGAAGAAACTTCATGTTATAAGTACAGTGATTACTCAACCATACAATATGTCCATTCAACAAACATTTATCTATCAAAATAAATAAATAAATACTCAATACAGGTATATACATATATACAGCACATAATAAAAATAATGGTAGTTAAAACCCATTGGCAAAAAGGGTAACCATACAAATTTTTACCATCCTAACATTATAACTGTAGGATCAATTTCTATGTTTTTACCTTTACTTTTATAAAGAATAGACAAAGTTCAAATAAAAAAAGCAACTCAATTTCCCTATTGGGATACACCCCAGCCCCATACTGGGGTGCCACTTATATTAAGTACGTCTTTCCTGTACAACATACAAAATTTACATATGAAGGTACTCAATACTCACCATCATCTCCAGCCATCTTAGCAAGAGGAGATGCCCACATTTGTAAGACATCTCCAGCAGTGAGAAGGCGAGTACCTTCTAAGTTCCATGACATTGTGTTTATGTAGTTTTCTGCTTCAATAACACCAGTCTGAATCCATCGATAATCCAGTCTCTGGAAAGATAGAAGAAAACAATAGTAGAATATTGTCAAATTGTAAGATAATCATTCATAAAAGAATTACTTTCTATTAAAGGCTTAATTCAAATCAATCAAGAGAATAGCACTCTAAAGAAGTGAGATATCACAAACATAAAAGGTAATTTGCGTTTTTCCTACCTATACATACCTGCATCCTTAAAATGAGATAGTTTTAGCGCAAGCTGGAGACGGTAAGAAATGTTTAACAAATGGTCAAGTAACTAGTGCACGGTACGGACAAGAAGCCCTGGCCCCTCCCCAGTCTGACAGCTTCACTTTTGACACTTCAACATAGGACTGAGAGGGGTAGTTGATGAGGGAAGTTTAGTTAAAAGTCTCAGGTTTGTATAGCTATCAAAAATCACAAATTTTAAGTAATTTGTATTTTTCCTAACAGTACTTACCTCGAACTACTTTCTTAGGAGTACAGTATCTGGGATCTCCTCCCAACCGACCAGAATTTTGTGTAGTTTACCCTACTCCTGTTTTCTAAGCGGGGTAACCTCTGGCAGAGTGATACGCGCCACGAGGCGACCCGGGGTCAGAGAGCATGCTTGCTCAGGTCTCGAGCTCCAGTAAGTTTTGGCAGATAGGTTTCTATGAAGTCCTGTAAGGCACTCGGGGCAGGATGGGCGGGCCATAACCCGAAAGTAGTTCGAGGTAAGTACTGTTAGGAAAAATACAAATTACTTAAAATTTGTGATTTGTTCCAACACGGAGTACTTACCTTGAACTACTTTCTTAGGAGACTTATACTTTAGGAGGTGGGAGGGGCCTTACGGACCTAGAGACCGATTACGAAGGGAAAAAAGGAACCTAGAAAGGAGGCTAGGTTCTGCCGACCCAAAAATAAAAACGGGAAATTAGGGAAAAACTACGCAAATAACTATCTTAGTGTCTAAGTACCTCACCTCTGTAAAAATCCTCAGAGACGTATTATTTCACTGACAGTGTATCCCATGGAAGGTGAAGGACTCAAGGGTCATGTACCCCGGAGCTACACCTTAAATCTTTTGGACCCCAGAAATGACAGGACAAAGAGAGAACCCGTCCAAGGATTTCTCGAACCCTCCTTTAGGTAGTGAGCCGTAAAGGTGGACTGCCTTGACCACGTGCCTGCTCTCAGGATCTGGTCCACTGCCATGTTCCTCTCGAAGGCCAACGAAGTACTCAGGCCCCTAATGTCATGGGGTCTAGGCTTTCCCGGAAGAGAGACCCCCGAACTGTCGTAGGCTCTCATGATTACCTGCCGCAGCCAGAAGGAGATCGTATTCTTAGAGACTGGCTTCTTTACTAGTCCTGAGGAGACGAACAGACTCTTGGTCTCGGGGCGAAGTCTGGCCGTTCTCTCTAGGTACTTACGTACCGCTCTGACTGGGCACAGTAGCAAGTCCCTCGGGTGTCTGAACGCAGGATTGCTGGCACTGAGAACCCTTCAAACCTAGGGTCCCAAACAGCTGGGTTCTGAGTTTTGGCTACGAAGGTAGGCAAGAACCTGAAAGTAGCTTCTCGCCACCCCTTCGAGTGGGAGACCTCGTAAGACAGCCCATGAATCTCACTTACTCTTTTTGCCGACGCAAGGGCTAACAGGAAGACCGTCTTGAGGGTGAGCTCCTTGCAATCCTGTGGACCGATGCATCCAGGGGCCTCAGGTTCTGAACCACATACCACTTCACAAATGTGGCCCACTCGACCTGGTAAACCTTGACCGAGGATTTCCTAAGATAACCGGACATCCTCAAGGCTGTCCTCTTAGAGTATCCTTCCTTCCTTAGTAGACGCCCGATAACCTCCACGCGTGTAGCTGAAGGCACTGGGGGTTTTCGTGAAACCCTTTGGAAGTGGGGCTGGTGTGGCCGATCTTCTCTTACCGGCAGAAGCCACGGAGGAAGGATAGCCAGGTCTTGTAGGTCCGCGAACCACTCTCTCCGGCCACCAGGGCACTAACAAAATCAACCATGTATCTCTTGGCTGCCTGATCCTGTTGAGAGCCTGCCTGAGAATCCTGAAGGGAGGAAAGGCATATACGTCGCATCCGTCCCACGAGCGTTGGGAGTCGTCTTCGAACTCTGCTGCTGGGTCTGGCACCAGAGAACAGTACACGGGGAACTGTTCGTTGAGCCCCGTGGCTTAAAGGTCTATCACTGGTGAGCTCCACCTCTAGAGGACCTTCTGGGCTATCTGTGGGTGTAGGGACCACTTCGACCCCACTACTTGCCCTGTCCTGCCGAGGCCGTCGGCTAGAACGTTCCTTTTCCCGGAATGAACCTGGCTGTGAAGCTGATGAGTTCCTTTTCAGCCCATTCCAGTATTTGAGACGTGAGGTTGCACAACCCCCCTTGATCTCACCTCCTTGCTTCTTTACGTATGCCACCACGGTAGCGTTGTCGCACCCGAGTTCTACCGTGTTTCCACGGAGACGATGGGCGAACCTAGCGAGGGCTTTTTGGCCTGCTAGTAGCTTTAGCATGTTTATGTGAAGGGTCTTCTCCTCCGGGGACCACTTCCTCTCTGCTGTTTCCTCGAGCAGATGGGCTACCCACCCCTCCTTTGATACGTCTGTGAAGAGCAACACCTCTGGAGGAACGGACGCGAATGGTATACCCTCAAGGGTGTTCGCCCTGTTGGATCACCAGAGGAACATGTTTCTGGAGTCCGGGGCTCCTGGTGGCCAAAGGTCCTTCAGTTTCCATTGGACTGGTCTCAGCTTGAGCCTCCCCTGAGGAACCAACTTCTCCCACGAGACCAGGTGGCCCACGAGCCTCTGCCAGTCCTTGGCTCTCATTAGCGCACCTGTCCGGAATGGTCGAATAACTTGATCCAGGTTGCTCAGCCTCTCTTGAGAGGGGAATGCCCTCCTAATTGGGAGTCCAGGACGATCCCTAGGTACGTTATCCTGGTGGTGGGGTCTAACTGGGACTTTCCCAAGTTGATGGTGATCCCTAGTTCCCTGCAGAACTGCAATAGCTTTGCTCCTTGCTCCTTAAAGACTGTCTCTGAGGCTGAAAGCAGCAACCAGTCGTCTAGGTACTGGATCAGCCTGATGCCCTGCTTGTGGGCCCAGGCTGATACTACAGTGACCACCCTCGTGAACACCTGAGGAGCCGTTGACAGTCCGAAGCAGAGAGTCCTGAACTGCAGAGACTGGAATCCCCACTTCACCCTGAGGAACTTCCTGCTGGAGGGATGCATGGGGACCTGAAAAGGTCGTCCTTGATGATCCAGGGACATCATGAAATCCCCTTCCCTCAAGGTTGCTAGCACTCCTTGAGCCGGCGTATTTTGCCTAAAGGAGGACTGGGCTGGGGCACCGCTCCTGCGGGAGGACCGCGGGGATGCTGCCAGGAAATGGTACCGTAGGTGGGTTGGCCACGTCCGCTGATAGTCTCCTACGGGGAGGACGTCTTGCCACTGACAGCCTGGGCTCCCGAGACCATAATTTTGCCCACTCTCTCCATAGTTTCTGCTACTGCCTGCAGGGGGAACACGGTCTCACCTCACACCGGCGCATTCCTCCGAAACTTTGTTTCTCGTTCGGGAAGTCTACGAGAGATCCTGAAAGGACCTTGTCCTTCCTCCTTAACACCCAGTTTGCTGACTGGGTTAGGGACTGGAAGGTAAGGGACTTCATTGCGTTCCCTTCCAATCGAATGAGTTCTTGTAGAAGGGCCTGATTCCCTGGTACTGACAGGTTGAGAGATAGCTGGAACCCTTCCAGGGTGCACGCCACCTAGTCCAGCCAGTAGGTCACATTGACTATGTCTCGCGAGGTGTCCTCCATCATGGAGGCCACTGCTTGAGAGAAAACTACTGGTGCAGTGAGAGATCTGTCATCTGCACTGCCCTGGTTTAATGTTGCAAAGGCTTCTTCCAACGAGCGGGGACCTGCATGAAGCCCGTCTGGAACATGGAATTTCTTCTGGGTCCTCAGTCCCGGCAGGAGCCTGAAGGACCCTTGGGCTCTTCGGGAGTTCTAATGTCCCCTCAACGTATTTATTGACGAGCTCCATGCCTAGTGCCACGTCCCGCGCTAGGGCCAAGGATAGTTTCCGCTGGCCGGGGTTATCCACCATCCTCCCCAAACCTGAGAGCCAATCCTGCCCTGATGACGGTTTAGGCTCGTCTAATCTGTGGTGGTGACGGATCAGAGCCAGGACTTGTCTATAGGAGCGGCTTCCTCCATCACGGATGGAGCCGCTGGGACGGAGGTAGCCGTCACGGGTCTACCCCCTCCCAGGGAAATCCGTGGGGTGTAAGTAGCCTGATATGCCAGCGGCTGCCTCCGATGCTTGGCTGGGGCTGACGTGGCAACGGGTATGGATGCCATGCTGCCGGGCCGAGCCAGCGGCTACCTCCGCTGGACGGATGGAGCCGGTGACTTGCTGGGCAAGGCAAGGTAAAGATTACGTGTGCCAACGTCTACATCCGACGGGCGGACGGAGCCAAAGAAACACTGGGCAAAGATGCGAGGGCCTCTCCAGCAGCCACAGAGGCAGGCACTGGAGCGGTAAGAGCCCTGTTCGACCCGCTAGGGGGGAAAGCCACTTTGCCTCCGTCATGGATGGAGCTGTCGGGATGGGGGTAGCCGTCATGGGTCTACCCCCTCCCGGGGAAATCCGTGGGGTGTAAGTACCCTGCTATGTCAGCAGCCGCCTCCGATGCTTGGATGGGGCTGGCCGGGACGATGGCACGGCTGGCTCCATCACGGATGGAGCCGCCGGGACGGAGGTAGCCGTCATGGGTCTACCCCCTTCCGGGGAATCCGTGGGGTGTGAGTACCCTGGTATACCAGCGGTTGACCACGAAGCTTGAATGGAGCTGTCGTGGTACCGGGTATGGATGCCATGCTGCCGGGTCAAGCCAGCGGCTGCCTCCGCTGGACGGATGGAGCTCCTGCGGAGACCCATGGAGCTGCGCGCTTCCTCGTGCTGGCTGGTTGGTTCCTTTGTTCAGGGCGGGCCATCGAAGAACCGGAGGCCGGGACAAGCCTGCCAGTCCAAAGGGGCAACTCTCCGCTGGGCGGATGAAATCGGAACCTTCGTGGGCTTATGCCTGTCAACCGAGACCTGTTGCGATGACCTCCGTCGATGATCGGGTCTGCTGGAGGAGACGTACCGCGAAGATGGTGAAGGAGCTCTAGGGAGCCAGCCAGAGGTACTTGGGGCTGCTGAAGCTCCTAGGAGGTGGCTGTGGGGGATGGTGACGCGCACCCATTCGCCTTTGGACGCGCGGCTCCTCCTGTGCTTCCTCCTGAGGTATCTGGAATGTCTCCTGGCGTGGCGTGATCGGGAACGGGACCTCTTCCTGCAAGACCTCTCTCGTCTCCTCCACGAGTCCCTCGGACCTTCATCCTCCAAGGAGAAAGAGTACGATCCAAAAGAGGAGACCAATGACTGGAAGGAACGCGCTGAATCGTCCGAGGCGTCCCGAGTTGCTGGTGGATCTTATTGCCGGTCCGCTGGCAAAGAAGGTTGGAGAAAGATGGGTGGGAGCATTGCCAACGCACCTTGGGAGAGCGAGGCACTTTCCTGCGGACAAACCAGGTGTCGAACTCCTCTTCCAGTCTCATGGGCGACCTGAAGGGCGGGCGGCGCCCACGCGAGGGGGTCCGAACTCGGTGAACCTTCCTTCTCGGAGTCTCCCCCGGCCGCTGACGTACCTAAAACGCAGATCCAAGAAGGGGGGATAAGAGGCTGTAGCGGGCTTCCCCCACATAGGATCGTTGTAGAGACGGGCCCTGCTGGCACCAGGACCTCGTCTCCCGAACACACTCCCGTCCCTCCTTCAGGCCCCCCACTTGCCTGAGCCGACACAACATCCCCACCAACAGACATCACAGACTCCTGGGAAAGAGCAATGGGCAGCTTCCCCGCAACAGACTTACCTCGTCCCTTACTCTGGGTAGGGGAAGGCGGGCGAAGCAAGAGGCAAGGCAATGCTCGACTCCTTCGACGATCTCTTGGTAGCCTTCTTCTTTTTGGTGCCGTAGCGCACCCACTGAATTTCGTTCCAGGATTCACACTCCGGACACGTGGCTGTAGGGAACACACACTGCCCCTACACGATGAACACAAAGAGTGGGGGTCGATTTCCGGCTTGGAAAGAAAGGCCCCACAAGATTTACCAGCCATAGGCCCGGGGCAACGGTGGGGATGCTCCATAACGAACCAATAAAGCACCAAAACGACACAGGAACACAGAGGGAAAGGTAGGATAAGGTATGAACACAAGGGGACCACGTGGGAACCGCGTGGGACACAAAGGGTCGCACTGGGTAAGGAGAGCGAGTCGAAATGTTGTCACGACGTGACCAGAAAACTTACTGGAACTCGAGACCTGAGCAAGATAGCTCTCTGACCCCGGGTCGCCTCGTGGCGCGTATCACTCCGCCAGAGGTTACCCCGCATAGAAAACGGGAGTAGGGTAAACTACACAAAATTCTGGTCGGTTGGGAGGAGATCCGAGATACTCCTAAGAAAGTAGTTCGAGGTAAGTACTCCATGTTGGAACAAATATAAATTACTTTAAAGCGGTGACTTCAGCAACTTTCCTAACTGTCCTTCATATGAATGAGAAGACTGATAGGACATGGCCAATATATGGAGACAGGTACTCAGTCAAATAAAGAAACTCTTCTCCTGAAGGGGATATCAATTTGTAAAAATATACCTATATGATGATCAATGAGTTGGTATAGATTCCACTATCTTCCTTCTCATTCAGGGACGATGGGGCAATATTTCAAGGATAAAGAAAAGAGCTCGGAAGTGTAACTTAGCAGCATCAGGTCCGATTCATCACATAATGTCTTGACACCTGTTTCTTCGAGAGGACAGAAAAATGAAGAGGAGCCAGTAATTCTACAATACATTCCACAGTTGCATCTACATGTTACCATAGACAAGATACTTCCTGTCACATGTGGAAGGTGGGCTGGTTACACAACTACTTGAGCAGCCACCACTGGACTAAACACAAAGATACCAAACGACTTGTATGTATTCTGTACTCCCGTAAATAAAAGGCCTTCAATACTTGTTCTATTGACAGGTTTCTCCTAAAAGCTTAGATGGGGTCTATATCCCCAACTTCATGAGGCTTACCTGATACCTGGTACCTTGAAACCAAAGGATTCTGCCCTTTCAAAAACCAGATAGCCCACAGGGTTGCTGATTGGTGAGCTAGGAAATTCACAGCCTTCCCATTAGACTCTGGGGTCAATAACCACATTGTCTTTGCAAAATGCGTTATTGCTCCTGACCACTTGTCGAGCTAGGAAACAGCATGAAACTCAATGGCTGTGGACTCAGAGGTTGAGGAAGACATGCCTTACGTCTCGAGCCTCTCCGATTTGCACCTGTCAGTGGACAGACCAACAGGGCAACCTGCAAAGGGGCTGGTACAGCGTTCTCATGCATATAAAACCTTCGCTGCCTCAAGAGTAGGGGTGGCAGGAGGGGCAGGATCTTATTTGACCAACTGGACTCAAGTGAGTTCTCAGATTCCCAGATCTGATTATCAACTAGATCCACGGCCAAATCAACAAGATCCAACCAAGGCAACTCCAAGGAAGGCCTCGAGCTTTGAGGAGCACCAAAGTGCTGATCAATGACAGATTCTCCCTGAATGAGGTACCAATTGCCTTTCCCTGCCAATTGCACACAGATTTTCACAAAGGAACACTCCGGCTCAGGGTTGTCTGCCTCTGTCGACAATGTGCCAGTCCTGTGTCCTATGAGCAGTCAAACTCAGAGCACCCTCACATCCAACCAGGGTCGAAGCTGTCGCAGGACGTTCTGGAGATTCAGCACCTTCTACAAATAGGTCTATTCCATACCAAAAGGCTGTAGAAAGACAGGGAAGGCCAACAGCAATGGGAGGAAAATCATTGGCATGAATCACAGCAGAGACAGCAAGAGTAGCACATCATACTCACCTTCTATGAATCAAGGTAGGGGAAATGGGCCATCCTTTCAACAGCTTAAATGAATTCTTGCTGGAAGGGGGAGGAGTGGGAATCCTCCATCCTGGAAGGAAGGGTGATGGGGGCTGCCAAAGCTCCTCCATCAACTGGAGAACAGAAAGTATACAGGCTCTACACTTTCTCAAGTTAAACTCTTCGTCATCAGTCTGCACAGGGACAGGCGAAGAGCTTCCAACTTTCAAAGGTGTGAGGCAATTATTGGGGGTACTCCATACACCACTGTAACCTGAAAAGCTCATCGAAGCAGATCTAAAGGCTTCTTGTTCCTGATATATATTCCCCCGGGCACTAAACCAGAGGTAATGGCAAAAAGTGCATCCATTGAGTAGACGGAAGCAACAAAAGACTTCTTTGGTGCCTTCTTGGATGTTGCTTAAACAGACACCAGCGAAGGCTTAGCTCACTTCTTTCCCTTCATGGCATACAAATGCCACTGCACAAAAGGCCACAACCTTCATTCGGCACATGGGAATGACTACAAACAATAATGGTCACTAGAAGACACAGAAAAGGAGTGTGGCTCTACAGCTGGATTACTCGAAAACCAGATGCACCATCCACCCTTTTTCCAGTAATTACAAAAATCTTGCTTAACTTCGATTCCACAAACCTAAAATGCATTTACTTCCTGCCAAAGAAAAATAAAATTAAAAGTTTGTTAAGAGCTGACAATACATCCTTACTTGTTAGTGACACAATCAAAAGTGAGAGTTTCAAACTGGTGATAGGGGGAGGGACTTCTCCACCAGTTGTTTAATCACACGTTAAACAATTCTAACAACCGTTCCCAGCCAGTGCTGAATTAATCTCATTATTAAAGAATGGTGGTTTTTTTGTGTTGCGTAAGGAAAAAAAAAAAAGCATTCAGAATCTTAAATACATACTATTACCATTATTTTTAATTAATTCATACTTACATGTCCATTTGTTTGGCTAGTTAGTGGTGTGGGTTCAAATATGCAAACAAGTTTTCCATATGCCGCTGCAATCTTGCCAGTGTCTGTCGAACAATCCACACATGAAATCTGGATATTGTCATGGCACACGCCAGGAATGACTTGTACACGTTGATAATTGCTGGCTAAGATGACCATATTGCATCCTGCAGCATATGCCTGCAAAAGAACATTGAAACATTTTTAATAATATTTACAATTAATCTATTAAAATATCTAGCTAAAGCTCCCTTTAAACAAAAGCTCCATCTAGTTCCTTATATTCTTATCACACATAAAAGGTAAAATGACAAATTTGGAATAACTTATATTTTTCCTAACTATACAAATCTGAAGCTCTTTACATAAGAGTATTATTTTGAAACCAGACGTTAAAGCTTTTACGAAGTGTAACTACCCTCTGCTAGTTAGCAGAGGTAGGTAGTGGGGTAGACCAACCAACCCAACCACATGAGCACTAGTAAACAACAGTCACTTTGCAATTACAACAGAACTTCTGGGGGAAGGTGATGGCAGGGCCAGTAAATGTAAAGAGCTTCAGGTTTGTATAGTTCGGAAAAATACAAACAATTCAAAATTTGACATTTGTTCCGACACTAGATACAAACCTTACGCTCTTTACATAGGAGACTTGCCTCAAGGTGGGTGGAAGCTCATATAACCAAATGGCTGGAGACTGTCCCTCTGTACTACGCATGGGCTGTTTAGAGGGAACCCTGACATTTTGTGATCCTAAAGAATGATGGCCTGGGCAATCGGTACTAGCATAGAATTTAACAATGTGACTTGCCAAGGTAAGTGTAATTTTGGAGCTAAGCTCCTCACTTCGCCTAAACATTGCCCGACTCCAACTCGGTTGGAGGATGAGATACTACCGCTAGAGAGTTATTGAGTCTTTTGACTGGCCAGACAGTATTACATTGGATCCTTCTCTGTAGTCACTGTTCACTTTCCATTTTCCTACACATACACCGAATAGTCTGGCCTATTCTTTACCGATTCTCCTCTGTCCTCATACACCTGACAACACTGAGATTACCAAACAATTCTTCTTCACCCAAGGGGTTAACTACTGCACTGTAATAGTCCAGTGACTACTTTCCTCTTGCTAAGGGTAGAAGAGACTCTCTTTAGCTATGGTAAGCAGTCTTCTAGGAGAAGGACACTCCAAAATCAAACTTTTGTTCTCTAGTCTTGGGTAGTGCCATAGCCTCTGTACCATAGTCTTCCACTTTCTTGGGTTAGAGTTCTCTTGCTTGAGGGTACACTCAGGCACACTATTCTATCTCATTTGTCTTCCTCTTGTTTTGTTAAAGTTTTTATAGTTTATATAAGAAATATTTATCTAAAAGTTACTGTTCTTAAAATATTTTATTTTTCCTTGTTTCCTTTCCTCACTGGGCTATTTTCTCTGTTGGGGCCCCTGGGCTTATAGCATCTTGCTTTTCCAACTAGGGTTGTAGCTTAGCAAGTAATAAAAATAATAATAATATTAATATCAACATATATTAGGATGAACAAAGGGCATGGTATTCACCTACAGTCAGAGGAGGTCAGCTTACAGAGTTCCTCTGATGCTGAACCCAAAGAAAGGGGAGAATGAGATAAGAAGTGGCCAGTCACTCACACGTTCCTCCTAGATTTACTCATGGGTAACATCTTCCAGCAACCAACTGCTACTTGTCCTAAAAGGGAGCTGAGGAGTTATTGACCATTTTTTGTGCAGAAACCACAGGACTAAAGTAAGTGTATCCAGGTTCCTGTGAGTTATGTCTTGAAAGTAGTAAGCGGTGGCTGCTGTCTGCCGTTTCCACACGCTCGCTTGTAACACCTGCGTCACAGAGAAATTTATTTTAATGCCAGGAATGTGCTAATACTCTCGGCTTCATAAAAATGGGGATGACAACTGGAAAATGAGGAGCCTGTATGCATGGCTCTCCCAATTTCCTGTCTAATCCAGGAAGATATAAAGTTCTTTGTAAACTTCCTCTAGTTCTCCTCATGCTCATCAAGAGCCTGCTGATCTAATGGCAGACAGTGGAGATTCTTTTCAAGCATTGGTACCAGTTGGTTCAGGTCATCTGTCACCGAACGGAGACTATCCAACTGGAAGAGCCAGATTCTAGGATCTGTTCCAGCTGGATTTTGGCCTTGGCTATGACTTCGAACAAATCTGAGTGTAACTTACCCCATCACCGTGAATGTGCGATGTCATTGGACAGACCGTGTAGCTCATTGACTTTCTTTCCAGTTGACAAAGCTAGGAGAAAGACGTCTTCTGGGTCAAGTCAGGATCTGATGCTTGCCAAAGACAGTGCTCCCTCCTTTCAGTGAGCGCATTATTACACTACTTCCCAGGAGGTGGTCTGATTCCCAACAGAGGGCAGGTGTGTTCAGAATTCTGTATGAGGAGAAACCATTCTGTTAATGGGCACGCACCTTCATCAGGCAGACGAGCTCGCCCACCCACCTCGCTAGTACTCGGTGAACTGCACAAGCCTCTCTCATGAGACTCGGGTTTGTGCTCATACCCAAGTGGAATAGACCAGAGTACTCTCATATGACCTGCCTCCAGCAGAACCTTAGCGGGTAGCATTATGTGTTCCTACAGGGGGAGGTATTCACTCGTAAAAGACTAACCAGGCTGCACAAGACGGGTTATACCCGCAACTTATCCACAAGAAAAAAAATTTCCCCACCGATTCATTGGAAAATGAGATGGGTTCTGGACTATCTGGTCAGTCAACTGCCCAGTAGGATAGCTATCACTTCTCAGGGACTGTAACTATTGTTTCCACCTGAAGGGTTGACAAGTTCCACTTAGAGGAACCAGCAACCTTAAGTGAAAGGTCAATTCTTCTCTGTTGCTCCCGAGGAACTGAGAGATTGCCTAGTAAGCCAACATCTGAAGTTGATTGATGTCGAGGTATGTGACCAGTTGCACGCAGCTGCTTTATATGAGGAGAGAATCCTGTCCTTCAACTGCCATCCATCCAATGGGAGTTGGCCATGTAAGTATACTTACAGATCAGTAATACCAGAGTAGCCAGTACTACATAGGGGAGATGAGATTACAGTGTATCTCCTTAGCGATCACTGTCAAGCAAGAGACCAGTCGCTATCGACCGATCGCCCGAAACTACCCAGTACTTCCAAAAGCCAAGATTGAGACACGTTCAATCTATCATTGGACAGGTATTTATGCATAAGTCCATCTACGAACCAGTAACACTGACAGGCGAGGTGGGACATACGGGCACAGCTTGAATGATTCATTGCGCCTGAAACTCGATTGGAGAATACTGATCAACAATCGCAATCGAGACCACCTCCTTTCTATGACCAAGATCCTTTAAAAAAAATAAATACGTACTACAGTATATATATTCTTCGCTTTCGATTGGCACGAATAGGATAAGTTCCGAATGTTCCCTCTCGGAGAAGAGATTTGCTTATGTGAAGTTTCGGAGCCTAAGTACAGTATTCTAAATACTAAGACGTTTTATCCCAAAGTTAATTAGGAACTGGCTAGAAAGAAGAAAGTCTACTCAAGGGAAACTACTTATGTCTGGTTACGGGAAGGTAGAAGGTAATGCATAACCTGACTTCCAGTAAGGAATATAACTATCAAAACTAATGATTTATTAGAACGAAGTTCTAATTGTATGATGGTGAATATTCTTTGTCGGCAGAAAAGATCGCTTGTCTGCATGGGGTTGCACAAGCGTACCTTTTTTGCCTCTAGGTAAGTGTTTAAAAACAAGCCTGAGCCCGCTTGCGGGAATAATGTATGTGCGACGAATCACCACATTTTTGTCTAAAGAAAGCGGTAAAATGGTAACCTTGTTACGTGTTTGTGAAAGTATGTGCATTCACGAAAAGTACATGAAGCTAGCGCAGCGATCAAACTTACGTCGGTATTAATTGTATGCCTACCTGCTTTGAGGGAGGGACAAGCATCCCAGTAAGTGAATACTTGCTTGCTATCGTTCGTAAACATAAGCAGAAGCTGACGCTATTCCCTTGGGATTAGAGGCTTGCAAACAATAACCTTACAAGGGGTACATCTCACTAGCCCGTAGTGTGAAGCGGTGGCCGCATGTGGTTGGCAGTCACCACCATCTGCAGCAAAAACCTCAAAGGGAATTTGCAAATGAGACTCGTATTGTACCTACGACAGCAATGAGCAGGAACTTCAAGCAGTAACCTAACACCTTCGTCACCAACCTCTGAAGGGCTTTGTTACGAAGAGCAAGGGCGGGGCATGGAAGAATCCAATTTCTGGACGAGGAATCCCCCCAACGGGGACACCAACCAGGCGAAGGCCGTCTCTCCTGCAGGCGGGAAAGGCTACCAACTCTTATTCATGCAAGTGGGAAGATTGCTGGACAGTGGCTGGTAGAAGGTAACTCTCCCACAGAAGGGAAAGCTGCCCAACACCTTGTGGAAGTTATCTCTCCCACAGAAGGGAAAGTTGTCCAACCCCTGGAGGTCCTCAAGTTACAAAATTCATTCATAGGATGCTTTGCAAACATAATACACAATCTATATACAGAAGGTCCTCGGGTTATGAAAACAGCTTTTAGGATGCGTTGGAAGTCGATTATTGCCATAAGTCGGATTTATACAAATAACATAGTATATGTAAATACAGATATGCATACTATATATGTATAATATACTTTCAAAATGAGAAAATAATCCCTTAACATTTGTAAATTACTGTTCTATACCCTATACAGTACAATAGTATACCTACACTTATAAAAGTACTAGTAGACAATAAGTAATACATACAGTACTGTATGATAATTGCTTACCTTTATTCCTGTGGTTGGCCTGCCCACTGCCATTGTACCTCCCTTACATTTTCCAGATATAATGCACCGAAAAAAGGCCCGAAAATATCCAAAAAAAGAGCAGCACCAAAATCCTGAATGCTTATTGCAAACACCGATGTTAAACTAATGTCAAAGTGATGTGTAATGAACTACTCCACAGCATTAGTTGCTCTCTTCGTTGGTAAGTAGTTCGTTGTATCAATGAACCAAATGTCATAACTCAAAATTACATTACTGTACAATGATTTTTTAAAGTACCTTAAGCCTGTTCACAGCGGCGAGTCGTCGTAACTCAAGACCTCCTGTACACTTAAACTATAATACTTGTAAAACCTTACCTAACTATGTCTACCATTACTACTACTGTATATGTTCTAGAGATTAATTACCACTTTAGTTAGCCCTCAGCTTACACAAATGATACATAGCAAACACAGAGGCAATTCTCAAAGAGCCAATTTTAAGACCAGATTCAAGGACAAAATCCTAACGAAATTCACAGAAAGAATTACTCCCCTAACACAGTGAGCTTTGATACTCTTATAGGACTAGTATTTTATATTTGCTTTGTGGAGTAACATTTAAACATGTTACTGCATTAAAATGTATCATAATCATAAAAGCAAACAAATTCGTCAAAATCTATACAGGTAATTTTAAGGTACGTATTTGGACTTACCGTAAAAGGGACTCCTTCAACACTCCCTACAGCAAAGCATCGGTCACCTGCATTGCAGGCACCGGTAAGTATCTGATGACACTTCATGGTGCAAAGGTTTTCTAACTACCACATGTCTGTGGAAGAAATAGAAAACAAACATAAGATTCAGTATGAAAACTAAACTACCATATTGTAAATTTTTTACTTGAAGAAGAAAGAAGGTAAAAAATCAAAAGAAGAAAACAAAAATATTTCTATTCTATTTACATATCATACATACTGTACACTGTAGAAAAATACAAACGCCCTAATTTGCTTGACCTATTTTAATACTTTTTTTTATAGAAAAACACATGGAAATACAGTACTAAAAGAGCAACAATACAAAAACAACAACTGTGACCTTAACGAGAGAGAGAGAGAGAGAGAGAGAGAGAGAGAGAGAGAGAGAGAGAGAGAGAGAGAGAGAGAGAGAGAGTGTGTTAAACTCGACCATATGGTAATTATTGTAAAAAAAATACCTCTCAAATCATTTGTTTCAATCTTGTATGGCAAGGCAAGATGTAAAACATAGGCAAGCCAATTTCAACTGTATAGCACATTTAATTTATTTGATTTACACAAACTGTGTATCAGTTAATTTTATCTTGTCAAGTCATAATAAATTAAGGATATGTTAGCGTAGAGTAGGGTAGGATAGGGTAAATCCAGTTAGAGTGGGGTAAACCTGGTTAGGGTAAGGTAGGGTAGGGTAGGATAGATTGGAGTAGGGTAAGTCAGGTTAGGGTAAAGTAGGCTAGGCAAGATACGATGAGGAAAGGATGAGCTGGTTAGGATCGTGTTAGGTTACGCCAAGTTGTGAGAAAGGCTGTACAGTTTTTGGATTTTATTTACAATGTATGAATAGATAAACAAGTTCTGTAGCCATACATACATAAAGGTGATTGCTTAAACAAGTTTGAGAGAGCTTTGACATCCGAACTTAATCAACAAATACACCAGCAAAACTGACTAAAGTATATACCGGATTAAATGCAAGAAGCACTAATTAACTTCATTTCAATTGAGGTCTCTCTTAATTTTATAAACATAAGTTAAGATACGTTAGCCTCCTTACCAAAAGAACCTCAAAACACAAGAAAATCACTCCCAGTTAAGGTGCATCCAAATGGCCATGCAGTGTCCATTGGGCAAACATTGTTACAGACCACAGTGGGGCGTAGCGATGAGCATATACGGCATCATAGGTGACAGCACGATGGCAAACAACCTCATTGCTGTGTTCGAGTGTTCAAAGTCTAAGTAAAGGAATGATAACACAAGCAGACACATGATTCCAGAGGTAACATGTTTACTAAATGAAAGTTGCTGCTCATTTTTGGTATGGACTTACATAAAATGTTATCTGCGTGGAATTAAACGTTTTTACTATCTCTAAAAAGATTGTAAAAAGTGTTGGGATCATTTTTAAGTACTTCAATTTCTTAAAATCTGAATTATGGCCATCTTTCAGTTCATGTAAATTAGTTACATGGATTTCCATTGCAGTTCTTCTAATGGTTAGTAAGCATAATGTTTAAATGTCGTTTTCTCTCTTTCAATTTAAATCTTGCTGCTCACCAAGGCAATCTCATCACACTAGTTTTGAATAACTTTGCTTCTCAGTCCAAGTTTCGAGCGAGTTGAGTACATGTGTAAACATAGGTTAGGTTTTCAATTTTGCCTGACAATCTTTGCTCGGTGAACGAGTAAAGATACTGTAAGATTAAGCTACATCTGGTATCACTGCTTATTTCCAGATCCATATGCCCTTGGGTTTTGCCCTTTTGACCCCATCACTGCTCATTTCTACCACCTATCAAGGTCTAGTAATAATGTTTGCCCACCGTGCAGTAGCCAGTCGTGTCGACACATCCTCGGGTGAATGTAATTTGTTGGGACAGGTGTGAACCTTCTTATAGCTCGTCTTAGGGTAAGCTAAGAATACAGCATTTTAAGGGGGGTCGCAAGGGGGTGTAGCCCTACAGTAGGTAAATATATATGTCCTAGGTTAGGTTAGGTGGGACACCTTAAGTTATTTAGCGTTCTTGTGTTTGTTTCCCTTTTAAAGTGTAGATTTTCAGTCATAACTTTTGAAATTTTACACCCGTTCCCTCCCAACGAACTACATAAGCTCCCACACCCATGAAGTAATATACAACTCGTTGTTCATGTAATATATTGGATGAATAATGATTACTCTATAGCCTATGAATTATGATTATCATGA
>NC_090735.1:19609651-19612151 GCF_036898095.1 Palaemon carinicauda
GTTAAACGAACTACCTCATGATCTTGTAAAGCCTCAGGCTGTTGTAACTTTGAAGAGGAAATATAAACATATGGTAGTTTCTCAGTATTAGGTTTCCTTTGATATAATTTTTATATACTATTTTCTTATATTTTTAGTAAATGAGTTTGCAGTAATCGCTATGTATAAAAACTTTAACTAGGTGATTGTACTTACGATAGTGATGTTTTTTATTCCAGATTCTTTATTACTTTAAGTTTTATATTTCAGATTCTTTATTTCTTTAAGTAAACCTTTTCTTTTATTGAAAAACTATTATTGAAGTAAGGTTTATTTTTGATTTACTTTAAACAGAGTTTACTGGCTTATTGTACATAATATATTATTTATTGAATTTTAAAATAATTTTATTGTTAATGTATTATTTATTGCATTTTAAAATATTTGCTCTGTCCAATATGTTTGCCATAGCAGGACTTAGTTCCTTTATTGGCTTCTTATATGTAGTTTATATGTAGGAATAAATAAAGTCTAAAAGTCTATCATCATTATTATTATTGTTACTATTATTATTATTATTATTATTATTATTATTATTATTATTATTATTATCATTATTATTATTATTATTATTATTATTATTATTATTATTATTATTATCATTATTATTAAAAATTAATATTAGTAATCAGTTTATTTATTAATAATAATAATTATTATTATTATTGTCAATAATAATAACTATTATTATCAATAATATTTATAATTATTATTATTTATTATATTCATTAATAATAATAATAATAATAATAATAATAATAATTATTATTATTATTATTATTATCATTATTATTTTTATTATCATTATTAGTTAATATTAATAATAATAATTATTATCATTATTAATAATTATCATTATCAATATTAATTATCATTATTAATTATAATTATTATCATTTTTATTTATTATTATTAATACTAATACTAATAATGATAGACTTTTTGTTTTTTTTAGACTTTATTTATTCTTACATATAAACTACATATAAGAAGTCTATAAAGGAACTAAGTCCTGCTATGGCAAACATATTGGACAGAGCCAATACTTTAAAATACAATAAATAATACATTAACAGTCAAATTATTTTAAAATTCAATAAATAATATATTATGTACAATAAGCCAGTAAACTCTGTTTAAAGTAAATCAAAAATAAACCTTACTTCAATAATAGTTTTTCAATAAAAGAAAAGGTTTACTTAAAGAAATAAAGAATCTGAAATATAAAACTTAAAGTAATAAAGAATCTGGAATAAAAAACATCACTATCGTAAGTACAATCACCTAGTTAAAGTTTTTATACATAGCGATTACTGCAAACTCATTTACTAAAAATATAAGAAAATAGTATATAAAAATTATATCAAAGGAAACCTAATACTGAGAAACTACCATATGTTTATATTTCCTCTTCAAAGTTACAACAGCCTGAGGCTTTACAAGATCATGAGGTAGTTCGTTTAACAGTCTGCACGTCTGAAACAAAGCAGACTGCTTCTCCACCTCCACCCTAACTGCCGGGAGATTGATCCTCACTCCCCGAGTACCGTACGAGTGTGAAGGCAACAATGGGGCATAATACTCACTGAAAATGTCGGACTTTCTATAAAAAACATCGTGAATAAACTTCAAAAGGAAATATTTGTATACATCATCAAATTTCATTAAATTTAACCTTTTGTACATGTCACTAGTTCTCATCAAAGGTACATTATTCTCATCGTGCTTAACCTTTAGAATGTTCCTTAGTATTTTATTGAGAGAGGTTTTAATGTTATGGAGGTTTATCTCAGGAACACCACCCCAAATGATAACATTTTGTATTATTACAGGGTACACCAAGGAGTAATACATGGTCATAAGAGCAGACATAGGCACAAGTGAGGAAAGTGGATAAAAAACACCTTGAATTTTGCTTAATTTCCTAAAAACTTCAGCTGATTGCAGAGTAAAACTTAACTTATTATCAATAACGATGCCCAAGTACCTGACACTGGAGACCCACTCAAGCTTAGTTCCGTTAAAATACATGTCTGGCAAGCTTTCAACATGCCCTGGTGTGAACAACATTAATTTAGTTTTTTCTACGTTAGGAATTAATCTATTATTCTGGAGCCAATTTGTGAGTTCAGCAATCAATATATTTAATTTGCTAATGCACAATTCAAGTGATTTTTCTCTGATATAAAAAACTGCATCATCTGCAAATAGAACCTTCTTTGCAATCCTTATATCTACTATGTCGTTAATAAAAACATTGAATAGAATGGGTCCTAAAACCGAACCCTGTTGTACCCCAAAATTTATAGGTCCAGTGTCAGGTCCAGGTATTATTAATGATGATTATTATTATTTATTTTTTATCATTAATAATGATTATAGTTATTGAAAATACTCACTAATAATAATAATAATAATAATAATAATAATAATAATAATAGTAATAACTATTGATGATAAT
>NC_090735.1:19617151-19624651 GCF_036898095.1 Palaemon carinicauda
TTTAACTAAGCTGCTGATCGATGACAATTAGTAAATAAAAGCAAAGGCGATTGAATTGTTCACCCTTTTGTATCTTCTTCATACGTTTGCTAAATAATAATAATAATAATAATAATATTATACGATTATGGCTCCCGGGTCTGGGCACCAAAAATATAGTATACTATGGCTCGTGACTGGGAACCAAACATATAATATAATATATATTACCACTGGCTAGTTAATCAACCTCTCAAATTCTAAACTCACTTGTTTGCTTTTTCATTAAAACTGTTACATTTTAAAATATTAATACACTAATTCTGAGACAGTTAAATAACTCCTAGACAGCAATATATAAACCACTGAATATCCAAAGGTCTCTTAACTACACTCAAAACTAAATTGGGCAATTACTCTTTAGAATTATTTACAACTTACAACAGCTCTCAATAGGATACGAGCGGAATCTAGTTCTAAACAATGGTGATTGGAAATTACACTCTTGACAAAAATAAATATATTTTATATAAATTACAGCACTTTGAAAGAATTTACATAATAACAAAATAAGTCACTCGAAATAATCAAGTCTGAACAAAACTTAGATAAAGACAAAAAATGTTACGATCTGAAAATTATATAAACACTTGACTTTAAATGTTCAATCTGAATAAACCTTAGACTAAGACAAAAGAAATACTGCAATGAAAATTATACAAAAGCTTGAAATTAAACCTGAATAATACAATATTCAAATTTGAGACTTAAAGAAAATAGATAACCAGATCACAATACAATTACTTAACCTTCCTACAGGGCCAATTACAAAAACTTTACACAGTGCTTACACTCACCCTAGTACAATGAATTCAAAATCACCATTTTGTCTTACGTATGTTTTCGACACACGATTTGCTTTGGGGCACAGAGTCACTTAGGAGAAGACACACTATACATACTGAACACTTTTAAAACAATACTCTGGTTTGCATACAACAATGAGAGAGGGAAGTTGTCTGTCTTAAGGCTGCAATTCTCTATCTCTATCTGTCTCTAACCTTGGTGTCACCTTTTCATATAAAACCTAACTGCTTCCAGAAACTTCTCAACGAACTAGGAAGCGTGGTGGGCCGAGCCGTAGGCGTCAGAGTTACCAAGTATCCCGAATGCTACTCACGCCACG
The DNA here is from genome assembly GCF_036898095.1 of Palaemon carinicauda. NCBI lineage: Eukaryota > Metazoa > Arthropoda > Malacostraca > Decapoda > Palaemonidae > Palaemon > Palaemon carinicauda. Next base: position 19,618,317 of record NC_090735.1, read on the forward strand.
CCAGACGACTCTCTCAGTCAGCTAGCTCCGGCAACCCTTTGTCCCCGAAATAAAAAAAAGATAACATCCTATCACTAGGCCTTTTGCGAAATTTCTAAAGCACATAGTACTCAACATTCTCTCTCAAACATGACGCAATATCTCATAAAAATGTAAAAGAACATTACATAAGCCCTTCTTCATATCATATATGATCAAATAAAACTTTCAAACAGTTTATGCAAGACTTTGTAACAAACATAATAATACTCTCAAACAGTTTATGTCAGACCATAACAAACATACGTGAAATAAAAATTTAATTCTTAAAAATAACGTAAATTTACATATACTAACTTGAATAAAGAATACAATAAAATTAACGATGAAGGTCTTACGTAATTTACATATAAATCTTAAATCTACATAAGAGGAGCTCATTTTACGGGGTGGCTACCGTCTCTTCAATACACAAATAAAATATAAATAAACTACTGTATTTACTCTACACTAGACCAGGTTTGTAATAATAATAATAATAATAATAATAATAATAATAATAATAATAATAATAATAATAATAATAATAATAATAATAGTTTAATGCATAAAACTATACTAGTGATGCATGCTACTATGAGAAGCAAGTTCTGCCTACAATGGACTGAAAAGCAGTGGAGATGTTGGAAAGAGATATCAAAACTACTACTACTACTACTACTACTACTACTACTTATCATTAATAAGATTGGAAGAGAGCGCTTTATATACAGACAATCTTCATTTACTAAAAGACCCATCTTATCTACATTCTGTGGAACATAATCGCTACACATTTTTTTTATTCCTGGCCACTTTCACCCCTTCCCTGAAGCAAAGAAAGTAATAGAGAATATTAGCATCTGCCATGTTGGAAAATAAAGAGACTCGTGATGTCTAAAAAGTTGCTACAACTCCATATTGGAGTTTGATAGCAGAGGCAGACACAGGGTCAATGGACAATAGATTTGAGTATAGAGAGTTGATGCTTTTTCATACAAGATGATTAAAGATAAGTTAAAAAGATAGTCAAAGTTCAAATAAAGAAATAATTTGGAGAAGGCTAGAAGAATCAATCCTGTTGGAAATGTGCTAAAAGTATGACATTAAAGTGGAAGAGGTAAGAAATTATTGAAAGTAACAGCTCAGGAAGATTAAGAAAAAAAATAAGATAGGAAATTGAAACGAAAATACAGTAAAAGAAAAGAAACCAAAAAAGACTAAGTTATGGGTTGTAAATGGGAATGGCAGAAATGATTGCATGAAAGCACTATACACCAAAGAAGTTATTATTGTAATGAAAACAAGATTAACCATATTAAATTTATAAGAAAATTACATAGGAAAGAACGGGAATGAGATGCTGTGAGTCCTGAAGAGGCAGATGACACAACAGGGTGTTTGCTTGGTTGTGGACAATTGGAGGAATTGTGAACACAGAAGTACGAATCCTGTAAAATCCAAAGAGAGAGGTAAGTTTAAAGGTTAAAATTAATAGCAGAGGCAAGGGATAATGAAAATGCCCTAGTTGGCAGGACAATGCAGAGAGAGACTGGCCATATATACATATGATCAGCACCCAAGTCCCCTCTCTACCAAAACTATGACCAGGGAGTTCAGGAAATGAATGTTAATGACTCAGCATGTAGACTTATAGGCTTCCCCAAGCCTGCATCCTTGCTCACAAGGATGGTGAGGTTGCAGATACTACAAGAAACTATTGAGCTTGAGTGGGTCTCGAACCCCAGTCCGGAAGATCGCTTGGAAGGGGCGTTTCCAATACGCCAACACAACCAATATATAAACAGTCGTTCGGGTTCAGGGCTAGAAATGAACAAAGTATTGCTGTCTTCGTAAGAGATAAATTATAATGTTGAACTTTCTGCAGATTAAATTGCTTTGCACCTGCAGTTGTATTTGTGTCTTAAATTAAAACTTGGAGAGAGCGAACCCGGATCCAGGAACCAGACTCCTGCCAGGAAGACAGTTCAACACTTCTGCAGTTAACAAAATACCAATATTCCTCGAATTATTAGAGCGATTTTCCTTCTGAGAAGTTTTTCATATATAGAAACATTTCTTTAGGATAAAATAAATTTGATTACGAAAATCGGTATCGGAAAAAGAATTTAGAGATCAAATAAAATATCTTACGTCTGTCTGTCTGTCTCTCACGCTCTCTTTAAAATTAGAAACTATTCTTTTGAAACAAAATGGAAAATCAGAAAGTTGAGAGAGAGAGAGAGAGAGAGAGAGAGAGAGAGAGAGAGAGAGAGAGAGAGAGAGAGAGAGAGAGAGAGAGAGAGAGAGAGAGAGAGAGAGAGTTCTATTTCAAGAAAGTGAAAAATCAGTTGTATGAGAGAGAGAGAGAGAGAGAGAGAGAGAGAGAGAGAGAGAGAGAGAGAGAGAGAGAGAGAGAGAGCATTCTACTGTAACAAAAAGAAAAAAAAATCACTGTTTTATGTGTTTGTGAGAGAGAGAGAGAGAGAGAGAGAGAGAGAAGAGAGAGAGAGAGAGAGAGAGAGAGAGAGAGAGAGAGAGAGATTGATTTTACGGTCAACTTGCTAGAGAAAATTGGACTCCAATTCTCCAGTTCGTCATATAAAAGCCAAAGGGCTCAATCTTCGCAGGACACTCCTACTGAGAGCCATTATCTCATAACGCCTCCTCCTCTCGACTCGGTCCCCAAGAAGGCAATATTGCAAGAGCTATGCTCGCAATTAAAACATTTCCTCGCACGTTGGGTCTTCCTCGTCCGCTTTTCTTGTGTCTTTTGTTTTTGTTTATGCTTTTGGGTATTTAGTCATTGTTATGAGAGGGATGTCAAAATGTTACGTAGGAAAAACTTAAATGTTAGGTACACTAGAAATACTAAAAAAATACATTACAAAAAATTGATTTATACAAAGATTGTTCCAGGGATTGTTTTTATTATCGACTTGATTACACAGTTTGTCTTTATTATTATTATTATTATTATTATTATTATTATTATTATTATTATTATTATTATTATTATTATTTTTATTATTATTATTATTATTATTATTATTATTAGCTAAGCTACAACCTAGTTGGAAAAGCAGGATGCTATAAGCCCAAGGGCTCCAACACGGAAAAGGAAATAAGGAAATGAATAAACTACAAGAAAATTAACAATAAGGAAATAAGGAAATATATAAACTACAAGAGAATTAACGAACAATAAATATAGAATATTTTAAGAACAGTAACAGCATTGAAATAGAGCTTTCATATATAAACAATAAAGAGACACTCATGTCAGTCTGTTCAAAATGAAAACATTCGCTGAAAGTTTGAAGTTTTAAAGTCCTACCTACTCAGCTGTCTGGTTAAGGAGCAAATGAGGAATGTCAGATGATATCATTAAATATACAAATTCACCCATCCTTGAGATGTTGGGGTAAGGGTTGCAGCTTCATTCCAGGATCCAAGATAAAATCTAATAATTTCCTCCTTGTTCCACAGCCCTCCCCAAACCATTCATAAAATTCAAATCAATTTTACGATGGATTATTTTAGATATTTAGGACAGACAGACAGACAGAAATGCAAACAATTGAACAGAGCCCCTTGATGGTACCGTTAGAATTCGCAGGCATAAATAGGCAATTTATATATATATATATATATATATATATATATATATATATATATATATATATATATATATCTTCTTTCCCACCGTTATGCCTGCATTAAGGGGTCGGTTGCCTGGTGCGCTCTTTCTCTCGTGCCTTCTATCAAAGCCCTCCTCTTTCACCATACCTCTTCTTTCCATATCATCCTTCATTTTATCTCGCCATCTAATTCTCTGCCTACATCTCGATCTTCTCCCCGTAACAGGTTCCTCCCAAGCCCCAAGCCCTCCTCACTCCCTCTCCCACCATTCTTCCTCTACACGTGACCACACCATTTGAGTCCTGATACTCTTATCACCTCTGTAATCTTTACTACGCCTGTCATTCTTCTTATTTCAAGTTGTATGTATAAATTTATGAATCAAATTTTACGAGCACACATAGCATGTGTGTATGCAATACGTCAGCAAAACAAACAAATAAGTGCAGATATAACTACAACATCAACAAACAAAGCCGTTCCTAGTCCACTGCAAGACAAAGCCTCAGACATGTCCTTATTAATGTCTGGAGTTAGGCCAGTTCTTATCACCACGCTGGCCAGTGCGGATTGGTAATGTTGGGAGACTTTAGTCTGATCGTCCACAGCAGACACTTTAAGATGACCCCTCTCAAAAACTACAGTAGACTCAGTCACCATTAAAAAAAAAAAAAGAATTATTCATCGGTCTAAATTGCGGTCTGGTGGAGGCTGAAGCGAAAACCATTCAAGCGGCCGTGGGAAGGGAGAGAGCGAATTCGTTTAGCCTCACGAATGGAAGAATAACAAGATCTTATTTTTCCTTTCGCAGAGAACGTAACCCGATTTCACACTGCCTAGAGCAGGCGCACAAATTTCATCCACTTGCTGCGGAAAATGACCCTTTCTCGCTCAGTAATCTTATTATCTTTTCAAAGACTCCATTTCGGAAAGAGAGAAAAAATTCTAATAGCGCGGAGGAATTTAATTTCTCATCTCTTTTCTGGTTTCTCTCTGGGTGTATCTGGTGTAGCTACGAGTAACGACACTGGACGGGGAAAGTGTATGCGTACATCTCATACACGTACACAAAGGAACACTCAAGCTGTATAAGTCTTATATATTCTGTATCTCAGGATTTTGGAATCTTACTTTTCTTTACATTAAAGGATCCAAAGCAGTTGAGACTGATTAAACAATTATCGGCCTATTCAAGAAAGTTCAATATCCTTCTCCCTACCTAAGAGTCATGTTTATTGCCACTTCTTTCCCCCCGTTATACCTACATTAAGGGGTCGGTTGCTTGATGCATCCTCTTCCACCAAACCTTACCTCTTATCTTCATATCATCTTTCACCTTAATGTCTCTAAAACACACCAAAATGATATATCGCATCTATTGTAGAGCCCTTCTATAAATTTCTTCCTTTTTTTTCCATAGTGCACCCCAGTTCATATACATATCTGACTTACTAGAATGACCATATTGCATCGCATCGATTCATGTATATATATATATATATATATATATATATATATATATATATATATATATATGGACATACTGTATGTTCGAAACATTATTTGGGAGCTTTTGTAGTTCGTTGGGTGTAAAATTTCAAAAAAGTTATGACTGAAAAAAACAAATTTCAAAAGGGAAATATACACAAGAATACCACCTAACCCAAGGTTCCCCACCTAACCTAACCTAGGAGCCGTATCCTTATCTACTTACCTACAAAGGGGGAAGGGGCTACGCCTCCTTCAAACCCCCCTTAGACTTCCGTATTCTTAGCTAACCCTAAGACTAAGTCTTGACCTTGTGTTAGCTTCCCAATTGGCTTCATTGCTGATAAGCTAACACTAAATAATAATGTTTCGTAAATAAGAAAACTAGTTCCATATTATCGTATTTCACGACTGTAATAAACAACAACTTCCAAATAAATAAAATCGATTTGACAAGTAATTAGAAAGTTTAAACCTTTCCCAACGAACTATATCCAGCCATTAGCTTGTTTGGTATTACTGCAAAACACAATCATGAATATTCATCAAAATGAAGCTAATACGTTTGGAATGAACACCGGATTAAGAAGTGATGTAGTTGATATTCTGAATAATTGAATACGGGAATTGCCAATTCATGCTTTTCATGAAAATAAACAATGAAATTCACTAATATCACAGTTTGTAAGAGGCAAAGAATAGATGAGATTATTTTCCATTCCATTATTGGAGAAATTTTGTTTATTATTATTATTATTATTATTATTATTATTATTATTATTATTATTATTATTATTATAAGGCAAATACAATGTAGAGGCTTTTATACTCACACGATACTAAAACACTCACATATGTACACACACATATACTATATATATATATATATATATATATATATATATATATATATATATATATATATATGCGCGTGCATGTGTATGTTTATGATGAATATGTATAATTATCGGAGTAATTTTATATTCAGGTAAAAAAAATAAGCGTAAATTACCTAAATCATCTGAAGAGAAGGAAAGAAATCTAAAGACAAAAAAAAAAAAAAAGACAACCAAGGGGTTATTGCACTGTAATTGTTCAGTAGCCACTTTCCTCTTATTTAGGGTAGAAGGGACTATTTAGCCATGGTCAGCAGCTCTTCTAGGAGAAGGTCACTCCAAAATCAAACC
>NC_090735.1:19632151-19647151 GCF_036898095.1 Palaemon carinicauda
ATTCCTTTGCCTAATCAGCAGTTGTTATCATAATGGGGGCAATTGCAGCGGTGATGATGATTGGCGGTAGTTTTGGCATTAATGATAGAGATGTCATGTTGGTAATGGTAGTTGTAGTGATGGGGGTGAACTTGGCAGTTATAGCCGTTTATGGGCAGGAGTGCCTTAGTCTGCAATGATTATTTAGTGATCTGATTATATATCCATCCTTACCTTCATTATATAGTTTGTCTGTCTGCCTGTCTTTCTGTCTGTTTCGGTATTATTATCAATAAGGATTACAAGTTCACCTAACAGAGCATAAAAGCTGAAAAGAAAGCACAAAAACTAATAGGTTACATAAAGAGACAATTCTAACACAGAAACAAAGACACTGTACTACAGCTGCTACACATCACTAGTAGGACCCCATCTAGAATACGGAGTCCAATTCTGGGCTCCAAGTGTTCAGAAGGATATAGGTAGACTGGTCCTGATAGACTGGACGCAGTACAAGCTAGGGCCACCAAACAATTTCCAACACTTAGGCAATTTGGAAATAAATTGAGGATGGAACATTTAAACTTATTTGATCTACAAACTCGACGACTTAGGGGACAGTGACTAGAGGCATTCAAAATTCTTAAAGGAATAACAAATGTAGATTACAACAATCTATTCACGCTTATTAGCACAAATCAGCCCAGAGGAAACGGATACAAATTGGAATTAAAAAGATAAAACACCACTCAATGTGGCAATTTCTTTACATATAAAATAGCAAATACATGGAATAGACTTCCAGCGGATGTAGTAAACAGTAAAACGGTAAACGAGTTCAAGAATAAGTTAGACCAGATCATAAAAACTAAATGTTTGAAGTTATTCACTGATGGACTAAAAAGTCTTTGAGACATCCAAAATCCTTGTAACTCTCTCTCTCTCTCTCTCTCTCTCTCTCTCTCTCTCTGGTATATTGGATTTATACTCCCCTAACTTTCAGTCCAATTGTTTTGTAACCAATGGTTTCATAGTCTGATGGTTTTGTAATCCAAAGTTTTATAGTTCACTGGTTTTGCAGTCTAGGGATTTCGTAGGCCAGTGAGTTTGTAGACCAATAATATCGTTGTAAACTGTTCCAGATATACATAAACAATTCCACAGACATAAAGAATTTATAGAGAATTATCGCAACTTGGAGATAATGCTGTCCATCTACTTGAATATGACATATGAAAGTTATATCTTGAACGAAGAGAATTATGCCATAATATAAAGTCAGCAAGAAGCCTAACACTAAAGTAAGATTCTCTCTCTCTCTCTCTCTCTCTCTCTCTCTCTCTCTCTCTCTCTCCTTTACAATTTCCAATTCCTCTTCCAATAAGAGTATGTTGTGGAATGATCTTCCTAATCGGGTAGTTGAATCAGTGGAACTTCATAAGTTCAAACTTGCAGCAAATCTTTTCATGTTGAACAGGCTGACATAAGTCTTTTTATAGTTTATATATGAAATATCTGTTTTAATGTTATTGTTTCTAAAATGTCTTAATTTAATTGTTCATTACTTCTCTTGAAGTTTATTTATTTCTTTACTTTCTTTCCTCACTGGGCTATTTTTCCCTGTTGGGGCCCTTGGGCGTATAACATCTTGCTTTTCCAACTAGGGTTGTATCTTAGCTAGTAGTAGTAGTAATAATAATAATAATAATAATAATATGAAAGTTATATCTTGACCGAAGAGAATTATGCCATAATATAAAGTCAGCAAGAAGCCTAACGCAAAAGCAAGATATTCTCTCTCTCTCTCTCTCTCTCTCTCTCTCTCTCTCTCTCTCTCTCTCTCCTTTCCAATTTTCAATTCTCCTTCCAACAAGTGTATATCATTCAAAATTCTTCTGCACACCTCACAGGAGTCTGAGTTAAGATCTAAAACCTCCTCCTCTCTCACAAGATTAAAGACTTGGCAACGGCGAAAAATGAACAAGTGAAAGAGGCTTTAGTATTTCGTTCTCTATTCCAAAGCCTCATTTCCCAAGCCCTTTGAAGCGCTGGAGTTAGGCCGATGATTACTATGTAGACTCGAGCCTGGGCTAGTGACCTAGTCCTAGTCCTACCATATTATCTCCGCTGGGCCAAATAATACTAATTGGCACCTTTGTTTGCATTAGGTATATGTGGGTCTATGGTGGTGAATCCATTTCTTTCTGGGGTGCCATGATATCTCATTTCCTAGTGATGAGAGATTTGTCCAAGGCGTAAAACTTTTGTTGCTTTAGGTCCTAAGATATTGCTCAGTCTAATGCCCCCTGTAATGTAAAGCTTTTGTTCCCTTCAATGCAGTGATTGTTCTCTTTATACAGCTTAGTTACACGTCAGAAGTAAATTTTATGTCTGTGATAGTATGAAGTTTTTTTTCCCGTATTGTAAATCTTTTGTTCCGTTTGCTTTAAAACTCTTGTTCCCTTAACTGCAAAGTATTTGTCCCCTTTAGCGTTATATATGTTCCCTTTAACCTAGGGTCTTTGTTTCCTTTAAGAGGAAAGCTTTTGTTCTCTCGTTCCAAACATTTCTTGTCTGTTGACGAAAAGGTATTAGTGCCCTTTACCGCAAAGCTTTTATTTTGAACTTTTATGGGTAAAATTTTTGTTTCTTCAAAATCAGGCTTTTGATTCCGTTATATATATATATATATATATATATATATATATATATATATATATATATATATATATATATATATATATATATATATATATTTAGCAGTTGTTTTTGTTCCTTTATGTTTAAAGTTTTTGCTACTTCTGGGTTAAAGTTTTAGTACCTTTTAGCGAAATATTTTGTTCTGTTCATGTTGAAAAGTTATTATTAGTTTCATTTAGCAAAAAATCTTTCCTTTTAAGTTAAATTTTTAGTTCCTTTTAACAAATGTTTTTGTTCATCTTAGGTTGAAATTTTAGCTATTTGAGCAAAGATTGTTGTTCCTGTTAGGTTAAATATTTAGTTCCTTTCATCAAAAGTTTTTGTTCCTTTTAGGTTAGTTTCACTTCCTTTAAGCAAAAGTTTTTTTATCCTTTTAGGTTAGTTTCACTTCCTTTTAGCAAATGTTTTTTATCCTTTTAGGTTGGTTTCACTTCCTTTTAGCAAAAGTTTTTTATCCTTTTAGGTTAGTTTCACTTCCTTTAAGCAAAATTTTGTGTTCCTTTTAGGTTAGTTTCACTTCCTTTTAGCAAAAGTTTTTGTTCCTTTTAGGTTAGTTTCACTTCCTTTAAGCAAAAGTTTTTGTTCCTTTTAGATTAGTTTCACTTCCTTTTAGCAAGTTGTTTTTTATCCTTTCAGCAAATTTTAGTTTCTTTTCATTTAAAGTTTTAGTTCCTTTAGCCAATTTATTTCCCTTATCGCAAAAACTTTAGTTCCTTATCGATCAGTTTTTACTTCTTTGGCGTAAAGCGTTCATTTCCTTAAACGCATACGTGTGAAATAGCAACCAAACCAAAATTTTGGACATTAACATGGCCATGTTATCGCTCCGTTGGGCTATTTTGACATTTGGAATATCTATCCTAGTACATTGGTTACTCGTTCGCCTAGCATTCGCATGGCAGCAGATCGATACCTGTCCGGGACCGTGAGCTCAATTAAGCTGTTTACTGGGGAAGTCACTGCTGTGGTTTTGCTTGTCCAGCTGACGTTCTGGTGAGCATCTATTCTGATGAAACTGGAACTGAAACCAGACACCTTTAACCTTTATTTAATCGGAACGTATATCCTAATGACATGGCCTCAAATAAGACTGAGGTCAGGAGGTCAACTAAAAAAAAAAATAAGAAAAAAAGAAAAAACAAAACTCCATGAAGATCCCCCCCCCCCCAACCGACCAACCACACAATTACTCTGAAACCATTGGTTTCGAAAACGACAGTTATGCGAATTAAACTGTCACTCCTTTCGGCCAGCCATTACGGAAATGAGTCGGTTCTGAACGTGAGCAATTAAGCGGAGTGTCGCCCCTAATCTACTCGAACACACTCACACACACACATACACACTCTCCCTCTCTCTCCCTCTCCACCCGCAGCGGCTGATCAATGTCGAGATGTGGATGCTTTGTTCATTTGTTTGTGATGCAACTCAAGTCAGTCCTGAGTTCGGATACAGGGAATGGGATGAGCTATGGGTTATCGCTCCTATTATTGAAGGCGTTTAATGATGCTTACAACAGATTGGAAGCGTATACGGCAAGCAGTATTGGTCCAAAAGGATAACTTCGAGCCAGCAAAGCAAGTAACATTGATTCTATTATTATTATTATTATTATTATTATTATTATTATTTGCTAAGCTACAACCCCAGTTGGAAAAGCAGGATGCTATAAGCCCGGGGGATCCAACAGGGAAAATAACCCAGTGGAGAAAGGAAATAAGGAAACTACAAGAAAAGTAATTAACAATTAATATAAAAAATTCAAGAACAGTAACAATATTAAAATAAATATTTCATATCTAAACTATAAACACTTAAAAAAAAAACAAGAGGAAGAGAAATAAGATAGAATAGTGTGCCCGAGTGTACCCTCAAGCAAGAGAACTCTACCCCAAGACAGTGAGAGACCATGGTACAGAGGCTATGGCACTACCCAAGACCAGAGAACAATGGTTTGATTTTGGATGTTCTTCTCCTAGAAGATCTGCTTACCATAGCTAAAGAGTCTCTTCTATCCTTACAAAGAGGAAAGTAGTCACTGAACAATTACATTACATAGTTAACCCCTTGAGCGAGGAAGAATTGTTTGGTAATCTCAGTGTTGTCAGGTGTATGAGGACAGAAGAGAATATATAAAGAATAGACCAAACTATACGGTGTATTTGTAGGCAAATGGAAAATAAGCCGTAAACAAAGAGAAGGATCCAATATTGTACTATCTGGCCACAGTGGATCCTTCCACGGCGAACATGAGCTCAGAACATAACATTAAAGGAGAATGACTAAGAAGGTATTTAAAAAGTGTGATGCACTATGGATACCATTATGAAAAAATAGAATGCAGGTAATTAATAAAAGTAAATTAACTCGGCTGAATCCCTTGTCAGGCTGGGAGGAACGAAGAGAAAAGAAGTTCCTTTTCGTTTCTTTTTTTTATGTCGGCTATCCTCCAAAACGGGGGGAAGTGCCTAGGTGTATATATATATATATATATATATATATATATATATATATATATATATATTTATATATATATATATATATATATATATATATATATATATATATATATATATATATATATATATATAAATCAACAGACGAGTAGGCAAAAACAAAACACAAAAAACAAAACAAGCAAAATACAAGGAAGCAAAGTATCTGTTAGAGACCTGGGCATGATTCAGACACCATGGTACAGAGGTTAGGGAATACAGACAGCATTACAAGTGCCATATGACACAAGCTATGGAATAGAGGACATGGCAAAACGACCATGGGACAGAAACTATAATAGACCATTGCACATAAATAAAGTTCAGAGTTGCGTATTGCAGCATGTTGAACCTGAGATAGTTGTTGTTGTTCTTGTTCTTCAAACTAACAACACTCATTGTGATTATAGCTGGTGTGATTTCTGGAATATATCAAGAATTTACGAAAACAAGATGGAAAAATAATGAAATTTACTTTATAAACATCTTACGCTTTCTGTTAATTAGTTTTGTTCCTCAGCTAGTCTAATGTTTAGACGAACCCCAAATGAGAGAGTTTGATGGGCCATAAGCTAAAATTGAATTTGCGTAAACTTTGGCATCAGATCTAAACCAACGATTTTCATTATGAGTTCTTGTATGTATTATCATAAAGTACAACAACAACAACAACAACAAATGCAGTCGTTTCTAGACCACTGTAGGACAAAGGCCTCGAACATGTCCATATTCATGTTTGGGATTTGGTCAGTTTTCATCACCACGCTGCCCAACTGCTGACTGGTGATGGTAGGAGATTTTGATGTGATCGCTCACAGCAAACTAACCTAGTATGGGGTAGTCCCGACTAGCACACCTTTGCTGATCATGGCGATACGCAAACCCTTTCACCTTGTTAAGGTATTCCCACTCAGAAAGGGTATCATAAAGTGCAAATGATCAAAAAGGTTTAAATTAACCAAAATTGAATATTGAAAGATTGTTCTACAATTTGGTCGCTAATGTTTTAAATTGATAATTATATATTTATGTTTCTCGAATTCCATCATGATTTTTTACTAATAATCTCTCTTTTCTATTCTACGAATGATAAATTGGAATCCGACCCACGATTGAAAAATTGGAATCCAACAACAGTATTACATTATTACATCATTACGAATAAAACCGGGGAATTCCATACTGCAATTTGTTGATCATTAATACCGTTGTTCCGTATTTTTATGAACTTCGTTTGAACAATATGTTTTTATATCTCGATATGAGTTCATTAAGCTTTTGTTTAGTTTGTTAATGATATTTACGGTGGATAATAATCACGATTACCATTATCTATGTTAATGTTGTTATTTCAAAATGAAAAATCGGTCACATGGAATAGAAAAGAGAAAACATATCAAATAAAGAATAATAATCTCCCTTAAATAATAAAAAGCAAGTCTCTCTCTCTCTCTCTCTCTCTCTCTCTCTCTTCACACACACACACACACACAAACACACACACACACACACACACACACACATATATATATATATATATATATATATATATATATATATATATATATATATATATTCCCGGTCACACTCTGGGGGAGAGAATATAGTCATACCCTGATGAGAGGCGATATTCCGAGAGGTACACTTGAAAACCATACTATTCCACAAATTGCCGAATCAGTGGGTTGTATAGTCACTCATATAAGTTGATGGATTCCGGCTGTTTGAGAGAGACTTCCATTTCACCTCTTTCTGGACGACAGGTGTCTGGGAGAAAGTGACCGATTTCGAGCTCGCAGACACCTGTCGTCCATAAAGAGGTGAATTGGAAATCTCTCAAACAACCGGACATCCATCAAGTTATATGAGTGACTCTACCTAATCTCGGTGGCCACGGTTGTAGTTAGGAAACGGGGATTGGAGGAGAAGGGTTGGGTCTGTGTGTGCGTGTGTGTGCATATCTATCTAAATATTTAGAAGTCATTTTTTACGGCTCGGGTACACTAGTTGAATGATGATATGTAATAATAATAATTCTGGTGACTCAACATGATCTAATTTATTGTTGACGTTTATTACTCGTCAACAAAGGATAAATCGTCATTAACGATAAATTAATCATTCCTTTCTTCCGTGTCAACAATCTTCTTCTTCCCCGTCGTTATCCCTACATTAAGGGGTCGGTTGCTTGATGTGCCCTCTACAAAGCCTTCGATCAAAGGCATCCTCTTCCACCAACCCTCTTCTCTCCATATCATCCTTCACTGTATCTCGCTATCTAATTCTCTGTCTCCCTCTTGATCTTCTCCCCCACCAGGTTCCTCCCAATCCCTCCTCACTCCCTTCACACAATCATCGTTAACATGTGCCCTCACCATCTCAGTCGTGACACTCTTATCATCTTAGTGATCTTTACTACGCCTGCCATTTTTCTGATTTCATTATTTTCCAATCTTTCAAACAGTGATATTACCATAATCTTCTGTATCAGCAATAATAGTCAACAACTCTGTCATCATATCACTATACGGTGTTATCCATGCTTAGGGGAGATTGAGCAGCAACATCATCATTTATCAACATTATAATCATCATCAAATCACGCATTTCAAGACTGCAATTCTTTATTAAATCACTTTAAAAAGTCTCTTCATCACCATTAAGATAACAGTCACGCTTATGGTAGCCTTTCTTTCCACAATTACTATCACCATCAACTTTATCACTGTAATCGATAACCTTGTTTCATTATTTCAACTCATCACTATTACATATATCTTAAGGCCTCATCACCATTATCGTTTATGTCATCGTTATCCCAGCCATCACCTTCACCATAATTCATGTCCACATCACAATGACATCCACAAAAAAATAAGGATTATCTTCATCTCCATCATCATCATCTTCATCATTACAATCATGTCCATAATGAAAAGATTCACTCGTCTTCACCACCATTTTCATCATCATAATAACATCCCCAAGTAAATATTGATTATCTTCATTTTCATCACCATCTTCATCAAAATCATGTCCGTCAGAAGAACCAGGTCATCGGGGGGGGGGGGGGGGTAGGAATCGGCCAAGAAATCAGAGACTTGATGACCTGATTTCCTACGTCATTAGGATCTATTATCTCTCGTCTCCGGGATGTGATGGATGTCGTCCTCATCCCAGCATCCTAAATTCCCTTGACTCATCTCTCTCTCGCTTTTTCTCTCTAACATCTCATCTCACTCAGAGAGAGAGAGAGAGAGAGAGAGAGAGAGAGAGAGAGGAGAGAGAGAGAGAGAGAGAGAGAGAGAGAGAGAGAGTTCTGTCTCATCTAACTCTGCCTCCCTTCCATCTCACTTGGGTTGGATGTGAGAAATTCTCAAGTGTTGTATTTTTCTTTTCGTTGGCAAAAGTTTGATCGTTTTATCTCCCAGGATTTAGCGCTGTGGGTTGTTTGATTTTAAAGACGAAGAAGAGTGATAGTTTCTCTCTCTCTCTCTCTCTCTCTCTCTCTCTCTCTCTCTCTCTCTCTCTCTCTCTCAGTAACAGATAAACTTTATTTTATCAATACGTTGATTGTATACTCCTCTCTCTCTCTCTCTCTCTCTCTCTCTCTCTCTCTCTCTCTCAGTAAAAGATAAACTTTATTTTATCAATACGTTGATTGTATACTCCTCTCTCTCTCTCTCTCTCTCTCTCTCTCTCTCTCTCTCTCTCTCTCTCTCTCTCTCTCTCTCTCAGTAACAGATCAACTTTATTTCACCAATACGTTGACTGTATACTCTCTCTCTCTCTCCTCTCTCTCTCCTCTCTCTCTCTCTCTCTCTCTCTCTCTCTCTCTCTCGCTCTCTCTCTCTCTCTGAGTGACGATAAACTGTTTATTTAACCTATGCGTTGATTATATCCGCCCCCCCTCTCTCTCTCTCTCTCTCTCCTCTCTCTCTCTGTAACAGATCAACTTTATTTCACCAATACATTGATTGTTTACTCTCTCTCTCTCTCTCTCTCTCTCTCTCTCTCTCTCTCTCTCTCTGAGTAACAGGTAAACTGTTTATTTCACCAATACGTTGATTATATATTCCTCTCCTCCTCTCTCTCTCTCTCTCTCTCTCTCTCTCCTCTCTCTCTCTCTCTATCAGTAACAGATAAACTTTATTTCACCAATACGTTGATTGTTTACTCTCTCTCTCTCTCTCTCTCTCTCTCTCTCTCTCTCTCTCTCTCTCTCTGAGTAACAGATAAACTGTTTATTTCACCAATACGTTGATTATATATTCCCCCCCCCCTCTCTCTCTCTCTCTCTCTCTCTCTCTCTCTCTCTCTCTCTCTCAGATCAACTTTATTTCACCAATACGTTGATTGTATACTCTCTCTCTCTCTCTCTCTCTCTCTCTCTCTCCTCTCTCTCTCTCTTAGTAACAGATAAACTATTTCACCAATACGTTGATTGTATACTTACTCTCTCTCTCTCTCTCTCTCTCTCTCTCTCTCTCTCTCTCTCTCTCTCTCTCTCTCTCTCTCTCTCAAGTTTTCTACCCGAGTAACAGATAAAACAATTTATGTCACCAATAGATTCATCGTATACTCCCTCTCTCTGTTCAAGTTTTTTTCCTGTAAAAAAAAAAATCAATTTAGCAATACGCTCATCAGATACTCTCCTCTCTGTCTATTGCTTTCACAATGTCACGTTCTTTCCCTCAAATTTACAAATAAAGCCTTCCTTTCACTATAATAATAATTTCATATAAAAGACAACACACAATCTCCAGAACACTGATTATCATCATTTTACTACAGAATATTAAGACGCCATTTGGATGATCTCCTTTGTGTGAGAGGCAGTGGGGAAGGGCGTCTCTATCTATAGCTGGTTGTGCAATTACAGGTTTCCTCGTAGCAACGGCGTCTATTGACTGACGTATCAGCAACGACTGTCCGGCTGTTGGCATTGTTTAGGAATGAAAATAGTTGCAGAAAAGGGATTACGAAACGAGCATGGGAGAGCGAGTCATGAATCGAGTAGGTGGGAGCAGGTCACGAATCAAGCAGGCAAGAGAAGGTCACGAATCGAGCAAGCAAGAGCAGGTCACCAAACGAACAGGTAAGATTGAGAACGATGTTACAAAACGAGCTATAATTATTGAAAGGCGAGGTCTAGAAACAGAAATTGTGTAACTACATTTTCCTAGCGCTTTTTATTCTTCTTCCTCCTCCCTTACTCTCTCCTCTCTCCTCTCTACCTCTATTCTAACTTACCGAGCCATACGAAACATGGAATGGTAATGAGGCATAACGAAGGAAGATGGGCATCTTAACTAACGCAAATGTGAGAGGTAGTGAAGTGGGTAACCAAAAAGCAAACCAAGAAAGAAAATTGATATGAAGGAATACGAGGGAAATCCTTGAAGTTAGGTATTCGATAACTACCTAAGGACACTCCAAAATCAAACCATTGTTCTCTGGTCTTGGGTAGTGCCATAGCCTGTGTACCATGGTCTTCTATCCTATCTCTCTTCCTCTTGTTATTTTAAATCTTTTATCCTCTTATCATTCTCAACTTTTTATAATATATATATATAAAAGATCTATTTTAATATTATTATTGTTCTTAAACTTCTCTTATAGTTTTTCCTTGTTTCCTTTCCTCACTGGGCTATTTTCCCTGTTGGAGCCCTTAGGCTTATAGCATCCGCATCCTGCTTTTCCAGCAAGGGTTGTAGCTTAGTAAATAATAATAATAATAATAATAATAATAATAATAATAATGATAATAATAATAACGGCGTGAAGAGAGATAAAAGGGAAGTGATGTTTAGAGAAGACAGGAATAGACGCAACGATGGATGATATTCGTTTATGGAAAGTGATGTTCCAAAAACTATCCGGAAGATATCTTTATATATGTCTATCTAGGTAGTAGGTTGCCAAGGGCACCAGCCACCCATTGAGATACTACTGCTATAGAGTTATTTGGTCCAAGACCGTATTATATTTGAGCCCTCTCTCTCTCTCTCCCTCTCGTTAAAGCTCATTTTGTCTTTGTCTACACATACATTGAATAGTCTGGCATATTCTTTCCATATGTCTCTATGTTCTCATACACCTGACAATACTGAAATTACCAAACAATTTCTCTTCGCTCAAGGGGTTAACTACTGCACTGTAATTGTTCAGTGGCTACTTTTCTCTTGGTAAGTGTAGAAGAGACTCTTTAGCTATGGTAAGAAGCTCTTTTAGAAGAAGGACACTCCAAAATCAAACCATTGTTCTCTAGTTTTGGGTAGTGTCATAGCCTCTGTAACGTGGCCTTCCACTGTCTTGGACTAGAGTTCTCTTGCTTGAGGGTACACTCGGGCACACTATTCTATTTTATTTCTTTTCCTCTTGTTTATTTGAAGTTTTTATAGTTTATGTAGGAGGGATCTAATTTATTGTTACTGTTCTTAAAATATTTGATCTCAATAGTTCATTAGTTTGTTTATTTCCTTGTTTGCTTTCTTCACTGGGTTATTTTGCCGTTGGAGCCCTTGGGATTATAGCATCTTATTTTCAAACTAGGGTTAAAGCTTATAATAATAATAATAAATCTGTCTACATTTATATAATGTATGTCCGTTGGTGTGTGTATGTAACAGAGAAAAGATCGAGCCGTCCATGACTGCACAAACTGAGTTCGATGACTGAAAGCCCCCCCCCCCCCCCACACACACACACCAAAGGTCTTGGAAGGTTTTGTGACCATGACAAACCTGACTTTAGGCAAGTTAAATGGTCCATAAAATACGGAAGAAAATTATTATTATTATTATTATTATTATTATTATTATTATCATTACTAGCTATGCTACAACCCTAGTTGGAAAACAAAATACTATAACCCAAGGGCTCCAACAGGGGAAAAGAGCCCAGTAAGGAGAGGAAATAAATAAATAAACTGCAAGAGAAGTAATTAACAATTAATGTAAAAGATTTTAAGAACAGTAACAGCATTAAAATAGAGACTTTTAAAACCATACAACTGTAAAGAGAGATTTATGCCAGCCTGTTCAACCTGAAAACCTCCACTGCAAGTTTGAACTTTTGAAGTTCCACCCATTCAACTGCCTGATTAGGACGATCAGTCCCCAATTTTGCCATAAATGGAATAAAATTTGTAGTATTGAGCCTCATGATGTACATGGCATGGTTATTAGAATTAACTGCAAACTTAGTATTACGACCAG
This sequence comes from Palaemon carinicauda, assembly GCF_036898095.1. Classification (NCBI taxonomy): domain Eukaryota; kingdom Metazoa; phylum Arthropoda; class Malacostraca; order Decapoda; family Palaemonidae; genus Palaemon; species Palaemon carinicauda. The sequence goes on from NC_090735.1 coordinate 19,644,546, forward strand.
AATGGTAGAGAATTAAAAAGACTGGAAGAAAACGGCGTGAAGGAGTAATCATTAAAGATTGCTTTACTGTTTGTGAATAATTCAACTAGATCAACACATTCTTAATGGTAAGGAAATCCTAAGAAATAAACATTTCTCATACAGAGCTGTTTTTTTTTTCGAAGTAAGTGAGACACTCCAAGGAAACAAAGAAACTTCTTAAGACGTGAATAAGCTTCTTAGACAAAGAAACCCTGACTTCTTTAAGATAAACGAACTTCTTAGAGGCAAACGAACTTCCAAGGGGCCAACTTCCCTCAGTACAAAATCCGACCCTTCCCAGTGTTGTTTTATCAAGTCAGAAATGGGTTTAGATCCGAGTTGTGGAGTTTATAAACTCCCAAAACATTTCTTCGAAATAAGAGATAGTTTGAGAGAGACAAGGTTAAGATATTGTTCATGGAGTTGGGATACGAACCAAGTTTCGTCTGTCCTGTGAAGGGATACTATCTAGATCGGCCAAAGCAGTATCACGTTAGAGGAAAACCTTACAATCATTCACTTGCATCTACGGGAAAGATTGCTCTAATATAATCAGACGTTATTATGGTATATGTAGGAAAGATGTGAATAGGGATATGTTGATAGTGTGCACCGACCAATTTTGTGGAGAGTCCTGCGTTATTATGAAACGTGAAGTAGATGATGAATGGAGAAGTATTGATTTAAAAGCTCAAGATAGAGACGCCTAGCGAAATCTACCCGAGGCCCTTTGCGTCAATAGGCGTAGGAGGAGATGGTGATGATATGCAAATGGTGTTTTGTCCAACTCTATACTGACTATAAACATATTGCTTTCGATTTTTTGGGGTAATTTGTACTTAACTCCTTCAAAGGGATCTTTAAATATGATTAAGAACTTTTATAGTTCTAAATTGCATACTCATTTATTCTTTATTAATTTCAAACGATATCAGCGTCAATGACCTTCGATGTCAGGATGGCAGAGAACTCTTAATCAACCAATCAATAAATCAATTAAGATTTAACTTTCACTCTAAATTTATTCAAGTAAAACTATATAAACTAATGCATAAAATCATATAAAAATTATTGCTAGCATCTTTTTATTTTGCAACTTGCTTACGAAATGTTTATTTTCGGACATTTAAAATTTTACATGATAGATATTATAAAAAAATATAAGAATCTTAAGAAATATACTAAAATAAGTATTTTAATTCAATAATGCTCTATTTTCCTGTAAAATAAAAAGTATTGAAGTTATTTTGTTATTTCTGGTAAAAGAAATAGTAGGCGAATGTCTAGTATTATCAAGTGGTTTATAGGTTTAAAGGCCGCTAATGAATGGCAGTAGCAAGGGACAGTGACATAGCCCTATCAAGCAGGACAATACCCCAAAGACTGACCATATATACATATAATCAGCGCCCAAGCCCCCTCTCCACCCAAGCTAGGACAAAGGAGGGCCAGGCAATGGCTGCTGAAGATTCAGCAGATAGACCTATAGGCTCCCCCAAAACACCCATCCTCATGAAACAAGGATGGTGAAGTTGCAGCGACCAAAGGAACTGACGAGTTTGAGCGGGACTCGAACCCCAGTCTGGGTTTCACCAGTCAGATACGTTATCGCATTGGCCATCACAACCCTAAGTGGGCTAAACGAAAACAGAATATATGAATAAATAATGGGAAAAGGGACAATTAAATAGCCTTGAATTAAGTTGAAATTGAATTTCGAAAGTTACACCCTACAAAGGAAGTAGGATCTTTTTTTTTAAATTGGAAATATTGGAATTCTTTTGATTAAATTTAATATTGCCGGGATATTTATGATGGTAAAAAAAAGACGCTATGGATACCTATTCAAAATGAAAATAACTATTAATCACAATATTCCAGATATATATATATATATATATATATATATATATATATATATATATATACATATATATCCAGGCATATATATACATATATATATATATATATATATATATATGTATATATATATATATATATATATATATATATATATATATATATGTATATATATATGCCTGGATATATATGTATATATATATATATATATATATATATATATATATATATATATATATATATATATATATTTCTTTCCGGTCATGCTCAGCATGAAGCTCCCTCAGGTATAAAGAAGAGGGAGTAGTCATAAAATTGTGAGATGGGGTTACGTGATATCTACTTGAATATTTAGCCGTTAATTCTAACACTAAATATAAACATAGGGTATTTGACAGTTTATTCTGTTTGCAGAGAATATATTGCCTAAGATTTTTTTTCCTCGCAAATCTTGCTCAATTCTACTAAAGTAATAAAGGTATGAAATCAAAATTAAGTTTTTAGAGTTTGCCGTGTTAATGTACCTAACTTCTAATTAAATCCTATGAAGAATTAGTAAAAAAAAAGACTAACAAGATTAGCTAGCAACTTTCTTTTTATAAGCTTCCTTAATATATATAATTTTTATTATTATTATCACTCGCTAAGCTATATCCCTAGTTGGAAAAGCTGGATGCTGTAAGCCCAGGGGCTCCAACAGGAAAAATAGCTCAGTGAGGAAAGGA
>NC_090735.1:19652151-19677151 GCF_036898095.1 Palaemon carinicauda
TATATATATATATATATATATATATATATATATATATATATATATATACATATATACTATGCTCGCATCAACAATTGATAAACACACGCATGCGTATTTGTGTACTTTTCTGAAGTTTTACATTTACACATGAATGTTAATTAGTTTGTTGATAACTAGTCCATACATTAACAAATGCAAATGCAATATACAGAAATTCTCTGAATAGTGGTTTCCTTGATGTACAATCTCCTAAACCCATTTCATATTATCATTATCATTACATAGCTCAATCTAACCAGAATTCTTCGAGTCGTTCCTAATTCCTCCAGGATTCTCTCTCTCTCTCTCTCTCTCTCTCTCTCTCTCTCTCTCTCTCTCTCTCTCTCTCTCTCTCTCTCAGAAGACACTTATCACAGAAATCTTAATAATTGCATATCATTATTTATCCTCTCCTCCTCCCTTGACAATACTTCATGGCAGGATCCGGCTTTTCATTCCAGCAAGGATCTAACACTTCGCTCCGAATGTATTCCACTTGAGGTCTAGGAATAATTCATTTTGGAATGTTGGAACGTGGCGCAATTATGGGGTACCAGGATTTATTGTTAGAACGAAGCTTTCGAGAAATGCTGGAGTTTTTTTTCTCTTTAAAGGCACTCTGTATTCAGCCTCGAAACTTGGGACTAGAAGACAGGACGAATATTCGTCTTCATGAGGTAGCACCAGGAAGAAAAAATGTAAAAATCTTACAAGATAGTATGTATACATTCATATATATATATATATATATATATATATATATATATATACATACACACACACACACACACATATATATATATACATATATATATATATATATATATATATATATATATATATATATATATATATATATATATATATATATATGACGGATTTTGATGAAATTTTCACCGAAAATAAATCTTAGGACATGGACGACCTCATTAAATTTTGGAGATTATTCGGATCCGGATTCTAGATCCAGATCTGTATTTTTTTGTCATTTTAAAGATAACGTCAAAACGAATTGACAAATTTTGACGAAATTTCCACCACAGATAGATCTTAGGCCATGGGCAACTCCATTAACCTTTGGCGGAGGCAAACCCTTCCAGAAAACCTTAGGAAAAGGCAACCCTTCCAGAAAGCCTTAGGAAAAGGCAACCCATCCAGAAAACCTTAGGAAAAGGCAAGCCTTTCAGAAAGCCTTGGGAAAAGGTAACCCTTCCAGAAAGCCTTAGGAATTGGCAAGCCTTCCAGAAAACCTTGGGAAAAGGCAACCCTTCCAGAAAGCTTTAGGAAAAGGTAACCCTTCCAGAAAGCCTTAGGAAAAGGCAACCCTTCCAGAAAACCTTGGGAAAAGGCAACCTTTCCAGAAACCCTTAGGAAAAGGCAACTCATCCAGAAAACCTTGGGAAAAGGCAACCCTTCCAGAAAGCCTTGGGAAAAGGTAACCCTTCCAGAAAGCCTTAGGAAAAGGTAACCCTTCCAGAAAGCCTTAGGAAAAGGTAACCCTTCCAGAAACCCTTAGGAATTGGCAAGCCTTCCAGAAAACCTTGGGAAAAGGCAACCCTTCCAGAAAGCCTTAGGAAAAGGTAACCCTTCCAGAAAGCCTTAGGAAAAGGTAACCCTTCCAGAAAGCCTTAGGAAAAGGCAACCCTTCCAGAAAACCTTAGGAAAAGGCAACCCATCCAGAAAACCTTGGGAAAAGGCAACCCTTCCAGAAAGCCTTGGGAAAAGGTAACCCTTCCAGAAAGCCTTAGGAATTGGCAAGCCTTCCAGAAAGCCTTAGGAAAAGGCAACCCATCCAGAAAGCCTTAGGAAAAGGAAACCCTTCCAGAAAGCCTTAGGAAAAGGTAACCCTTCCAGAAAACCTTAGGAAAAGGCAACCCATCCAGAAAACCTTAGGAAAAGGCAACCCTTCCAGAAAGCCTTAGGAAAAGGTATCTCTTCCAGAAAGCCTTAGGAATTGGCAAGCCTTCCAGAAAACCTTAGGAAAAGGCAACCCTTCCAGAAAACCTTAGGAAAAGGCAACCCTTCCAGAAAGCCTTAGGAAAAGGTAACCCTTCCAGAAAACCAATGGAAAAGGCAACCCTTCCAGAAAACCTTAGGAAAAGGCAACCCTTCCAGAAACCCTTAGGAAAAGGCAAGCCTTCCAGAAAACCAATGGAAAAGGCAACCCTTCCAGAAAGCATTAGGATAAGGTAACCCTTCCAGAAAGCCTTAGGAAAAGGCAACCCTTCAAGAAAGCTCTAGGAAAAAGCAGCCCTTCCAAAAGCCTTAGGAAAAGGCAAGCCTTCCAAAAAACCTTAGGAATAGGCAACCCTTCCAGAAAGCCTTAGGAAAAGGCAACCTTTCCAGAAAGCCTTAGGAAAAGGCAACTCTTCCAGAAGGCCTTAGGAAAAGGCAACCCTTCCAGAAAGCCTTAGGAAAAGGCAACCATTCCAGAAAGCCATAGAAAAGGCAACCCTTCCAAAGCCTTAGGAAAAGGCAACCCTTCTAGAAAGCCTTAGAAAATGCAACTCTTCCAGAAAGCCTTAGGAAAAAGCAACCCTTCCTGAAAGCCTTAGGAAAAGGCAACCCTTCCAGAAAACCTTACAAAAAGGCAACCCTTCCAGAAAGCCTTAGAAAAGGTAAGCCTTCCAGAAAGCCCTAGGAAAAGGCAACCCTTCCAGAAACCCTTAAAAAAAGGCAACCCTTCAAGAAAGCCTTAGGAAAAGGCAACCCTTCCAGAAAGCCTTAGGAATTGGCAACCCTTCCAGAAAGCCTTAGGAAAAGGCAGCCCTTCCAGAAAGACTTAGAAAAGGCAACCCTTCCAGAAAGCCTTAGGAAAAGGCAACCCTTCCAGAAAGCCTTAGGAAAAGGCAACCCTTCCAGAAAGCCTTAGGAAAAAGCAACCCTTCCAAAAAGCCTTAGGAAAAGGCAGACCTTCCAGAAAGCCTTACAAAAAGTCAACCCTTCCAGAAAACCTTAGAAAAGGCAAGCCTTCCAGAAAGCCATAGGAAAAGACAACCCTTCCAGAAGGCCTTAGGAAAAGGCAACCCTTCCAGAAAACCTTAGGAAAAGGCAACCCTTCCAGAAAGCCTTAGAAAAGGCAACCCTTCCAGAAAGCCTTAGGAAAAAGCAATCCTTCCAGAAAGCCTTAGGAAAAGGCAAGCCTTCCAGAAAACCTTAGGAAAAGCAACCCTTCCAGAAACCCTTAGGAAAAGGCTAGTCTTCCAGAAAACCATTGGAAAAGGCAACCCTTCCAGAAAGCCTTAGGAAAAGGTAACCCTTCCAGAAAGCCTTAGGAAAAGGCAACCCTTCAAGAAAGCTTTAGGAAAAAGCAACCCTTCCAGAAAGCCTTAGGAAAAGGTAAGCCTTCCAGAAAACCTTAGGAATAGGCAATCTTTCCAGAAAACCTTAGGAAAAGGCAACCCTTCCAGAAAGCCTTAGGAAAAGGCAACCCTTCCAGAAGGCCTTAGGAAAAGGAAACCCTTCCAGACAGTCTTAAGAAAAGGCAACCCTTCCAGAAAGCCATGGAAAAGGCAACCCTTCCAAAGCCTTAGGAAAAGGCAACCCTTCTAGAAAGCCTTAGAAAAGGCAACTCTTCCAGAAAGCCTTAGGAAAAAGCAACCCTTCCTGAAAGCCTTAGGAAAAGGCAACCCTTCCAGAAAGCCTTACAAAAAGGCAACCCTTCCAGAAAGCCTTAGAAAAGGTAAGCCTTCCAGAAAGCCCTAGGAAAAGGCAACCCTTCCAGAAGGCCTTAAGAAAAGGCAACCCTTCCAGAAAGCCTTAGGAAAAGGCAACCCTTCCAGAAAGCCTTAGGAAAGGCAACCCTTCCAGAAAGCCTTAGGAAAAAGCAACCCTTCCAGAAAGACTTACAAAAGGCAACCCTTCCAGAAAGCCTTAGAAAAGGCAACCCTTCCAGAAAGCCTTAGGAAAGGGCAACTGTTCCAGAATGCCTTAGAAAAGGCAACCCTTCCAGAAAGCCTTAGGAAAAGGCAACCCTTCCAGAGAGCCTTACAAAAAGGCAATCCTTCCAGAAAGCCTTAGGAAAAGGCAACCCTTCCAGAAAGCCTTAGAAAAGGCAACCCTTCCAGAAAGCCTTAGGAAAAAGCAATCCATCCGTAAGGCAAAAGGAAAGACGATCGTGTTCGTAAAGCGAGAAGACTTTGAAACTAAAACCAATCGCAATTCAGAAACCGTGCTTTCTGAAACTGACAGCTTCCTTAATAATCTGTCATTACAAAGGAGTGCTGTCGATCTTAAGATTCTTCTCCCGCATGGGACTTGAGAATCCAGAGCTTCTTTTCCTTAGAAAATAACGGCAACAGATTATCTGTAAAGAATTGGATCCTGCACGAGGCTTCCGTCAAAGCACATTCACGTGAAATCTGGTCGGGAAAATGAACTCTGAAGTAAGATGGAACATTTCTTTGGAAAAATTGTTAGTTGTTGTATTCAGCAAGACGAAGTCACTCATGTGTAAATAAGAACTGTCTACACAATATTATATCTTATTTCTCTTCCTCTTGTTTCTTCAAGTTTTTATAGTTAGTTATTAAAATATTTTAATTTAATTGTTCACTGCTTCTCTTGTAGTTTATTTATTTCCTTATCTCCTTTCCTCACTGAGCTATTTTATTTTCATGTTGGAGCCCTTGGGCTTACAACATCCTGCAGGCTGAATGCACGCGCACGCACACACACACACACACACACACACACACACACACATATATATATATATATATATATATATATATATATATATATATATATATATATATATATATATATATATATATATATATAATCAAATACCCAAGAAGGCAACGCTGCAGGCTGCAAGTTTAAAGGTGAAGTTACGACTCGCCCAAAAGCCATTTCGCGTAATAACAATAACAATCAATTACAACAGCCCATTTAATACGCAATTACCCTTTCTTTATAACTGGGAATCATTACGACCCCTCAGCCTCACTGCACGCGATTCCCAAACAAAAGACTTCGCGGTTATTATTATAACTCGCAAGAGAAATAATGATAATCTTGAAGGGTGGAATGAGCCCACGCGTGAATGAAATGCTTAAGAGTCATGTTTGTGTTCTGCTGGCACACGCCCAACGGTCTTCTGGTGGAAGACGGTCTCTTGCTTCTTATAAATACGTTTACTATAAACTTGGGAGTTTATAGGCAGGACAGGACTAGAAATGAAACCACAAGAGAGACTACTCGAGTCCCATATGTGAATCAGATCATGGTGAGGGGTAGACAGAGATGGTTTGGGCATGCTCTTCGCACTCCCCAAGAGAGATTAGTTCACAAACATTCAGCTGGGCTCCACAGGGCACTAGAAGAGTTGGAAGACCCAGGCCTACATGGCTGAGGACTATGAAGCGCGAAGTAGGAGATGATGAATGGAGAAGTATTGAATTACAAGCTCAAGATAGAGACGACTGGCGAAATCTAACCAAGGCCCTTTTTTCGTCAATAAGCGTAGGAGATGATGATGAAGATGATGATAATACTCTTCTTATCAATAAAAAAAACACCTATTTTGCGTAGTCAGCTCATTATTTTCGCAACTGATATTACTATTGGATGTCAATCAATCAAAATTTTGTAGATCTTGTAATCATTATCATTTGAGAATGGAACAAATTAGGTGATAGAGAAAAGATGAAGGAATAGGAACGAAACTTCGTAAACTGCAATATGAAGAAATAATGCATTATTGTTAGCCACCACTTGAGTGTCTAACCAACTTTCTACATAAAGAAAACGACCGATGTAGGCCTATTGCGTGGAGACACGACATAACAAACTGCATTAGCTATCATGCATGTTACGGCATCTAGACGGTTTCTAAATATAGTGGATATTGAAATATATGTTTAAAACCAAAGACAAATAACATAATGATTAACTAAAACATTGGATATTTGTCATATGTAAACTATAAATCTAAAGAAATTAATACCATAAAAGCCGTTAAAAAATTTAAAGATAAAATTGGAACTGAAAAATAAATGATAGATATAATAAATCATAAGTAAAACAGTAGGGTTAGAAAAAAACAATAGCCCTGACTTCATCGATATAAAGATTGAGTTTATAGGAAAAAATCATCGTTAGTGTTTTTCGTAAATTTATCATGTAAGCCTACAGGTATTTCATTATAATTAATGTGTACAAATTGTGATTAGTCACATAAAAATAGTCCAAAAAATATTATTTTGTTGTTGATACAATCTGCTGTCAGATGTCAAGAAATTGCATATAAGGATATTTCCTGGTAACAAAAAATTCTGGTGGAGCCCCCCCCCCCCCCGACCCACCACCGTCAATGCCTTTTCAAACTTTAGCCCCCCCCCCTCTCCCCATCCGAAAAAACCCTTCCATGTCCCCTGGTACATGTAACGAGGCACACCTATAGAGGGTTCATATCTATAACTGGGCTTATGATTAGCTAACAACGTTTTTGTTTTACACATGAATATATTTTCGATAAATTTAGGGTTTTTATATCTATGGCTGAGGTTCCAACTCAGCTTCTAGAATATTAGAATTTGCTCTATATATTATTGTAATTATTATCTGTACTTTACATATAATTACCATATATTCAAGCCTAAAAATCAGAGGAAAAATAGTGTTATTGGAATTATGAATTTTTGATGCATTAATTGATAAAGAACTACCACGAAAGTATGTTTTAGTAACCACACACTCCTTCAACATTTAATAGAATCAGTGTTTCTACTTCTTGTTAAAAAATGGCAGCACATGTCCCTTATTCCATTCATGAGAATGATTATATTCAATTGGAAAAAATGTGATAGATTGATACTAATGTTGAAATAAGTGTGGTAGGTATAAAATTCAGGCCTAATTAAGTAGGCTAGTTTTGGCTATTTTCAAACCAAAATGATGTTACGGAAGGTTTCAGAATGCAAGGATTAAAGAGCTCTACACATTGTTTGCTTTCATGGCCAATAGATGGCCGTAGCAGTAGAACACCAAATTGCTAATTATCCCCATCAACCACTCATTATAATTTTATTAATTAATTTCTGTTGCTATTTGGGTACAAAATTGCTATAAAACAGACGCACGTGAACTTGATGTTCCTGGTTGTCTGGCCACAACTTAATTTTTAGGAAATTAAAAATTTCACAACCAATGTCACAGAAATATTCCTCAGCAAACTATCATTAGTTCAATTACATTTGGGGGTCGGGGAGGGGGGTCGCCAGACATGCCACATTTGCTGAAATCGGTGACACAATTAAGTAATTACACAGTTATTTGATCTAATTTTTAATTACCTTTCTACGAATCCTAAACATAATTAATATGTCAAAGTATAACATGTATTTTTAGTAAAAACTACATACAATAACTATACCGTTACGTTCTGAAAGGCATAATATGCAGACTCCTCTAGCCCCTCCCTTAATTGTAACGAGGTTAACTTTTGCGCCAATAGATAGCATCAGAGGGACCTTGTCCCAACTAATATAGTGTATTATTTGACGAACACGTGTGTCCAAAAAGGATGGTAGGAAGGTAGAGGCTAGATAATTGGTAGTTGGTAAATTGTCCAACGATCGTTTCCTTATTAGGAATGAATATTTTTTATCAGAAAATGGTGTGAATTTTTCATATGCTATCGGAAGCAACTTGAGTTTACTTATGAAAGTGTTGAGTATTTCCTTTCTCCATCAGAACGCATAGATATCAAGTCACGTCCCTGTATAAATGACCAAGATAACAATCTTCAGCATAGTTAAGGTTGGTGGGACGAGTTTAGAACAGCGCTGCCAAATGGATTTCCTTGAATGGAGAATACCATTATTCATTACAGTTTCAAATCATTTAAGGAGTTAATAGTTATATGCCAGAAGGTTCACGACTAAGGTGTAATTTGATGTTCTTATAATAAGCGTAATCAACATAGACATATCACATAATGAAAAATAAAGGGTCACATTTCTGTGTCTTCTTCAACGTCTGACTGTGTTACGTCATTCACCTGCTAATTTGTGTTTGTTAATAAGGGCGTTCCAGAGTGTAAATCAGTTATAAAAATGAACCTTATCATCACTTCCTGCATGTCAGTAAAGCTGTTTCTTTGTTTAATATAGGGGAATAGAATCCATTAAGTATATATATATATATATATATATATATATATATATATATATATATATATATATATATATATATATATATCATTAATGTTTTCCTATACCAGTAACGGCTACGGTCTTCCTAAGTCAATGATGCACCAATCGTGAATATAAAAAAAAGCTTATTCTGAGAGAGAGAGAGAGAGAGAGAGAGAGAGAGAGAGAGAGAGAGAGAGAGAGAGTGCTGATGATCTCTGCAATTGAATCAGAAGAGACGGAGTATACCTATAACACAAAGAGCCAATGTTCAATTATGCAGGTGAAGAAGAGTGGATGTTTCATTAAGCTATTAAAGATATATGACTATTATTTGTCAACATTTATTTTTAATAGTACAAATATTGATCGCGATGTTTTAAGGAATTTGGTGCTGGGCATAGATTTGAAGATGATAGTTTGGAGAGACGGAAAAATAAGCATGCATGGTTATAATGTTTCCGGGATTAATGAAAATATAAATAGTTTTGCTCTATACATTTATTTTTCTTTTACAAAAGAATAGTTTCTTCTGTAACGATAATAAAGTCAGTTTAAATCATTGCCAATAAATCACAAGAAAGGTTTCCTTTTTTACATTTTTGATTCGATGGAAAGGTTAACAAAGATGATAGGTTGTTGTATGTAAATAAAGGCAAATAAATACTTTTTCAAAATATTAAAAAGTTTTTTCACATTACAAATACCCTATGATCGATAGAAATGGGAATATAGGTTATGCTGGTCTAAAGATTCAAAGGTTTATCCTTATTTCTATCGGTCACAGGTTCAAGTCCTTGGCCAGGCTTTCTGGGAATATTTATCTTTAAGGAAATTTCCCTAAGCGTTTGTGAAGCCAAGGCAGACTGCATTCGATATCAAGGAGTATTTGTAACTTATTTGTAAAAATTGATATATATATATATATATATATATATATATATTTATATATATATATATATATATATATATATATATATAATAATAATAATAATAATAATAAATATGTACCACTAACACTCATGATTTTAATTAATGTAAATATCGACCACAATGGCATTTAATATAGAATTCTACCTTCGTGAATGTATATCTACCGGATATTCATGTATGATAAATACTTCTGACTGGGCAAGGATTCGAACCTATGGCCTGAGCCGAAACAATGCCTGCATGAGCGACTTTACCAACCGAGCTATCAAGAGAGATATAACTTCATTTCAAGTCCACTGTATACATATCATCATCATCATCTTCTCCTACGCCTATTAACGCAAGGGGCCTCGTTTAGATATCGTCAGTCGTCTCTATCTTGAGCTTTTAATTCAATACTTCTCCGTTCATCAGCTCCTACTTCACGCCTCATAGTTCTCAGCCATGTGGGCTTGGGTCTTCCAACTCTTCTTGTACCTGGTGGAGCCCAGTCAAATGTTTGGTGAACTAATCTCTCTTGAGGAGTGCGAGGAGCATGCCCAAACCATCTCCATCTACTCCACACCATGATCTCATTCACATATGGCACCTGAGTAATCTGTTATAGTTTCAATGTCTAAACCTGTCTTCGCATTTAACTTCAAATATTCTTCTGAGGGCTTTGTTCTTAAATCTACTAAATATGTTGGAGATTGTTTTATTGTCATACCATGACTCATGTCCATACAGTCACACTTATCTCATTAAACTGACATATAGCCTGATTTTTATATGTAATTTCAGACGATTTGATTTCCAAATTTTACCTAACCTAGCCATTGTCTGATTTGCTTTTCTCAATCTTTCATTAAACTCCAATTCTAAAGACCCTGTATTAGAGATCATACTTCCTAAATATTTAAATGATTCTACCTCATTAATCCTTTCTGCTTCCAATGATATTTCATCTTCCATTGCATATTCCATTCTCATCATTTCTGTCTTTCTTCTATTCATCTTGATCCCAACCTCGTGTGATATTTCCTGCATTCTGGTAAGCAAGCATTGCAAATCCTGTGGTGTCCTGCTAACAAAGACAGCGTCATCAACATACTCCAGGTCAGCCAATTTCCTATATTCAATCCAGTCCAATCCTTCTCCACCATCTTCAACTGTTCTACGCATTACAAAATTCATGAGGAGGATAAACAACATAGTTGACAACACATTCCCTTGGGGTACTCTGTTGTTCACTGAAAATTCATTTCATAGGACTCCATTAACATTAACTTTGCACTTGCTATGTTCATGGACAGACTTAATCCTATTCAAATATTTAAGAGGAATTCCACAAAATTGGCCGGTGCACACCATCAAAGGCTTTTTCTTAGTCTAAAACTGCCATCAAAAGTGGATTTGTATATTCTACACATTGTTGTACTTAACTTTACTTTGACGGCTGCTTTTCCGGTCCCATACAGCAGGGGAACCCCACTCTCTACAGGACCTCCACTGACGTTTTACCTTGTTCGTTCAGAGTATTTAACGTTTTATATCACGTATTGTTCATTTACTGTTAAATCGTCACTATTATACGACTCATGAAATAAGAGTCTTCAGCTTCCTCTTGAAAGCCTTAATATCTTCAATCATTCGGATGTCTCGTGGGAGCTTATTATATAGTCTTTGTGCCGCATATTTAAAGGCTCTGAAGCCTACAGTAGACATATATGTATGTTCCAATAGTTTGAAACCATCTGTAACTATTCTCGTGTCGACACGATTTGTTGCCTGCGCAATATGTAGCAATTCTCTTAAGTATTTTCATGTCTCAAAATGAAAATTTTGTTAGTGCAAGTTCTACCTTTTCTAAATCCTGCTTGTTCATCTCTCAGCTTTTCATCAATCTTTCTCTCTATTATTAGTACTAGTATTAGTATTAACTATTTGAAAAAGCAGGATGCTATAAGCCCAAGGGCTCCAACAGGGAAACTAGCTCAGTTAGGAAAGGAAATTAGGAAATAAATAAACTACAAGAGAAAAATGAACAATATAAAATATTTTAAGAATAGTGATGACATTAAAATAGATCTTTCATATATAAACTAAAAAAATCAAAATAACAAGAGGAAGATATATAAGACAACAATGTGTGCCTGACTGTACCCTAAAGCAAGAGAGCTCGTACCCTCAAGCAAGAGAACTTTACTCCAAGACAGTGGAAGACCATGGTACAAAGGTTACCCAAGACTAGAGAACAATGGTTTGATTTTGGAGTGTCCTTCTACTAGAAGAACTGCTAACCAAGACTAAATAGTCTCTTCTACCCTTACTAAAAGTGAAGTAGAAACTGAAGAATCATAGTGTAGCAGTTAACCCCTTGAGCGAAGAAGAATTGTTTGGTAATCTCAAGTGTTGTCAAGTGTATGAGGAGAGAGGAGAATGTGGAAAGAATAGGCCAGACTATTCGGTGTAAGTGTAGGCAAAAGAAAAAAGCCGTAACCAGACAGATGGATCCTTGTAGTACTGTCTGGCAAGTGTAAGGAACCAATAACACTCTAGCGGTAGTATTTCCATGGGTGGTTGGTGCCCTAGCCAACCTTCTACCTGTATGGCCCAGTCTCATTAGAATAAGCATACTATACATTTTTATGACAACGGACGTAAGTGTAAAGCCTCTGTAATTATTGCAGTCAATCAGATCTCCCTTTTTAGTATAGGCTACATACTGTACAGTATACCTGTCGAATTCGGGAATCTGTTCTTAGATTTTAAATCAACCCATCAGAATCCCCACCGTCAAAAAAAAAAAAAAAAAAAAAACCCTCCTACGACCCTGAATCCCCCAGTGAAAGCTTAGAGCCTCCGACCTTCATGTGAAGAAACAGGAAGTAAAAAGCACTGACAGGCAAATCTTCAGCCATATTGAGTTGACGTCGACTTTCACCCTTTTACGCTAAACGGGGCAGCCATTTTCGGGGAAAGGTTCGACAAAGTCTCTCTAATGACAGCCCAATTTCGTAATGACATGTCATTAATGAGGCCGTCGTTTTCAGAAATCGACATTACAAATTAGTCTGAAGGATTAATGTTTATTTTTTATACATGTTTACAAATTCGCGTCAACCATTATTTGGAAAGGTGTTGCTGATTCAATTGATTGAAAATCACGTTAACAAAATGTGACCGAGGCAGATATTCGGTTAGAATGTTTGTGTTTGTGCGTGTGACAGATGTATTGGTTTTTGTGCAATGATATTTTTTTTTCTTTTTTTTTTATACAAAATTCCTCATTTGAAACACTTTATGATGTTTTCACATAACTTGACATCAACGGTTATTTGGTTTGATTTTGACTTTTAAACTATCAGCGTTTTTATACAGATGGTTTTTTTGGCTATGTAGTGACTTTCACTAGGGAAAAATATATTGTTGACTTAAATTTTGCTTTGTCAGGTACATGATACTAATGGACGAAGTTTGTCAAGGACTCTTTGAGTCAAATGCTTCATAATAATGGCTGACTATATTTTTCTATTTTGATTTTTTTTTCTTGTCTTTCTGAATGTCAATGACTTAATGTTAGTAGAGCCTAACGTAATTCATTCTGCTTATTTCAATGATTCTCTTGATATAGATTAATATCCATAATACGTATTTCGCGTTAATGATCCTAAACCGAGAATATATTATATTCTTTGAAAATATTTGTTCTTATTAATGATTCTTCCTTTCATTTGTGTTCTGTTTCTATGTCGGCATTTTCTCATTCTTCATAGAATTGTGATACTAAGGTAATTTTTCTTCTTCACAAAATGAGCACTTAAGATTTAGAGTAGTTTCTCCATTCTCTCGCCATGAACAGACCAACAGCATGAACAAGATTGATCTTTGCTCCGATGTCACTTATCATCTTCTTTGGACCTTTGGTAAAACAAACTAAAAGCAAATAACATATAACTTATAATTTTTCCATAACATAAACCTCCTTTTTTCATTCATATTATATATCTATCTTGATCGACATCTCTTCGAAAACAGTAGAAGCAACTCATTTCATAAAAGCTCTCATTCTCTCGACATGACTATGCCACTTGAAAAAATTTGATGTTTCTCAAACCTTACATCGATGTCAACACTTTGTTGATGACCAATTTTATTGGATAGAGAATCTGGGAAACTTCGATTGAGGACATAATTGAAGGGATGATAGGAGTTATAAAAATTAGGAATATGCAATCTCATGGAGGATATAAATATGTATATGCTGCATACAACAAAAACAACCAATGCAGCCGTTTCTAGTCCACTGCAGGACAAAGCCCTCAGCCATGTCCTTATTCATGTCAGGGGTTTGCCAATGTTTTCATAACTACGCTGACTAGTACAGATTGGTTATGGCGGGAGATTTTAGTCTGAAGTTCACAGCATACCAACTTAGTATGGGTAGCCCTGAGTGATACAACAGCTTTGATGACCATAACGATACACAAATGCGTCTTACCACGTTAAGGTTTATTCACTCAGAAACGATATATATGTATATATATATATATATATATATATATATATGTGTGTGTGTGTGTGTGTGTGTGTGTATGTGTGCATGTACAGTACAGTACATTATACATAAAAAAACCTTTCAGTTTGAGATAATAATCAACCTCTCTCTCTCTCTCTCTCTCTCTCTCTCTCTCTCTCTCTCTCTCTGTCCACGTATCCCACATCCCTTCGCCGTTCACTCAAAGTTCTGTCTAGTGTGTTTACATCAGAAAACGATAAGAAGTCCAATCCATTTCTTTGCCCACAATTGTCTTCAGATCAAAACTTAACAAAGGGCTTTGTTAATTAGAACAGAGAGACACCATGGCGAACTGCAGAGGAAACAAGTAAAAATTTAGAGTAATAACCATTGATTGCTCAAGAAGAAGAAGAAGAAGAAGAAGAAGAAAAGAGAGAGAGAGAGAGAGAGAGAGAGAGAGAGAGAGAGAGAGAGAGAGAGAGAGAGAGAGAGAGAGAGAGAAGTTGAAAATTAATCAAAATAAACTGCTCCAGATTATTTCCTGGAATAGTATCTTTTTTTCAGATATCTTTGACATATCAAAGATTTTTATTTATTAATCAAAATCATAAAAATTCTAATTTTCAATCCATTTTTTCCTTCAATTTGCTCAAAATCGAATTCCTTGAAATTTGTACACCTGGTCAACCTTATCAATCGGCCAAGCTTCACCATCCAATTACATGGACATCACAAACTGGAAGATCAATAATATTAATCAACATACCTTACCATGCAACCTCCCACACTGCGGGTTTCCCTTTCTTCTTCTGTATTTCTGTATCAATAAACCTGTCACATTTCAGGTTTGTTTGGATAGTCTTATCCACCATGGATGTAAATGCCCCAACATGGAATATAGCCCAGTGATGAAAGGAAATAGGGAAACTGATAGTCTTATCCACCATGGCTGGCATCTAAACATATTATTACTAACTATACTACAATCATAGTTGCAAAAGTAGGATGTTATAAGCCTAAAGGCTACATGTAAAATAGCCCAGTGAAGAAAAAAAATCAGGAAAATGATAAAATAGTATGCCTGAGTGTGCCTTCGAGCAATAGAACTCTAACCCAAGACAGTGGAAAACAATGGTAGAGAGGCTATGGCACTATCCAACACTAGGGAACAATGGTTTGATTTTGGAGTGTCCTTCTTCTAGAAGAGCTGCTTACCAAAGCTAGAGTCTCTTCCATCCTTACCAAGTGGAAAGTAGCGACTGAACAATTACAGTGTAGTAGGTAACCCTTTCAGTAAAGAAGAATTGTTTGGTTATCTTAGTGTTGTGAGACGTATGAGGAAAGGGAGAATGTGTAGAGAATAAGCCAGACTATTTTAGTACATATGTACGCAAAGGAAAAAAAAGACAACAAAATAGGGATCCAATGTAGTACTATCTGGCCAGTCAATGGACCTAATAACTCTCTAGCGGTAGTACGGTAGTATCTCACAGGGAGGCTGGTGCCTTGGCCAACCTACTACCTACCTACCTATGCGTACATATACGCACGCACAAGCATACGGAAGCGAATAAATCTTTTTATAGAAACTCTGTCACAATATAACTCGTTCCTCATTTTTTCCTGAAATGTGAGCGAAAAAGAATTCATAATCCATGAAAGGGACAGGTAACGCGCAATAAAATTCAATTTCAGCTTATTACTTTTAACATTTCCATTACAATGGAAAAAAGGGCAATTTTACTTCGTTCATTTGATTTGAAGGTGAACTATCTATCTATTTATAAACCAGTCTATATATATATCGTCTGCCTTGTCTATCTATTTACACACACACATATATATATATATATATATATATATATATATATATATATGTGTGTGTATGTATATATATCATATGCCCTGATTATCTACCTATCTATCTATCTACAGTATATAAATATATATATATATATATATATATATATAGATATATATATATATATATATATATATATATATATATATATATATATATTAGGCCTTGACACTATATCTATTTATCTATCCATCTATCTATATACCTATCTCTATATCTATCGTATGCCTTTATTGCATGAAGAAGGTGCAGCAGAAGGCGTTAGTAATCAGGTTTCAAAAACTGAAGAGTCTTATAAGCCTAAAGTACAAAGCCGTGTAGGGACCCACCACAAGCAATTAACTCCCAGGTATTAATCAACTGCTATGATTATAAGACTATCTATAGTAAAACGTTCTAATGACGCTCTGACTTTTTCGGGGATCAAATAGATAAAAAGGGTTTGGGTTCTGAAGTTTTGATGTCATCTTCCAATGACATTTGCTTTAAGGATAATCATGCATATATATATATATATATATATATATATATATATATATATATATATATATATATACATATATGTATGTATATATATATATGCATATATATTATATATATACATATATATATATATATTTATATATATATATATATATATTATATATACATACATACATACATATACTGTATGTATATATATATATATATATATATATATATATATATATATATATATATATATATATATATATTTATCAACAGCAACAAATACAGCCGTTTCTAGTCCACTTCAGGACAAAGTCCTTATGCATGTTAATTCATGTTTGGAGTTAGGCGCGCGTTCATCCCCACGATGGCTAGTGTGAGATGGTGATGGTGGGAGATTTTCGTCTGATCGCTCACAGCAAACTAACCTAGTAAGGGTGCCTTGACTAGTACAGCTTTATTGATCATGGCGATGCTCAAACCTTTTCACCACGTTAAGGTATCCCAAATTAGAAAGGGTGTGTGTGTATACATACATACACACACACACACACACACACATATATATATATATATATATATATATATATATATATATATATATATACGGGAGAAAACAAAGTGACACATTCACTCTAAGAATAATAAAGAAGATAAGGGCTATCGTATTCTAAGATAATCATTATCAAATATTACTCTTAGTGCATCTGGTCATCTGTGCGTTCAATTATTTGATAGGAATTAGTCCTTTAGTAACGCACTTGAAAGAGCATTAAGCGAGAATCACCTTTATTGCAGATAACAATAAAGGTCATTTGCGGAGTCCTTTCTAACATGAGCTGTATTGTTTTTTTTTACCGTTTTCTTTCATTTTTTCCCTTTGGTCAGTTCGTGACTCTTATAGTTGTTCAAATTATATTACTTGACTTTGTTTTTATTTACACCTTGCAGTTTTGGGAACATACTTCGTAAGGGCTCAATGAGTGTCTAGAAATTCAAGTGAATGGCCTCTTTAGATTAACAACAGCAACAACAACAAAATAATAATAATAATAATAATAATAATAATAATAATAATAATAACATCATCAACAACAACAACAACAATAATAATAATAATAATAATAATAATGATAATAAAAATAATAATCATAAGTACTACATCAACAACAATAATAATAATAATAATAATAATAATAATAATAATAATAATAATAATAATAAGAATACTACTACTACTACTACTACTACTACTACTACCACTACTACTACTACTACTACTAATAATAATAATAATATGCAGATTAATATGCTATGAAATGTATGGGTGTATTTAGGATAGAGGAATGGAAAATTCTACTTACCAACCAACAAATTCTTCCAATAAAATCTATCCCTCTATCCTCTATCCTACTTACACCCATACAAGCCTTACTTAATTACTTTGCATATTACTGAAAACGATTATTGGATGCCGAGATCAGCTTGGCACATCTCATTTCCTTAATGGAATAGTCGCATCCTCTGCTCTTGTTATTTTGCTTTTGGTTCCAAGGCCCATCTGTGCGTTTTTTTTTTTTTTTTTTTTTTTTGTGGTCAGAGACGGAGACTTTTTCCCCTTTTCCTACAGGACTGATGTTCGCTTTTTTTATTTGTTTGAACAGGTATTTGATCAAAAGTTTAGCTGGGCTACAAAAGGAACTAGAAGAGTTGGAAGACCCAGGCCTATATGGCTGAGGACTATGAATCATGAAGTAGGAAATGAATGGAGAAGTACTGAATTAAAAGTTCAAGATAGAGATAATTGGCAAAATCTAACTGAGGCCCTTTGCGTCAATAGGCGCGGGAGATGATGATGATAATTGTATTTGATAAGTACTATTCGGTGCAATCGGTTTTTATGGAAGTTTGCGAATGTGTTGTCATTTAAATAATAATAATAATAATAATAATAATAATAATAATAATAATAATAATAATAATAATAATAATAATCAGTTATGCAAATATTAAACGGTTGTGGTGGCCTCAGTGGTAACGTCCCTGACTGGTGATCGCCAGACTGGGGTTCGAGTCTCGCTCAAACTCTTTAGTTCCTTTAGTAGCTTCAACCTCATCATCCTTGTGAGTTAAGGGTGGTTGGGTGGTTGGGGAGCATTTAGTTCTACCTGCTGAGTCATCAGCAGCCATTTCTTGGCCCTCCCTGGTCCCAGCTTGGATGGAGAGGGGGCATTGTACAGGGCATTGTCCTGCTTGCTAGGGCAATGTCACTGTCCCTTGCCTCTGCCATTCATGAGTGACCTTTAGATCTTTAAAACCCTATTAGTGTTCCTTTAATTCTCTTGTTCTTTATTTAGGCTACAATTCCTGAAGGATTTTTGCTGTTCAGTTTAATAAATCTAAATGTGATATATAAATAAAAAAGAAGTTAAAAATAAATAAATGTCCTAGCAGCTCATGTAGATCATAAACATCCAAATACGAGCATTCAAAAATTTAAGGAATTTAGATGAAAATTCTTAGGATCTTGGCACAGGCCATCAAATATCACATTCCACAGCAAGGAATCCGATCTCGGAAGTTTTGGAATGATTGAGATGGTGGAGGCTGGAGAAAAAAGGCCCTTCAGGTATTTGTATGGGCCCCAAACACTGTCAAATATTGCTGCTTATATTAGACTACTAAGGTTTGCTGCGAATGTCAATGGAATAATTCTTAGGCTAAGGTGGTTTAGAGGTTGTTCATGAATGGCAAAGGCAAGGGACAGTGACAATGTCCTAGCTAGCAGGACATTGTCCTAGAAACTGATCATATATACATACGATCAGCGCTCAAGTCCCCTCTGCACCCAAGCTAGGACCAGGGAGGACCAGGCAATGGCTGCTGATGATTCAGCAGATAGACCTAGAGGCTCCCAAAACCCACATACTTAGCTCATAAGGATGGTGAAGTTGCAGGCAATACAAGAAACTACCGAGCTTCAGCGGGACTCGAACCTTAGTCCGGCAGATTGCCAGGCCTACGTTTCCAATTTTTTTCCCAATAAGCTTTCTTCAAACTTGACTGCTCTGAACCGGTTACCTACAAACACGACTACCAATGCTAATATTCATCTATATATCAGAAGGGGGTTAAAATGGGGTTGGGAGTTGGTTGAAGGCTCGCAGGCAGGGCACTGCACCATAGTTTGGTTTATATACAGTAAGTATGCTGATTTCAAGCAGCATATTTTGCACCTCAAAGTATGGTTAAGCTGTAGTAATTCATTTGACGGGTTCATGTTTTGTTTGTTTCAAATATTACTTGGTTCCGAAGATGCTGGGTTCTCATGGAGCCAGGTTAATACGGGGCCAGGTTCATATGATGCTAGGTTTGATACAATGCTGGGTTTACACGATCCTGGATTCATATGATGCCAGGTTCCTACAATTCTGGGTTCGTACGATGCCGGGTTCATATTGTGCAGGTTCATATGATACCAGATTCATATAAAGCAGTGTTTATACAATGGTGGGTTCATACAGTGCCGGGTGCATATGATGGCGGGTTCACGTGATTCCAGGCTCACACGCTGCCAGGTTCATAAGATACTGGGTTCATATGATGCCAAGTTCCTATGATGCAGTGTTCATATTATGATTCTGGGTTCAAACGATGCCAGGCTCACACGGTACCATATTTATATGATGCCAGGTCTCATAAAATGCCGGGTTCATACGACACCAGGTTCACATGATGCCGGGTACATACGATACTGGGATAGATGCCAGGTTCAAAAGATGCCCAGTTCATATGATCCCACGTTCATATGATAAGGGGTTCTTACGATTCCAGGTTCATACGATGCTGTGTTTCATACGATGGCAGATTCAAATATTGCATTACAGGGTTCATATGCTGCTGCGTTCATAAAATGGAGGGTTCACATGTTGCCAGGTTCATATGTCACTGGGTTCATACTATGTCGGGTTCATATGTAGGCAAATTCATATTATGTTGTCAGGTTAAGTTGCTGGGATATTAGGTAGCCAGGTTCATATGTTACTGGTTTCATACTTTATTGGGTCCAAATGTGGCCAGGTTCATATTATAACGAACTTATATGTGGTGTATTTAATGAGTTGCCTGGTTAATATATTGCCGAATTAATCTGTTGTCAGTTTTATATGCAGCCGATTTCACCAGCTTCAAATTGCCCCAAGCGATCACAGGTTGTTTTCCATTAATGGTTATCCATTTAAGTACTGTACAGTCCAACCTCAATGTAGTTTGATTTCA
This sequence comes from Palaemon carinicauda, assembly GCF_036898095.1. Taxonomy (NCBI): domain Eukaryota; kingdom Metazoa; phylum Arthropoda; class Malacostraca; order Decapoda; family Palaemonidae; genus Palaemon; species Palaemon carinicauda. The sequence continues at coordinate 19,672,352 of NC_090735.1, forward strand.
GATTCAGTGACTGAGATGACAGCGGCGTAGCAGAGATGTTACTGTCTGGTATTCATTGGTGATCACCGCCCCAAGCACTGACCAGACCCAGGTTTAACATCCCCAAGTAAGAGACTATCAAAGCAATGAGTATGCTATCGCCTTGGCGGTTACCAATCCAACTTTGATAAATGTATACATCTAATCTGCAACGTTCGTCGACTAAGCAACTTTAAATATTTCTAATATCTGTATTTCATAATTTCTATTTTTCTTAAATTCAAAGGATTCCCACTGCACTAGCTGCCCCTTTTTTCCAATTATATCTTTTTTTTCTGTATTCCAAGTTGAAATAATAACATCGGTTTCCAATTCCAGACTCTTTCATGTATTTTTTTCTTTTTTTTTTTGCCATTGTAAACGACACCATTTTTTTCCTTGTCCTTCCCACCCATTCCTTTATTTATTTTTTTTTTCTGACAAAAGAGTTCCGCCCCTTTCATCTCCTCTTTCTCCATCGATGTTTGTTCCTTCGCACGTCGTAGTTCAAATACACCAGAAAGATTCCCGTTATTTATTTCATAGAAAGATTTCTCTTGTTGTTATTGGTTTTTTCCCTAACTGGTGGGGATTGTGATAAATTAATTATCTTGTCTTTTCTTCCGAATTCGATAGTTGTTTGTAAATGTCGATATTCATCTAATATTATCGTCCTCGATTTTTTTGTTACTAAGAATGATCTTATCCTTTTAATTCTATTTTTTTTTCTCAAAAAAAAAAAAAACTCTTACTATTCTGTTTTGTTAGTTAATAGTCTTTCATGCTTGCTTTATGTTCCTACTAGTAGATTGATAATAGTGATGATAATAACGAAAATATTGATAATAATAGCTGTTTCTACTTTCATATAGTTTATGCAAAGTAAAGAAAACACCTGTAACTTGAATCATAGGATATTGAATACGAATAACTATGGAATACAAAAAAGCAAGAAAGAAAACTCTCTGTGGACCTGGCGTGGTTCAAGGAAAAATCTAACTAGACCTGTTTTGTTAAAAAAAAAAAAATCTAGCTTGATCTGGTCTGGTTCTGAGAAACATTTAACTTGACCCGGTCAAGTTCAAAGAAAAATCTGACTTAAACTGGTCAGGTTAAAAAAAAAATCTAACTTAAATTAGTCTGGTTCAAATAAGAATCTAACTGTACTTGGTCTAGTTCAACGAAAAATGTAACTTGATCTGGTTAGGTTTAAGTTCTAATGTAAACTGGTCTGGTTCAAAGAAAACTTAACTTGACTTGGTCTGATAAGTGTAACCGTTTTCGTTCCCATTTATACTGAATTTCTAAAATCCCTTCTGCTTCCGTTTCCCTTCACTCTCAGCCTTCCATCTTTCAAGGGACGTGCTTATCACCATCTTCGCCTCTTTTGACTTTCATTATATAAGGCCATTGCTTTGGCTTTCCAAAATCTTCTATTTTTGAGTTGAATTTAGCAATTTATTTTCTCATGCCTTATTAATTTTCGCAAATCACCTTATACATATTTGAAAATATTTCATATTTTACTTTTGCATTATGATTCCTTTCGGTAAGATATTATTAGATAATAAAAGATTTTTTTTTATATTTACAGTATTACACTGAATATCTCAATGGAAAATATGACAGAAGAATATAATTCATCAGTTAAATTTAACATTTTTTTTCATGCCTTTCAATTAACAGAAGAGAATGAATACATTAATCAAATTCTCATCAAAGACTTGATACGAAATGAAAATCCAGCTAAAGTTATATAAAAGAAAAAAAAAAGTGCAGAAATGCTTTCATGATAAATGAAAGTTACATAGAATGCAAATGAAAAAAAAAAATCATGTTAAAAACAATATTTTTACCAAAATGTAGTTTCACTCTCTTACACCAGTATTGGCTAAGCAATTATTTCCTTTGTCTTTTCCCTTCCTTTTTCCTTTCTTCTCCCTTGCTGTTATTCAGCTGAGTGGTTTGTATTCCCATTAATACTTTCTTTTTTCCCACTGTTCTTTATTTCAACACTCGGGGTTGAAACAAAGATCACCCGTTTCCAGTTTCACCAAAGCGGTCTTTAATTGGGTTTGAAAACGATTCTTCTGTTTTATCTTTGAAGTTTACATCTCTCTCTCTCTCTCTCTCTCTCTCTCTCTCTCTCTCTCTCTCTCTCTCTCTCTCTCTCTCTTTGTGCCATAGATCTTTAGAAATATATATCATCTATTTTGTTTCTTCTTTCGCTTCGTATTTTGTCTTACAAAAATTCTATATTCATTTTAGATGTTATTAACAAATTTACCTCTCTCTCTCTCTCTCTCTCTCTCTCTCTCTCTCTCTCTCTCTCTGAGACCTTCAGAAATATATATCATCTATATCGTTTCTTCTTTTACACCATGATTATATTTTTAGATGTTAACAAATTCCTCTCTCTCTCTCTCTCTCTCTCTCTCTCTCTCTCTCTCTCTCTCTCTCTCTCTCTCTCTCTCTCTCTCAGAAACCTTTAGCAATATATATTATTTATTTTGTAACTTCTTTTGCTCCGTATTTGTTTCTTTGACAAAATTTCTGTAATCTTTTTGAATATTATCAACAAATCTCTCTTTCTTAGATGTATAGAAATAGAATATATGTAATCAATTTTGTTTTTCCTTTTGCTCTGTATTTTGTTTCACTAGCAAAAATTTAGATGGTTTTTAGATATTATTAACAACATTCATATCTAATACATAAAAGATTGCCGAAGAACAAAATAGTATTATAGTATTATTATAATGTCATTCCAGGAACTTAGAATATATATATGTATATATATATATATATATATATATATATATATGTATATATATATACATAGTATATATATATATATATATATAGATATATATATATATATATATATATATATATATATATATATATATATATATATATATGTATGTATATATATATGTATATATATATACATATATATACAGTATATATATATATATATATATATACATATATATATATATATATATAGCTATATATATAGCTATATATACACTATATATAGCTATATACTGTGTGTATATATATATATATATATATATATATATATATATTTATATAGTATTTCTCAATAAATTTACTACATAGATTTGCCGTACAGTCACCCGCGAAAGTAAAAGGATTCTGATTTTCATTCATTATAAAACAGCAGCTCCTAACAGGCAACTACTTAACATCAGCTCTGAAAGGCAGCCGTTTAGTGGCTTTATGCAATAGCAGCTCGTAACTGGAAACTACTTAACACCATCAGAAGTGACTAAACGGCTCTGAAAGGCAGCCGTTTAGTGGCTTTAGGCAATAGCAGCTCGTAACCGGCAAATACTTTACATCAGTAGGTGGACTAAATGGCTCTGAAAGGCAGTCATTTATAGGATTTAGGCAATAGCAACTTGTAATCGGCAACTACTTAACATCAGCAGGTGTGACTAAATGGCTCTGAAAGGCAGCCGTTTAGTGGCTTTAGGCAATAGCAGCTTGTAATTGGCAACTACTTAACATCAGCAGGTGTGAGTAAATGGCTCTGAAAGGCAGCCGTTTAGTGGCTTTAGGCAATAGCAGCTTGTAATCGGCAACTACTTAACATCAGCAGGTGTGAGTAAATGGCTCTGAAAGGCAGCCGTTTAGTGGCTTTAGGCAATAGCAGCTTGTAATCGGCAACTACTTAACATCAGCAGGTGTGAGTAAATGGCTCTGAAAGGCAGCCGTTTAGTGGCTTTAGGCAATAGCAGCTTGTAATCGGCAACTACTTAACATCAGCAGGTGTGACTAAATGGCTCTGAAAGGCAGCCGTTTAGTGGCTTTAGGCAATAGCAGCTTGTAATCGGCAACTACTTAACATCAGCAAGTGCGACTAAGTGGCTCTGAAAGGCAGCCGTTTAGTGGCTTTAGGCAATAGCAGCTCGTAACCGGAAAATATTTTACCTCAGCAGGTGCAACTAAATGGCTCAGAAAGGCAACCGTTTGGTGGCTTCAGCAAAGTTTAGGCAATAGCTGCTCCTAACTGGCAACTACTTAACATCAGAAAACGCAACTATATAGCTCAGAAAAGCGGTAGTTTAGTGGATTTAAGCAATAGTAATTTGTAACTGGCAACTACATAACAGCAGCAGACGCCACTAAATGGCTCAAAAAAGCGATCGTTTAATGGATTTAGGCAATGGTAACTTGTAACTGCCAACTATATAACAGCAGCAGACGCCACTAAATGGCTCCGAAAAGTGGCCGTTTAGAAGACCTGCTGGTGAGATGACTTAAATCATCATCTAGACTACAATTTTTGAACCGTATGGCTGGGTACAGATATTTGAGGAGGGACCTCGGGAAGGCCTATGTTCAACGAAGGACGTTTGAAGGCTGAAGTAATGATGGACATTATATTATAAACTCTGCATGTTACTGACATTCTTTCGTTAACTTTAAATAAAAGAAATAAGTACACATTGAAAATATGAACTATAAGGGCCATTTTCATTTCAGTATAAATTGTAATGCTACTTGGAGGTTTAACGGAATCTTTTATATTCTTCCTTCTTACCTAAGAGTGGCTAGACTATTATGTCTAAACAGTAAATTATCTTCAATTATTTTTCGAAATAACAACAGGAAAATATTTCCTCATTTCATTGTAAAAAAAAAATACGTGAAAAAGTATTCGTTTTGCTAGGTCTTTATCTTAATTTCTTTCTACAAAGTTTGGAATAAAAAAATGTTTAAAAGAATAAAGAATTCAGTAACATTTGCACA
>NC_090735.1:19679651-19682151 GCF_036898095.1 Palaemon carinicauda
TGGCACACCTCCCTCTGAAGAAGTGCACCCTGATACACTCTCACGGCGCGACAAGTAACCAAATAGCTAGTGTAGGGACAGATGGCAGAGGTTGTGGGCGGGGTTACACAGGACCTCCCATTGCAGTAAGGGTGTTACTGGGTACACTTCCCCAGAGTTAGGCGTGCGAGAAATTCCTGTGTTCGACTGTACATTCAAATACATTCACTTACAACTGACAAAATATTGAAGTCGTCCTTCCCTTCCACGCTATAAAGATACCTTGGCAACAGACAGAAATTTGAGCCTTGAAAAACTTCCAAAGTTCTTCAGGATTTATTTTTCTCCTCTATAACTTTTTCTAGTCTCGTTATTCACTGATTGTCAGGAGAAAATGAGGAAACTTTCTATCAGTTCTTATAAGAATGAGAATGGTGAGGCCATCACTTTATAGACAGGCGAGAGGTGAGGCTTTGGAGGAATAATTCTTCCAAGCGTAAGGCAAAGGACGCTTAACAGGAAGGAGGGTGAGATGAGGTGATAGAGAATATAATATGATTCAATCTTAGTGAAGATTGTATTTGTAGGGGAGGTTTAACCTCTGCCTGTGGTGTTGCAAAGATGACTTAGTCTATACTGAAGGGAGGGAGTTTTGAATCAAACCCTGCTCAAGGGGAAGAGAAGTGATTCAATCCTTTAAGGGGATGAGATCCTTTGATAAAGGAGGATAATCTAGTAAACTATGAAAAATTCTTCCGATAAACCCAATTCAACGATACACTAACATATTTTTGTTACTTAAACACTAAAGCGTAATTATGAAGTATTTTCAATGTTATGTAAGAGTTTAAAGGAAATTCTTTAACCTCGATTTTGGTTGTATTTAAGAAAGATCAGCGCATGCGCAAGTTGCTCTCTAGTGTCCAAAGCGGATATTAGACATCAATTTATTATAATTAGATAAACAATAATTATGAGACTGTATCCAAAGACAAAATCTCGCCAACTTGAAATATATTACTGTATTCTTACTGTAGAGTAATTGTTATAACGTATTTAAGTGAGTTAATCTGTTTTTAGAGTATTATAGAAGGTAACCCTTGTACAAATTCAACTAAAGTTGTAAACATCGCGATTTTTAAGGTTTTTATTGACTAGGTCTGACCCTTGTACGATGTTGCAAAAGGAAAATTATAGAGATTTTAATGATTTTTTCATGAGTGAAAGAAAGCAACCGGATGATGGCTTTTATTGTTTATTTAATACACAAAAAACATGAAGACAATAAACTTACTATTTGAAAAGGTTGACTCCCTTAAGGATCTAATATATTTAGAGCACTCAGCCACCAAAGGCGAATGAACTTAAAGTATTCATTGACGCATATACGTATGAGCCGGGTGACCCATTAGTTGTTTGGCTAGCGATTGCTAGGATACTGGAACACGCAAATCGACACAGGTGTAAGTACGCACCATAATTTAATAGGTTCGAGAAAGAAAGTTTGCGTACCTCTTCATTGAACTCTTTTTGAGAGATTCAAAGGCTCTGGCCTTTAGCACATATCGTGTGTGTGTGTGTGTGTGAGAGAGAGAGAGAGAGAGAGAGAGAGAGAGAGAGAGAGAGAGAGAGAGAGAGAGAATCACTCATTGAATAATTGAGGGTCAGTCTCACCTGTTGTTCTAGACTCTTACCTAATAACAATCAACCAAATAGAATTGTGATATCCAATAGGAAAACTAATATCTCATGTGAAGCTTCAATCTAAAATGAATGAAATGTTTGAAATACTGACGAATCTATGAAAGCTGAATGACACCTTCTTTTGATAAATTTGTCATCTGCAGTTAATGATAATATAATGAGCTCCTATCAAAAGATTCTAAAAGTACAAGATCAAGTTCTTACAGTTGTATTAAGATACGGTTGGCTAACCTGATTTGTTGACAGTGGCAAGTAATTAAGAGACTTTGCATAATACTTGAGAGACTCCAATAAGGATGTTGGGAAACTCTCAGTCATTTGATATTTTCATCTTCACTCATAAGATGGTGGTGGATGCTGTTGTCATCTGACTTTATTGAGGATAAGGCAAAGCTTATTCCTTAAAGAACCTCTCTCTCTCTCTCTCTCTCTCTCTCTCTCTCTCTCTCTCTCATTCTGTGTAAATACACACACACACAAACATACACACACACACACACACACACACACACACTATATATATATATATATATATATATATATATATATATATATATATATATATATATATATATGTCGATACTTGGGTGGAGCTACCTTAAAGTAGTGAAAGGGTTTGTGTATTGCCATTATCAGCAAAGCTTTACTAGCTACGGACACCCATACTAGGTTGGTTTGTTGTGAGCGATCAGAAAAATGTCTCTCACCGTCACCAATCCCCACTGGCTAACGTGGTGATGAAAACTGGCTAAACCTAATTCAAGAATATAAATATGCCTGAGGCCTTTGTTTTGCGGTAGACTAGAAACGGCTGCAA
>NC_090735.1:19689651-19709651 GCF_036898095.1 Palaemon carinicauda
ATACGGGAAGAATTTCCTTTTCTGAGTATACGGAAAAAATTCAATATTCTCAGTATACGGATAGAATTCAATTTTCTGAGTATACGGAAAGAAGTCATATATTCTGAGTGTACGGGAAGAATTCAACATTCTGAGTATACGGAAAGAGGTCAATTATCTGAGTATACAGAAAGAATTCAATATTCTGAGTATACGGAAAGAATTCAATGTTCTGAGTATACGGGAAGAATTCAACATTCTGAGTTTACGGGAAGAATTCAATTTTCTGAGTATACAGAAAGAATTAAATTTTCTTAGTATACGGGAAGAATGAATTTTTCTGGGTATACGGAAAGAATTCAATATTCTGAGTATACGGAAAGAATTTAATATTCTGAGTATACGGAAATTATCAAGTTTTCTGATTATACGGAAAGAATTTCAATAGTCTGAGTATACGGAAAGAATTCAATTTTCTGAGTATACGGAAAGATTTCAATATTCTGAGTATACGGGAAGATTTTTCAGTTTTCTGAGTATATGGGAAGAATTCAATATTCTGAGCATATGGAAAGAATTCAGCATTCTGAGTATATGGAAAGAATTCAGTATTCTGAGTATACGGAAAGAATTAAATTTTCTGAGTATACTGGAAGAATTCAATATTCTGAGTATACAGAAAGAAATCAATTTTCAGAGTATATGGAAAGAATTCTAAATTCTGAATATACGGAAAGAAATCAATATTCTGAGTATACGGGAAGAATTCAATTTTCTGAGTGTACAGGAAGAATTCATTTTTTCTGAGTATACGGAAAGAATTCAATATTCTGAGTATACGGAAAGTTCAATATTCTGAGTTTACGGAAAGAATTCTATATTCTGAGTATACGGAAAGAATTCTATATTCTGAGTATACGGAAAGAATTCAATATTCTGAGTATACGGAAAGTTCAATATTCTGAGTTTACGGAAAGAATTCTATATTCTGAGTATACGGAAAGAATTCTATATTCTGAGTTTACGGAAAGAATTCTATATTCTGAGTATACGGAAAGAATTCAATATTCTGAGTATACGAAGTTTCTGAGTATACGGAAAGAATTTCAATTTTCTGAGTTAACGGAAAGAATTCAATATTCTGAGTATTTGGAAAGAATTCAATTTTCCTCATATATATATATATATATATATATATATATATATATATATATATATATATATATATATATATATATATATATATATATATATATATATTTCCTGTCACGCTCAGCGGCAACCACTGGGAAAGTACAATCTCCCAGAAATTGCCGAAACTGCCGTGTGGTAGTTAGGAAAGGGGGGGGGGAGTGGGAAAGATGGAATCTTTATGAGTGTATACTTATCTAAATATTTAATCATTTTTCACGGGTCGCGTACACTAGTCTAAAGGATAAAATACCAGTACATCAACGATAAAGAAAACCGCCACATGAAAATAAAGTTGAGAAAATAAACAAAAGAATAAATACTTGAGTGAACCTCAATCGAGAAGAGGGTGATTTATTAAGGCAATCAATCATCACATCGAAATAGGTTATCCCTGCCAGAGAGAGTAATCAATCAATCAATCAATCAATCAATCACCCGAAAGGTATCAAAGATGGGAAGGCTATTCGAAGTGGGACGCTCAAAATAAACCTTAATTCCCGGAATGGTGCCGTTTCAGATTGGCCCATTTCCACCCATATTATAAAACTGATTAGTTTTAATGCCCTTCTTCAATTTGTGCCTAAGCAATTCAATGTCTATTCATAATATGTTCTATTTCCTCAAGAATTTTTTTTTTTTTTTTTTTTTTTTTTTATAGGAGTAGAGCCTCATATTGAATTAATAAAGATTTATCGGAAATAATAAGCTTGAAAAAATTTTTCCTTTATTACATAAACACTTTCTGAGTGGCGATAGCTTTACGTGGTGAGAGGTTTTGTGTATCGACATGATCATCCAAGCTGTTCTAGTCGGGGATGCTAATACTAGGTTGATATGCTCTGAGCAATCAGGCAAAAGTCTCCCACCACCACCATTCCGTTCTGGCAAGCGTGGTGATGAAACTGTCCAAGCCAAAGACATGAATAAGGACATGTCTGAGGTCTTTATCCTGCAGTGCGCTAGAAACGGCTGCATTTATTGTTTGTTGTTTTTGTCATATCAAAAATTTGTATACATGAATACAGAATGAATATCATCTGACAGTTTTCTCTTATCAAGGCCCCGGTTCATAGCTCACTGCTCCAATATTTTAATGTTGTTACTGTTCTTAAAATATTTCAACTGTTCATAACTTTTCTTGTTCTTTGTTTATTTTTTATTTCCTTTCGTCGTTGGACTATTATTCCCTATTTGAGCCCTTGGACTTTACAGTATCCTGCTTTTCCAACTAGGTTTGTAGCTTAGCTAGTAATAATAATATTAATGATAATAATACACAAGGGGCTCTCGGGTTATACAAATTTACTGACTACTATAATCGTGGAAATCTTCACCAGTGTATGATTCACTTCACCATCTCGTATTTCACAAACCTATAACGTGACATATTCTCTATATCTAAACATGTGATAAATATTCTTCTTCATTCCCACCGTTATCCGTACAATAAGGGGTAGGTTGTCTGATGCGCCCTCTCTAATGCCTTCTATCAAAAGCGTTCTCTTCCACCAAACTTCTTCTCTTGTGAGAAATATTGCGATTATACGACTATTACATAATTGATCCTCCTTCCAGGGGTTCTGGGATACATGTATACATACATGTATGCGTATCCTTTAATCAATGGTCGATATTACTATGTACACGGAACAATTAAGGTTCTTGTCGACCTTCAACGTAGGCTAGAAGTCGGGAATGGGAAACAGAGGATCGTCTCTAAGTACTGGAACTCTCCTTATGTTTACGGTTCGTTTCTAAAAATGACATTGCACTCTAAAAGTCTGTTTACATAATTCTCTCTCTCTCTCTCTCTCTCTCTCTCTCTCTCTCTCTCTCTCTCTCTCTCTCTCTCTACTCCTGTGGCCAGCCCCTATTATTCTAACTTTTTTACCCGGTATAAAGCCTCTGTTCTTGGGGCTTGATTAATACTGTACAATACTGAAAAATTCTACCACTTGTTTTAAATACAAAAAAATTAGTTCCGGTAACAAACGCGTCCATTTCATTTCAGTGTAGAAAATTAGTCTCTAAATTATGTTTCCATTCCATGTCATCATAAAAAAAGGCATTTTTAAATATCCAGATATTCAGGAGGTAAAAAGCAAGTGTTTGTATATATATATATATATATATATATATATATGTGTGTGTATGTGTGCGCATATATATATATATATATATATATATATATATATATATATATATATATATGTGTGTGTATGTGTGCATATATATATACATGTTATATGTATATATATATATATATATATATATATATATATATATATATATATATATATATATATATATATATTGCAGAAACACACGTACGTATACAATAGTCCGTTACCCAAACAATTACAGATGTGATGTATACCCGGTATATATACTGTATATATACATATATATATATATATATATATATATATATATATATATATATATATATATATATATATATATATATTGCATAGCTATACACATTCACAAATACTTACATTATACAATCATACGCAGACACGTCGTTATCCCCTTATCCTACCTCGCCCTTTAAGAAGACTTATTGATCAACCCATTTTCTCCGACTGGTAAAAAGTCCTCATTTCTATGGTAATTTTATCAAATAATCAACGAAATCTAATCTTTATCAACTTACTCTTTCTCTTCTCTCGACTGGTTTATCAAGATCGTCTGGAAAGGGGAACTTCGTTGGGATAATCAGAAAATTAAGAAAGTGGGAGTAAAACAAAAAGTGATAGTGATTAAAGTATAAACAAAGAAAGTGTACATAAAGAAGAGTTATGATTTCGTGATTAGTGAAGTTGAGCTATTTTGGTTCATATCTTTACAAAGATGGGTAGTCAACAATTATTATTATTATTATTATTATCATTATTATTATTATTATTATTATTATTAGCTAGACTACAACCCTAGTTGGAAAAACAGGATGCTATAAGCTCAAGGGCTCCATCAAGGAAAAATAGCCCAATGAGGAAAGGAAATAAGGAAATAAATAAATGATGAGAACAAATTAGATATATGTTATTTTTGGGCTCAGGCCATGTCGTCCTGATGGAAGTTCCTATAAGGTAACTTTCTAGGGTATATTTGACTACAGTGATATTCCCAGAGAATTTTACCGTAAGGTATCCAGAATTCTAACTCCTGGAGCGGATATCCCTAAATAATCTCACAGGGATATCGCATAATATCAGAGGACGTATTCTTGACACGTCACATAGCTATCTTCGCCCCGAACAGTATTAACACTTCGAGGGGGAATAGTGACAAGAATCTGAAACGAGAATGAAAAGAGAGCCGCTCATAAGGCATCTCTCCTATTCCGTTTCCAGTGTGTAAACCGATGAAGACGGTAGCGCCCTCTTTATTCCTTTTTCGTGTAGCTCAACTACTCGGTGTTTTCCCTGTGTTCTCTCGTTATTTTGGATTTAATTCAACATTTTGATAACTTCTCCGCCCTCTTCTGCCTCTAGGAAGTTGAGTATTATCTTTACTATGTATAAATGTAGGCTCTTGTCGTTTTGAATTAAATCAAAAGTGATTTTAACGTAAACAAGAGCTGTTGCCTACCGGAGGCATCCTGGATGCTATCGCTCGCCCTTACGGGTCAGTTATTTAGCTAGAGCGACGTTCCCGGTTTGTTACGCTTTAATAATTTTGCTATTTAGCTACTCTAGAAATGCTTATATTGTTCAGTCAGTGTTAGCTCGGTGAATTCGACACGGGTTGAGGTACCGATCCTGCCTTTCGCAAGGCTCGTAGCCTAGACGTCTGGCACTAGTACTTTCATGCATGGTATAAGTTTTTCCTAGTGTTATTTTGTTGAAGCTATAGGCAAATATTTTATACATGTAAGATATTGTTGAATGTTTTTTCCAAGATTGTATACGAGAGAGTTTCGGTGATTTAGGTAATCGATTCTCATCTTACCTAGTCTAGTATTCTAGGTACAGTAGTATACTTTCGCACATCCCCGATTGTTCTTTTTCTCCTCCGGAGGCTAAGTTCAATCCCTCTCTCCCTCTGTAAGCCTTTGGCTTAATCCTAGTGGTTCTATCTGTATAATAATTCAGGTATAACTATTCTAGGATATGTCTGTCCTGACCTGATAACCAGAGTGACTGGTTTTTTGGGTTAGGGCAGAACATCACAGTTTCTAGTATGTGGTCTGCTTCTTCCTAGCATAGAGAAAGAGTCTCCTTTGCTAGGTTAGGGGCGGACACAGGAAGCTTTGCTTCCCTAGTCCATGTTGGAAGGATTCTGTACGAGATGATTCTTTTCTCTAGTGGCCTAGCAGACTGTCCTGTGTTGTTTTTCTCGGGCTGGAGAATGAGTTTTCTCTGTTGCCCGGCGAAATAACTTCACCTAACTTTGTTCTGGTTGGGAGGAGGTTAGCAAGTATTGCCAATCTTCCTCCCTAATAGACAACTCTTGGTTAGGATGAGCTTCCCTAACGGCTGAGTGTGTCTCCTGCTAGAACGAAGTCTATAGGACCCTTATCCCTTCCCCACCTCTCTTTCTTTTATTTTCTTTTAGCCATAGTCCTACTTCCGTACCTAGTATAGGTTAGGATGGAGGACAGGCTCAGCTCTCTGCCGGCCGGCACTACGTGTCGGCCGGCAGAGACCCTTTATTCTCTGCAGAGTGAACCCCAGACTTCCCTTGGTCTCCCTTCCATGTCCGTCGGTAGAGCCCGGCAGACTATGGATTCTTTGGAAGCCTGAATGTTACATTCTCCCCTTCCATAAGTTCACTCTTTCTGGATGGAAGGTCGTATGGCATGCCGCCCTATAACCTGACAGCCGGCAGCCGGGAAGGTAGAGGTTCTCTGATTCTTGGCTACTGTCGGCGGCATGGTTTTATTACCTTTGCCGGCCGGCAGTGGAATCACAGCCCGAATTCGCTGGCCGCTACGATTAGCGGCCGGCAGCCGGGTTTTAGTGTTTTCAGCCGTCGGCTGGCAATGATTGCCGGCCGGCACACAGTCGCGAATCAGTGGGCTGCCGCCTATTAGTTAAAGATAGTATATCTTTGATCTATAAAGGGGTAGTTGCCGGCCGGCACAATAACATGCGATGTACAGTAGTTGCTATATTTGTAGTGTAGTACACACTGCATTAGTAGAAACTGCTGTACAGAGTTTGTGATAACACTAATGTTCTTCATCATACTTAATGTTATCTTGTACAGCCTTTTGTTGAGACCGTACTTTATATAGAAAGTGAGTTCTTTCTGTATTCTTTCAATCCCGTATATTAACACTACATATTAAATTTCCGTTTAGGAAATTACATAAGGTATTCTAGTATAGAATTAACCTTAGTTTTAATATTTTGGGAGGTTACAGCAATTGACTGAACAGGAAATACAAGTATGTGTCTTTCCCTCTTTCTTTTATAGCTTTTCTATATAAGCTAAATGTTTTAATATAAGTGAAAAGTCTTCACTTGATACTCATGGATTTTTCTTCTCTTTACAGGAGGACCATCCGAAGTGCGGGAGTGTGTTCTGTAATGTCCGCAGTAAGAACTTCTGTGGACATCATTATTGCAGGAGGCACGCAGCATGCACAGCCTCCAGAGGTGTTCTCCGCTATTGGGACGCTCAGGTTTGTACAGTTTGTTCTAACCTGATTACCGAGGCTTTTGACGACCCTAAGTCAACGGAGTCAAGGGATGCTGCCAGGGAAACGTTACGATCCTGGGTGAGGGGTTTTCAGAAAAACACCTCAGGTCCCTACCTTCCAAATGAGAAGATGAGGGCCTACCATTTCCCTAAAGTATTGGCTGATGCAATCATCCCCCAGCCTCAGGTGGAGATACCAATTGCCCTGAATCCGGTAGATTCTGAAGTCTCAGCCGCCCTTCAAGACATCCAAGTGGACGATAGGATGTCGGAGGTGTCGGATTCTACTGAGAAGGACCTTCTAGGAGAAGGTCAGGAGGAGGAGCGGTTTCAGACTCCTCAAGTAGAAGAGCAAGAAATCGACTAAGTGTCGGTTACGTCGGTTCCGGACCCAGAACCGGTTCCTTCTACATCGTCTGCTATCCCAGATGAACTGGGAAGGACTCTTTCTTCCATTGTTGAGTTGATCCAACAAATTCAAAGGAAGAATGATGAGAAGGAAGCTGCAATGAAACTGGAGTTACGTAGACTTGCAGCATCACGTGGGCCCCAGAAGCGGCTCACCGTTAAGGATCTTCCCTTGTGCTCGAATACCAATCCTTGGAGGTATGCCGAACACATGCCAATGACAACCGGGGAGATCGTGATCTCAGAAAAGTTGGGAGCAATTCCCCTGGAAGAAGTGGAATTTTGGCCCAACAAAGATTTTTATCCAGACTGCTATGCCTGTCTTGGGAAGGAGCCAGCCTTAAAGGAGGAGACGGAGCCGGAGGTCATAGTTTTTGACCATAGTAAAGCTCAGACGTTACTATCGAGCTCGATGAAAGAGAGGGGCTTCACTAACTCAAAGGTGCCCGCCTTGAGTAGAAGCTTCCCTCCTTTGTGGCCTCTCCTACCAGAGCCATTCCCTTCTTAGGAAAGGGATATAAGGCTGCCTTTAATGCGGTGGAGGCAGGGAAACGATGCCCCTCCTTGGAGGAGTGCAAGCCATTATCTCTGACCTTGCCCTTGGACCAAGAAGACTGGAAGGACGTACACCTTACCTTCTCAGTCGGGAAACTAGAAGCTGATATTGCTGAACGCCAGTTCGGTGAGGCGCTTCCAAAACTGTCGGAGGCTCTCTTGCGTAGAGAGCAAGAGACAAAGGAAAGACTTGCGGCATCGATGTCGTTGCAAACAATACTAGAAACGATGGCAAGTGACCCCAAGAACCAGGACATGTTTATGGTTGTGGCCAAAACCCATCTAGCCACAGTTACGAAGGATTTCTATAGCTTTATTAAAGCTAGGAGAGCCTGTAGAGAGTTCGTGTTCACCTCGGTTGCGGTGAGGCACGAACCGAGGAAACTGATCTCCTCTTGTATTTGGGGTAAAGACCACTTTCCCAATGAAGTGGTTAAAGAGGTAGTAGACAAAAGGCCTAGGCCATCCTCTCGGCCGGCTAAACCCTACCGACAGCAACATCAACAACAACTTCCTGTGACCGCGGTGCCTCAGACGGTGGCACAACCTCCAACCACGTACCAGCTGGTACCTCAACAAACGGCGACACTGTCGCCAGTTCTTAACCCAGCCTCCGAAAGGCAGACTTTTTCCTTTCGTTCGAGAGCCAGAGGAACAGCCAGAGGCTCTTCTAGACGCCCTTCAAGAGGAAGGGGATCCAGGGGGGGACGCGGTCAAGGAGGCAAGACCTCAGGTCCACAACAGCAGAAGTAGATACTTCCAGTAAGAGGGAGATTACAACCTTTTAGGGATCGCTGGACCTTCAATCCCTGGGCCCACAGCCTAAATAAGAATGGACTAGGTTGGAGCTGGAGCAGTCCTCCACCTCAATTTCCTCAATTCTTCCAACACTCAACCCCCGGCTCTGGAAGAATATGTCCGAGAGCTCTTAGTCAAAAGAGTAATCCGGAAGTCTAAGTCCATCAAATTCCAAGGAAGTCTGTTTTGTGTTCCAAAGGAGGACTCAGAAAAACTCAGAGTCATTCTGGGCATATGCTGTGTCTATAGACTTGTTTGACGCTTATTGGCACGTTCCAATTATTCGTCACCTCCGCACCTACCTAGGCTTCAAGTTAGATTGATAACTTTACGCCTTCAGAACCATGCCTTTCGGGCTAAAACATAGCCCCAAGGATTTTCACGAAGCTCGCGAACACAGCCGTCCATCAGTTACGCCTAAAAGGGGTCCAAGTAGTAGCCTACTCGGACGACTGGCTGGTGTGGGCAGCATCCAGGACTGTATGCATGCAAGCTTCTAAGATAGTGATCCAGTTCCTGGAACATCTGGGATTCAAGATCAACATCAAAAAGTCTCGTCTTTCTCCAGCTCAAAAATTTCGGTAGTTGGGAATCCACTGGAATTTGGAGTCACATCGGCTTTCCATTCCTAGTAAGAAGAGGAAAGAAATAGCAGGATCTGTCAAGAGACTATTGAAATCCAAACGGATATCAAGACGTGAACAGGAGAGAGTGCTGGGCTCTCTACAGTTTGCTTCAATAACAGATCCAGTGCTAAGAGCACAGCTTAAGGATGCAACAGGAGGCTGGAGAAAATATGCATCTATCTAGGTTTACACCTATAGAGTCAGAATGGTCCCTTGACGCAGGATCGTTCTCCTTCATCTCGAGTCAAGTCCCAGAGCTGCAGATAGGCCTCTTTGCAATGAAGACAACAAGAAAATAGTTCGTTACGTGTCCCCTTACGAGGATCCGTTTGCGGAGGCAGTGGACGCTATGTCCCTGGGCTGGATCAGATGGTCCTGTATCTATCTGTTCCCTCCGCACACCTCCTTTTGAAGGTCCTCGATATGCTGAGATCCTTCAAAGGGAAAGCTGCAATAGTGGCCCACAAGTGGCCAAATAGCGTGTGGTTCCCTCTGGCATTGGAACTACGATTAAAATTCGTTCCGCTACCGGATCCATCCCTGTCTCAGCGAGTACAGAAGTCGACTGTCTTCGCTCCATCACAGAAAACACGGAACCTACATCTCATGATTTTCTCTCCTTAACGATGAGAAAAAGATTCGGTGTTTAAAAGTCGGTTTAGACTTTTGGAGGAAACCAGAAGACATTATGAGGCTTCAGGGAAGAAATAGCTATCCTTTGTCAAAGTGAAGAAACTGAAAGAAATCCCGACAGATTCCTATTTATCATTCTTCATTCTCCTTCATGAGCAAGGTTTAGCAGCCTACACAATTCTATTGTTCAAGCCTGCCTTGACAAATCAGATACCATATACCTTACAGGTCGACCTTTCTAACGACGTTCTTAATGAACTAGCCCTTCAGCGCTTCCAAAGACCATTTGCTTGGTCATTAGATATAATTCCTCATTGTGTATAAATAATGAACAATGAGGAATGGGCTTAGAAGGTTTTGAATTTAAGTCATATTTCTGTTTGTACTCGCCTTGGGGGGCCAGAGTTAGTGAATAGTGGCTCTCTCTACAGAGGAAGGCCACGTCCAGTTCTTGGAGGGAGAACTGATTCTATTTCCAGACCCAATGTTTCTTACCAGGAACAAGCTACCCACCAACAGGTGGGGTCCCTAGAGAATCTGCCCTCTGGAGGAAGATGCATCTCTATGTCCAGTGGAGTGCCTAAAGGTCTATCTTCATAGAACTTCAGACTTTATGGGAGGACAGCTGTTCAGAAGAGAAACCCTGGGTTCAAAGTTATCTATAACTAAGGGCGATATTCACCCGTGTTATTCGCAGAACGGATCCAGACAGTACACCCGTTAGTCATGATCCGAGGAAAGTTGCCTCCTCCATAAAATTTCTTTAATTATTTGGACTTTGAACATCCTTGTTTGCACACCGGCTGGTAGTCATCCAAGGCGTTTTTTATGCACTATGCGAAGCAAGTGGAGCAACTTATGAGATCTGTGGTAGCAGCAGGTAGAATTCTTTAACCTTCTGTTTTAAGTCTGCGAGGAACAGTGTAATTAATTTGGGACGATTAATTAAGAGGGCGCGCGTGTAGTCACTGTATGTTACTACACGCTGAGCGATAGGCCACGAAAGTGTCCTTACGAACTGTTCCATTGACGTCGGTAATCTATAGCATAATACGGACACTTGTGCCAAGCGTTTTTTACGCTAGTGTATGTAAACAGTATACAGACTATATAATTATTATTAATAATTCTATTGAAGTGGCAAACCTGTTTCCTAGTAGATGAAACAATATTTTCTGTTGGCTGTTTTTCTTTATGCTTTTACGCATATCATCCACATTATATAAACTTTATAAATGTGATCTGATATGTTCGTTTATTAAATTTTAATAAACTAGTTCATAATGAACCCTGCGTCTTTTCGCCCACACTCATTTTATTAGAAATGTTCTGAGCATTAAGATTAAAATGGTATGTCTTTCGAGACTGTTCCCTGATTCAAGCAAAAGTCCACTCACTCTAACCCTTCCTTGGAAGGGTTGACGTGGTACCATAACGGGTTGGTGGCAAAGAGGCAAAATTTGTTTCTATGCGGATACAACCATTATCCAATAGTTACTAAGAGTGGTCACTTTGGGGAAGGTGTCACAAATTCATTCTGACTTTGGCGACTCTTATACAAACTTTGCTTTATAATGTATAGGGCGAGACCACTATACAAGCTTGTCATTTTGTCATCCATAAGTTTTTATGTACTCCTCGAGACTTTTCTAGAGTCTAGTATGACTCATCCCTGCAGGGGGCAGGAAGCACTAACATAGTTCATACTTAGATGAAATGATGTATGACGGTAACATCATAGGTCTCTAGGTCTAGACGGACCAGGAAAATACTTTCTTGAGAGTACGGCACTGATTGGGAATCCACAGATACAGTAATGCTCTGGTAAACTTCCATCAGGACGACATTGCCTGAGCCCAAAAAACGGATTTTGAGCGAAGCGAAAAATCTATTTTTGGGTGAGGTAGCCATGTCGTCCTGATGGAACCGCCCTTCCTTTTATTGTAAAAGGGCTTATTGACACCTCCCTATAATACAGTATCTGTACCACCTCGTATATCGCTACAAGGAATAAAGAGGGCACTACCGCCTTCATCAGATACACACTGGAAACGGAATAGGAGAGATGCCGTATGAGCGGCTCTCTTTTCATTCTCGTTTCAGATTCTTGTCACTATTCCCCCTCGAAGTGTTAATACTGTTCGGGGCGAAGATAGCTATGTGACGTGTCAAGAATACGTCCTCTGATATTATGTGATATCCCTGTGAGATTATTTAGGGATATCCGCTCCAGGAGTTAGAATTCTGGATACCTTACGGTAAAATTCTCTGGGAATATCACTGTAGTCAAATATACCCTATAAAGCTACCTTATAGGAACTTCCATCAGGACGACATGGCTACCTCACCCAAAAATAGATTTTTCGCTTCGCTCAAAATCCGTTTACTATTATTATTATTATTATTATTATTATTATTATTACTAGCTAGACTTCAATCCTAGATAGAAAAGCAGGATGCTATAAGCCCAAGGGCTCCATCAAGGAAAAAAAACCCAATGAGGAAAGGAATTATGGAATTAAATAAACTATATAAAAAGAAATAAAAAATAAAAATTAAATATGTTATGAACAGTAACAACATTGAAACATATCTTTCATATATGAAATATATGTTAGCCTGTTCAACATTAAAATATTTGCTGCAAGTTTGAACTTTTAAAGTTATACCTTGAACTTTTGATGTTCTTCCGATTCAACTATCCAATTAGTAAGATCATTCCATAACTTAGTGACAGTTGGAATAAAGCTTCTATAAATATCTATTGATTAATTGCAGATGCCTTGGCACATTGCGGCCCCCTCCTCTCATTCACCTATCACCATCTGCTAGTCTGTGATATGTTTCTGGTTACTTCCTCTGAAATATTAAAGTTGATGACGTAGAAGTGATGACTGCTGTGACCGGAAATAGTTTTAGAACAGCCTATTTATAATCTTGCCATCAAGATTTTAAAACTTGTATGTTCATTATTAGTTTCACCCATTTGTCTGTCTTTCAAAGGAGCCTGTAGGACACATTCTCTTGCTTGAAGAGTTATCTGTGAAAGAATTTTTACAAAGGAGTACGATGTAGCAGTTCTTTCATTCCAAAATGTCCATCCATCGGTTTTGTTTTTTCTGAAGTTTTATTCTTTTGTGCATTTTTCGAGATATTGGTGATGAAATTAAGGTTAATTAACAACGCTCAGCAGTTATTTTTTTTCAAAACACGATTACTTTCCTGTATTCCATAAACTTCATATTTCACAGAAACAGAAAATGTTGTTGTTGGTCCATAAACCTAATTGGATAGTTTAACTTGGCGAAGCTACATCTTGGATTTTGAAATCAGGAATAGAAGAAAAACAGTTGATTATACAAGACGACAAAGACACTGTAGATTGTCTGATATTTACTTTTACAAGTCCCTGTTTCACATTTGAGTCTTATTGAATATTTGCGATTAATACTAGAAAACCAGTTACAACTTAAAGGTAATTCGGTTTAAAGATTTAAAGGGCGTTCATGAATGGCAGGGGCAGGGGACAGTGACATTGCCCTATCGAGCAGGACAATGCCCTAGAGACTGACCAAAATACACATGATCAGCGCCCAAGCCCTCTCTCCACCCAAGCTAGGACGAAGGAGGGCCAGGCAATGGCTGCTGATGACTCAGAAGATACACCCATAGGCTATCACAAGGATGGTGATGTTGCAGTGACCAAAGAAACTAACGAGTTTGAGCGGGACTCGAAACACAGTCTGGCGTTCACCAGTCAGGGACTTTACCACATCGGTCACCGCAACTCCTTAGCTCACAAGGAATGAGGTTGCAGCTACCAAAGAAACTATCGAATTTTAGAGGGGCTCGAACCCCA
This sequence comes from Palaemon carinicauda, assembly GCF_036898095.1. NCBI lineage: Eukaryota > Metazoa > Arthropoda > Malacostraca > Decapoda > Palaemonidae > Palaemon > Palaemon carinicauda. The sequence continues at coordinate 19,703,353 of NC_090735.1, forward strand.
GTCTGGCGTTCACCAGTCAGGAACGTTACCACATCAGCCACGACGACAATTAATTAGAATAAGCTTTGTTTTAAATGATATTATATGTTGAAACACGATCGCCAAGTAAATATAAACGCAACGCACGGCAAACATGGAATATTCGGTCTAGGAAATTCGTAAAATGTATAGTAAGGGGAGGTGGGGGGGGGGGGGTCTCATTCCTCGGAATTTCATTACCGCTCGGTGGAATATTTCAGCCAGGAAAAATGCTGAAATATTTTGTATCCAATTTGAGATCAAGGAATTTGATATTTTGGGTAACGAAAATCTCCAAATTAAATTTTGCTGTTGTATTACAATATGGCAAATGAATGAACTGCAATTCTGTCACTTTTGCTCAGTTGGTAACAGGATTATCCAGTGAATATATTTGACAAAATGATTCCCTGAATAAACAGAAAATTTTAGAATGCGAATAGGAATCAGTTGGAAGGAAGAAATTAAAAGTGAAATTCATAACAATTTATGAACTAGACAATTTTTGTAAATATATCCACATACATTTAAACACACACCCTTACAGACTAACAAGTACACACAATCACGCACACACACACGCGCGCGCACACACACACACACACACATATATATATATATATATATATATATATATATATATATATATATATATATATATCACAAGCACACGTGATTTCAATCAATGTAAATATCACCCACGAATGGCATTTAATACCGAATTCCATCTTGGGAATATATATCCACTTAGAATTCATTTTATGGTAACAGCCTCTGGCCGGGTGAAGATTCGAACCCCCACCTGTTCGGCTGGAAACAATGCCTGCGAAGACTGTATATATATATATATATATATATATATATATATATATATATATATATATATATACATATATATATATATATATATATATATATATATACATATATATATATATATGTATATATATATATATATATATATATATATATATATATATATATATATATATATATATATATATATAAAACATAGGATTATGGTTCATTTATAGGATTCCAAACAGGTTATCTAACATTTACATATACATATGTATACTGTATACGTATACATTAATATTCCTTATGCAATCGCTATTAGATTTCAAGTCCTTTTAGACTAATGAAACATCTATGTAATCCGATGTTGTTCTTAGTTTTCTTTGTCTGACAGAATGGTTCATTTCTATGTTAATCAAACCGAACGAGTAACGGAATGGTTGAAGAGAGATGGGACGGATAAGACCTTCATTGGAATTCAAGTCCACTTCATCTCTTGGTTTTCTTTACCCTCTTTGAAGAGGAAAATCGTTGGGACACATTGAGAAAGAGGGAGAAAGTAATTAGAGATTTTAATTGAAAGAGAATTTGGATATTAATCTGTGATATTGATAAATATTAATTATGTACTTCTAATCAAAGACTTTGCTTTAATTTTACCAACGTCTTATTCGGGAAGCTATATGGTTCAGTCCTATGCACTAAAGTAGTTCTAAATATTATTATTATTATTATTATTATTATTATTATTATTATTATTATTATTACTTGCCCTGCTACAACTCTAGTTGGAAAAGCAGAATGTTATAAGCCCGAGGGCTTCAAGAGGGAAAATAGCCCTGTGAGGAAAGGAAATAAGGAAACTACAAGAAAAGTAATTGACAATTAAAATAAAATATTTAAGAACAGTAACATTAAAATAAAAATTTCATATATAAACTATAAAAACGAGAAAAAAAAAACAAGAGGAAGAGAAATAAGATAGAATAGTGTTCCCGAGTGTACCCTTAAGCAAAAGAACTCTACACCAAGACAGTGAAAGACCATGATTCAGAGGCTATTATTATTATTATTATTATTATTATTATTACTATTATTATTATCATTGTTATTATTATTATTATTACTTACTAACCTACAACCCTAGTTGGAAAAGCAGGATGCTATAAGCCCAGGGGCTCCAACAGGGAAAATGGCCTAGTGAGGAAAGGAAAAATAGAATATTTTAAGAACAGTAACAACATAGAATAAATATTTCCTATGTAAACTATAAAACTTCAACAAAACAAGAGGAAGAGAAATAAGATAGAATAGTGTGCCCGAGTGTACCCTCAAGCAAGAGTACTCTAACCCAAGTCAGTGGAAGACCATGGTTCAGAAGCAATGGCACTATCCAAGACCAGAGAACAATGGTTTTATTTTGAAGTGTCCTCCAAGCAGAGCTGCTTACCATAGCTAAAGAGTCTTTTCTACTCTTAACAAGAGGAGAGTGGCCACTGAACAATAACACCGCTGAAGTTAACCCCTTGAGCGAGTTTCATGATCCTTGCAAATTACCATTGCCTTAAAAACGTCCTTGATGTAAACCTAGTTCTAATACCTGGTTAGGTATTGATACTATTTTCGCTAAATTATAATGTCTGGTTGTTCTCCTCCATGAATTCTGTACAGGTTTTGGTGATTGCTATTAAAGGGGGTTTAAATGTCACTCATGAATGGCAGAGGTAAGGGACAGTGACATTGCCTTATGAAGCAGGTCAATGCCCTAGAGACTGATCATATATCATATGATCAGCCCCCAAACCCCCTCTCCACCCAAGCTATGACCAGCGAGGGCCAGGCAATGGCTGCTGATGACTCAACAGATATACCTATAGGTTCCCCCGAAACCCCCCAACCTTAGCTCACAAGGATGGTGAGGTTGGAGAGACCAAAGGGAACCAACGAGTTTGAGCGAGACTCGAACCCCCGACTGGCAAACACCAGTCAGAGACGTTACCAATCAGGCCACAACAACCCTATAGCCTAAATGAGCTAGCAAAGCGAAAATGACTTGGCCTACCTCCTAAGGACAATATACAAATACATTTCTTTTTTTAAGTTTTAATCACATTATTTATTACTCTTATTTGAATTATTTTTATTTACTGAAACTTTCTCTGTATATTTTGTGCTTGAGACCTTAATGGCAAATTCCTTTGTCTTGAAATGTTGAGAAAATCACCAATTATTACTGACAGGAAAAGAAATGCTTCGTCAGTCTGGCTGTCAAGACAATTGGTTGTTGAATTGTAAATAAGTAGTTGTGTCGTAGTCATTTGTGAATATCCCTTGCCTGTGAAACCAATTTCTTGTCAGTTTTTGTTGAGATCGGTGCAGTACTTCAGAGATCACATGTACGCAGAAAATGCCGACAAGAGACACTGGAAACTATTAGTATATCTTATCATAAGCTTTATAGCCGAGTTCTTAACATGTCACAATATTTACCGATACACTGTGTTAAATACCATAGAAAAAAAACAGCAGAAACTGTTAGCAGATTCGGTTTTGACCTTTACGAAAAAAGGTAATTTATATGTAGACAGACGAGTTGTACAGTTTTGTAATGAAAAATTCTTGTATGCCATGACGACTAGATCAATAGGCCCACAGTTGATCCATGATTACTCTATAGAAATTAAAATTCCCATCTCTATATGAGACACGTTCTGCTATTATAATTATAGAGACCATGTATATGTCGATGTAATCGATCTATTTATAAACATACATACATGCAAATTACACATGACCATTCACAGCTCGCCATTTAAGAAGTGATTTTTAACGTGCGGGATAAAATTAATTTTCATTTGCGACATAGCAAAATAACCCCATCAATGGGCAGCAGCAATGAGATGTTGCCCCTTTAAGCAAGATTTCTTATCATCTCGCCTAAATTTAGATGAGAAACATGGCGAAATTATAATAATGGAACATATCATTAGTTGCAAAATTGCAAAGTGCATTAACAGTTGTTTGGGCAAACACAATATTATTGAAGATATTCGCTGTTCTGTCACGAAACGACTGAGAGAAATAAGAGGGAATTTTAGTTACTTAAACTTTGTTTTCCGATTTCCTTCGGAGTAATATTATACATTTAGAAGGTTATGCCTACATGGAAAGAATTTGTTTGGTTTATTGTTTGTGTCTTTAAACACTTGCAAATATATGTATATACATATAGACATATTATGTATATAAAATCATCAATATGTGTTTGTATTATATATGTGTGCATGTATATATAAATAAGGAAATATATATATATATATATATATATATATATATATATATATATATATACATATATATACACTTGCTGAAGGACCAATGTCAAAAATGAAATGTTTCTCCTGATATAAAGCCAACGCATTGTTTTTATTGACGGCACTTATCCTTCTCATACCATGAGACTACCAAAAAGATGAAAAAGAAAATATTGCATGTCCCCAAAGGACAGAAATAAGTGAATCTTCGCCTGAGTTATTGTTGCCAATAATCTTGCCTAAGAATCCGGAGATTTATTGCCGAAATACGTGCGTGGCCTCAAAAGAAAACAGCAGTGTTTTTATTTGATTCATTGCCAACTAGAGATGATTGATGAGGAATCGAAGCGGAGACTTTTTACACGGCCATTTGGCAAAGAGAAATCTCTGGATAGAGAAACCTCTGGATAGAGAAATCTCTGGATAGAGAAACCTCTGGATAGAGAAACCTCTGGATAGAGAGATCTCTGGATAGAGAAACCTTTGGATAGAGAAATCTCTGGATAGAGAAACCTCTGGATCCAGCCATCATTAATTTTTAGCAACATATCTGCTACTCTTGATTTTCTCATCCATATTACTGTTTCAAGTATTTATGTAGTATAACAACAACAAATGCAGATGATTTAGTCCACTGCAGGACAAAGGCCTCAGACATGTCAACTCATATCTGGTGTTTGGCCAATTTTCATCACCACGCTGGCCAGTACAGATTGGTGATGGTGGAGACAACAACAACAACAAATGCAGCTGTTTTTAGTCAACTGCAGGACAAAGGCCTCAGACATGCCAATTCATATCTAGGGTTTGGCCAGTTTACATCACCACACTGGCCAGTACGGATTGGTAGTGATGGGAGATTTTCGTCTGATCACTCACAGCAAACCAACCTAGTATGGGTAGCCCTGACTATTACAGTTTTGCTGATCATGACTCTCCACAAAGCCTGTCACCCTGTTAAGGTATCCCCACTCAGAAAGGGTGTATGTATGTATGTGTTTATATGTTTACGCTTTTTTTTTGGTTGTACTAATCATTTATTACTATTTACATTTTAGTTTGTTTTTCTCCCTTTTCGTGTTTTATTTATGGACTTTCTTTATTGGGCACTTTGTGTTAATCGATAACCTTTAAAGCTTGTTCCACATATGGGGGCCTATTGCAAACGTCCCTGCCGGACTGGGGTTCGAGTCCCTCTCAAGCTCAATAGTTTCTTGTAGTGTCTGCAACTTCACCATCCTTGTGAGCTAAGGAGGTGGGGTTTAAGGGAGCCTATAGGTCTACCTGCTGAGTTATTAGCAGCCATTGCCTGGCCCTCCGTGATCCTAGCTTAGGTGGAGAGGTAACTGGGGCGCTGGTCATATGTATATATAATCAGTATCTAAGGCATTGTCACTATCTCATGCCTCTGCTATTCGTGGGTGGCCTTTAAAGCTTTAAATAACAACAATGATGTTGATAATGATAATAATTAGTCTAACGATGGCCTTTTTATGGAAGATCAGTGTTTCTCAAGAATAAAATTCCTTTTTATAATCACCTAAAATTCTAAATTGTCGTAGAGTTAAAGAAACATTATAAATGCTGAGATCCTGATGTTGAGGAGCAACTGTCCTTGACCTACTTACAATCATAGTTTGAGTTTTGTTAGGATTCAACTTCATACCCCATAATTTACACCATGCACTAATTTTAGCTAGATCTCTATTAAGGGATTCAGCAACCCGAGATCTACATTCAGGAGATGGAATTGATGCATAGAGAGTAGTATCATCTGCACATGCAACGAGCTTGCTTTCTAGACCAAACCATATGTCATGTGTATATACAATAGTATGAAAAGTAATGGGCCAAGAATAGATAAGGCAAAGACAACCTCTTGATAAGCCACCAGGCATCCATGGCCCTTTTATTAAGCTTGTCCAACACCATTTAAAAAGAAAAAAGAAAAAAAAGCAAGAGGAATTAGATAGAATAGTGTGCTCGAGTTTACCCTCAAGAAAGAATGAAAGAATTAAAGAATTTCTTAAGAATAAATTGATCACCGAAAATCTTAAAACCCTTCTCAATGAGCCAGTTTTTTTGCAATGGAAATTTAACTTTTGATTCATTCAAGCATCGTCGTATGATCGCTTCCCTTATTCTCGTTTTGTGGACAATTCTTTGGAC
>NC_090735.1:19717151-19732151 GCF_036898095.1 Palaemon carinicauda
AGATATAATTGCTGTTCCAGGTGTTGAGGTGCCAGTGATGGGAGATGAGAATGAGAGAGAGATTACAATAGAGGAAGTGAGGAGAGCACTAGATGAAACGAGAGTAGGAAAAGCATCTGGTATGGATGGTGTGAAAGCTGAGATGTTGAAGGAAGGGGGTGTGACTGTACTTGAATGGTTGGTGAGATTGTTTAATATGTGTTTTGTGTTGTCAATGGTACCAGTAGATTGGGTCTGTGCATGTATTGTACCACTATATAAGGGTAAGGGAGATGTGCATGAGTGTTGTAATTCAAGAGGTATTAGTTTGTTGAGTGTAGTTGGAAAAGTGTATGGTAGAGTACTGATAAATAGGATTAAGGATAAAACAGAGAATGCAATCTTGGAAGTACAGGGTGGTTTTAGAAGAGGTAGGGGTTGTATGAATCAGATTTTTACAGTTAGGCAGATATGCGAGAAATATTTAGCAAAAGGTAAGGAGGTGTATGTTGCGTTTATGGATCTGGAGAAAGCATATGATAGAGTTGATAGGGAAGCAATGTGGAATGTGATGAGGTTATATGGAGTTGGTGGAAGGTTGTTGCAAGCAGTGAAAAGTTTCTACAAAGGTAGTAAAGCATGTGTTAGAATAGGAAATGAAGTGAGCGATTGGTTTCCGGTGAGAGTGGGGCTGAGACAGGGATGTGTGATGTCGCCGTGGTTGTTTAACTTGTATGTTGATGGAGTGGTGAGAGAGGTGAATGCTCGAGTGCTTGGACGAGGATTAAATCTGGTAGGCGAGAATGATCATGAATGGGAGGTAAATCAGTTGTTGTTTGCGGATAATACTGTACTGGTAGCAGACACAGAAGAGAAGCTTGACCTACTAGTGACAGAATTTGGAAGGGTGTGTGAGAGAAGGAAGTTGAGAGTTAATGTGGGTAAGAGTAAGGTTATGAGATGTACGAGAAGGGAAGGTGGTGCAAGGTTGAATGTCATGTTGAATGGAGAGTTACTTGAGGAGGTGGATCAGTTTAAGTACTTGGGGTCTGTTGTTGCAGCAAATGGTGGAGTGGAAGCAGATGTACGTCAGAGAGTGAATGAAGGTTGCAAAGTGTTGGGGGCAGTTAAGGGAGTAGTAAAAAATAGAGGGTTGGGCATGAATGTAAAGAGAGTTCTATATGAGAAAGTGATTGTACCAACTGTGATGTATGGATCGGAGTTATGGGGAATGAAAGTGATGGAGAGACAGAAATTGAAAGTGTTTGAGATGAAGTGTCTGAGGAGTATGGCTGGTGTATCTCGAGTAGATAGGGTTAGGAACGAAGTGGTGAGGGTGAGAACGGGTGAAAGAAATGAGTTAGCGGCTAGAGTGGATATGAATGTGTTGAGGTGGTTTGGCCATGTTGAGAGAATGGAAAATGGCTGTCTGCTAAAGAAGGTGATGAATGCAAGAGTTGATGGGAGAAGTACAAGAGGACGGCCAAGGTTTGGGTGGATGGATGGTGTGAAGAAAGCTCTGGGTGATAGGAGGATAGATGTGAGAGAGGCAAGAGAGCGTGCTAGAAATAGGAATGAATGGCGAGCGATTGTGACGCAGTTCCGGTAGGCCCTGCTGCTTCCTCCGGTGCCTTAGATGACCGCGGAGGTAGCAGAGAATGGAAAATGGCTGTCTGCTAAAGAAGGTGATGAATGCAAGAGTTGATGGGAGAAGTACAAGAGGAAGGCCAAGGTTTGGGTGGATGGATGGTGTGAAGAAAGCTCTGGGTGATAGGAGGATAGATGTGAGAGAGGCAAGAGAGCGTGCTAGAAATAGGAATGAATGGCGAGCGATTGTGACGCAGTTCCGGTAGGCCCTGCTGCTTCCTCCGGTGCCTTAGATGACCGCGGAGGTAGCAGCAGTAGGGAATTCAGCAGTATGAAGCTTCATCTGTGGTGGAAAATGTGGGAGGTTGGGCTGTGGCACCCTAGCAGTACTAGCTGAACTCGGCTGAGTCCCTGGTTAGGCTGGAGGAACGTAGAGAGTAGAGGTCCCCTTTTTTGTTTTGTTTCTTTGTTGATGTCGGCTACCCCCCAAAATTGGGGGAAGTGCCTTTGGTATATGGATGGATATATACTGTATATATATATATATAAATATATATATATATATATATATATATATATATATATATATATATATATTTATATACATATATATATATATATATATACATATATATATATATATATTATATGTATATATATATACAATATATATGTGTATATATATACATATATATACAGTATATATATATATATATATATATATATATATATAAATATATATATATATATATTATATATATATATATATATATATATATATATATATATATATATATATATATATATATATGGTATGTATATACATATTTCTTTCCTGTTATGCTGAGCGGCATGCCCAAACTACTGGGTCTCTCCTGTCTCTCGTGAAGGGGGGAAATGGAGTAGTCATACCGGAGTGAGGGGGGTTATCCTGAGAGGTACACTCGGAAACCACAATCTCCCATAAATTGCCGAACCAGCTGGTTTTAGTTAGGAAAGGGGTAGGGGGTGGGAAGGGTTGAATCTTTGTGCTTGTGTGCATATCTATCTGAATATTTAGCTGTAATTTTTGACGGGTCGCGTACTCTACTGTGTGTAATATATATATATATATATATATATATATATATATATATATATATATATATATATATATATATATAGATAGATAGATAGATAGATAGATATACATATATATGTATATATATATATATATATATATATATATATATATATATATATATATATATATGAGAATAACACTTGTTTGTTGGTGTTGTTAAGCCTCTTTGTCCTGTTCTATTTTAACATCAGAATTCCACCTACCCTAACATTTCCTCATCTGTCATAATTTAGTTAACACATCTGTTTGGATGTGGTTTTGATTTTTGGTGGTGTAACTAATCTCCTCATCCTCCAGGATTAGTAAATTACTTTCTTTAGATTTGTTCGACTTATTTGGTTGTTGAATTTGTTATATTTCTTGAGAAGCTTAATTGAGTTCTATATTGATATAGGAATTTCGCTATATCACGTCTTTTCATCTCACAAGGACTATTAGACATAATAGTTTAGATTTATATTGTTATTGTTGTTGTTTTTGTTAAACGAATGTCATCAATTTAAAATCGTCAACGTTGTATTTCACTTTCTTTCCTCATCCCTCATATATCAATAGAGCCAATCATTTAAAAAGTTTTCAAGTTGTTGTTGTTGATGTTGTTGTTGTTAATCGAATACCATCACTTTAAATTCGTCAACTTTCTATTTCACTTTGTTTCCTCATTCCTCAAATATCAGTGAAAATAATAATTTAAAAAGTTCTAACTAGTTGTTGACATTGTTGTTGTCTTTGCTAAACTATTGCTTCCAGTTTTAAACCGCCTCCGATATTCCAATTCCATTTCCTTTTGCCTGGAAGATCCGAAGGAAAAACTTGGGTCTGGAAGACGAGTATTCCATCTGAGAGGCCAAAGTCTCCATTTCTTGGGAAAGTTGAAATATCTTCCAGATTTAGTTGGAGGAGAGTTTTGACCTGGCCAGAGTCTCTTTTTTTCGAGTGTTTTTTTTTTTTTTTTTTTTTTTTTTAGGGTTTTTTCAGCTTAATATTTAATCGATTGTCATCAATGTCGGTGCCATTATCCCCTTATCTTTACCATAGAAATATAATTGATATATTTTTATATGTTTTAATATATTTATATGAGACACACTTGAACTAGTACCGTTAATATATAAAGATACATGTGAACTAATGCTACATAACTAAGAGTATATGCGACCTGGCACCGTTAAAATAGGAAACTATTGGCATAGTTTCCATTAAAATAAAAGGACATGTGCGAACTGGTATCACTGAAATATGACACATGAGAGTTAAGACCCTTAAGATAGAAAGATACCAATGAGATTGGAATGGTACAGTTGACATCATTGATTCCGGTACACTTCACTGGAAGCTAAGGAGACGTTGAACAAAAGAGAGACTGTTGGCAACATGTTGTTTAAAGTATTTTTATTAATTCTACGATGTAGCGTTAAGTAAATAATATTTTTCCATATAGTACCTCCTAAAATTAATAGAAATGCTTTTGATCACATGTTTACAAGCTCACCGACTCTGTTTTACAAGTAGCGTTGACAACAGTTTTACTTTTGCTAAACACCGAAGTCACTTTCTACAATGCACGACTGTCAGATGTCTCAATAGGTTCCCGTGAAGTGCACCGGAGTTAATTAAACCAACTGTACCGATAAACTAGAAGCAAACTCGTGATGTAGTTTTTCCTGAAAAAGAAACACGTGAAATAGGATTGTGTGCACAGGAAATACTGAAATAGTACTAGTAAAAAGAGCCCATTGGAAGGAATTGACGTGCGAATTGGTGCGCAAGAAATAGAACATGGATGAATTTTACTACTTGAAAAGAAAGACTCGTGTCCACTTTTACAGCCGAATAAGAAAGAATCGTAAAAAATGCTTCCAATGTAACAGGGTGATAAGACGAAAAAAAGGTTATTTAAAGGCACTAGACTAGAGCCTTTAAATATGCGGCCCCGAGACTATGCAATAAGCTCCCAGTAAACCATTCGAAGGACTAAGATATTAAGGCTTTCAAAAGGAAACTGAAGACTTTCTTTTTCTCTAACTGCTTTGATAGTGTCGATTTGAAAATAAACGCTGCAATATGCGGGGTGATATGTTTAGTGCTTTTGAACGAACAGGATAAAATGACTGTGGATGTCCAGTAGAGACTAGTTCCCCTGCTGTATAGGACCAGAAAAGAAACCCTTAAAGTAAGTGAGCAATCGGTTTTATGAGCAAATGTGCAGTGTTTGTATTTTGTTTATATTATATCGTAAACGAAGCCAGTATAAAAAAAAAAAAAAAAACTGGGATTCAAGGCTGTTTTTTTTTTTTTATTGTTTTCAGCTCAATGATTCCAAAGAAACTTTAAAAAAAAAAGGGAGAATCTTCGCGTTGTTGTCTCAAAGGACAGAGGTGAAGGAAGACTGTCATCAGATAATTGTCTTTTAGCCAACGATCCAAATTCAATTTAGAAGCGATCATTGCTTTTTCAATTCCAATTTCGATTTTTTTCCAACTTTTTAATGCCTTATTCAACTTGCAAATTCCCTCCACATGACAGACGTCTTTTGACAACTCTCGTATCTGGTAATAGATTCTGCTCCTGGAGGAACACCTCGAACGAACCAGAATATTCTTCATTTTTTTTTTCATTCTCTTTCTATCACATCGTCATCAATTTATCCTTTTGCTTAAGCAGTTCTCTTTGCGTTCATAATTCATTGTTGTCCTCATTTGCTTTTATTTTCTTTACGTGATAATCTCTCCCTCAGTTATTATTATTTTCTATGACTTTTAGTCTCAGGAATAAGATAATAATAATAATAATAATAATAATAATAATAATAATAATAATAACTATTATTATTATTATTATCTAAGCTACAACCCTAGTTGGAAAATCAGAATTCTATAAGGCCAAGGGATCCAACAGGGAAAACACCCCAGTGAGGAAAGGAAATAAGAAAAAAGATTGAATAGTGTTTGAGTGTACCTTCAAGCAAGAGATCTCTACCCCAAGATAGTGGAAGACCATGGTACAGAGGCTATGACACTACCCTAGACTAGGGAACAATGGTTTGATTTTGGATTGTCCTTCTCCTAGAAGAGCTGCTTACCATAGCTAAAGAGTCTCCCCTACTCTTACTAAGAGGAAAGTAGCCTCTGAGTGAAGAAGAATTTTTCGGTTATGTTAGTGTTGTCAGGTGTATGAGAAAAGAGGAGAATGTATGAAAAATAGACCAGACTATTCGGTGTATATGTAGACAAAGGAAATATGGGCCATAACCATAGAGGGTTCCAATGTAGTACTATGTGGCCAGTCACAGTACCCAATAACTTTCTAGCGGTAGTATCCCAACGGGTGGCTGATACCTTGGTCAGCCTACTACCTATGTTGGATTTGAAATACAATGACATTAAGAGAGAGAGAGAGAGAGAGAGAGAGAGAGAGAGAGAGAGAGAGAGAGAGAGAGAGAGAGAGAGAGAGTAAATTTTATTTAAGTGAAGCATGCTTTCCTACCAAAAGAAATCCATCCTGCATACGATGAAATAAAACCCTGGGAAAATGCCAGAGAAACAGATGAGTATCCCTAAAGGAGCTATGAAGGGGAAGAGGAAAGGAAAACAGAAAAAGGGGCCTGGCATGGAGTGACGGGAAATGAACGAGAGTGAGGGTCTGGGGGATGACGTTTGCTCTGAAAGTGCAAAAATTGGTTAGACCGGGAAATGGTGAAAGAGAATGATGAGGTCTATGAACGCTGCGTTGGGCAGGGGATAAATCACTCCTCTCCCCTTCCATTAATAAAGATCGAATTACCCCCCATACTTTCTTGGCAGTTGGGTTACCCTTCCCAGCCTTTTATGAAGAGCTGAATTCAGCATCTTGAGATGCGACGGGTTGAATCTACCTTCCCTCCTTTTAATGGGTTAGAATTGTATCCCCCAGTGGAATATACAATAGTTTTTCATTAACTCCTTAATTCCATTGATTCTTTCACGGATCAATAGTGTTTTTTTTTTTTTTTCATAATTGTAGGTGATTTGATATCACCATATTCACAATTATAGAAGCTATTATCTTTTATCATATCAGATGTATATCACATCATATTGTCGAATGTAAAGAAAAACGGTACATTCTAAAAAGGTGATTACTTACATCAGAACAGCCAACCTTAAAAACTCTGGGAAAGTATGCTAACATATTTTCAATATATCAGATGTATATCACATCATATTGTCGAATGTAAAGAAAAATGGTACATTCTAAAAAGGTGATTACTTACATCAGAACAGCCAACCTTAAAAACTCTGGGAAAGTATGCTAACATATTTTCAATATATCAGATGTATATCACATGATATTGTCGAATGTAAAGAAAATGCTACGTTCTAAAAAGGTAATTACTTACATCAAAACAGCCAACCTTAAGCACTCTGGGAAAATATGCTAAGAAAGGAACAAAGGTGATTTTACAAAACACATCCGAACTGAAAAGAAATTCCGGTTAGGGAAACATAATGTTTTAATCATACTCAAAATAATGTCAACATTTTACCAAAGAAAAAAAGATATATATATATATATATATATATATATATATATATGTCTGTGTATGTATATATATATATATATATATATATATATATATATGTCTGTGTATATATATATATATATATATATATATATATATATATATATATATATATATATTGAATGTGCTGTTGGCAGTTCTGGTTCGTGTCTTGGAGATATTTTGTCCTTTATGTATTCATGTCATAAAATTTCCACATTTATATATTACATAGAATTGCTATAGAATTAATCAAATTAAATACAAAATCGACACTTGATCTCCAATTTGCTTCACCATGGTGATAATAATCATAATAATATAACGTCGTCTGCTAATTGTTCTTTTAGATCACAATTTTTGTGAATAATCGTATCTCCTGATCTTAGCTATAAGAATTATAAATATACTAAGTGACTATTTTAGGCAAATTATATGTCCTCATGTAAGGTAAAAGAATTCCATATTTACATAATGTCTACTAGGGGTATGAAGGGTTGCAAACCTTTGTAAATTGAAAGCAGACGCTTTTAATTGTATATTCCATTCATGAATGAATATATATTCGAAATATATACTTATTTTTCTTTGGTATGTGATCAAATTGATGGTTAAATTTCTTATGATGAAATATTCCACGCCTTTAAATTGCTGACAATTCTGAACCCTTCCAGCTGCACCTGTTCACATTTACCGGAACTGATGTCAAGGAGTTCCTTCTAATCGTTCTAATTTTTCATAAATAATTTCTTAGTCGAATACTTCTAGTTTTCTATTCATTTCTGTTTTTTATATTCATCAACATATATTTGTATAAGAGATTTATCATGTATTTTCAAAAACAAATTACAATAGTTTCTTAATTAACGGTTTGAATTTTCCCTTGTTATTTCAGGTACCAATAGATGGCCTCAGTGAGGCCCTTTGGGGACAGGAATACTAGAAAAATCTGGATTTGAAGAAATTTACGGATATTGCTCCTCAATTGCTCCAACCAATGGGAACACGCTATTTAGGCAGGACGGTCCTCCCTAATCGGTTCAGCCAATGGGAACATGTCATTTCGGAAAACTGTTAGTTAATAGTTATCTGATCATTCAACTACTTAAGAGCCAAATGACAGTTCATGAAATACCAATAAAATGACTAATGAGTCTTGTGAATTTAAACGATTATGTATAAAATATCTAAATATGTCTGCTTTCGAATATAATTTATTGTTACTATACAAAACGACGTAAAATTACACGATAAAATAGCAAATTCATTAGTAATGCAATGTTGAAAAAATTTCTATCAAAACGATTTTTCAATTAATTCGTTCTGTCCTTTGAGTATCTATAATCATCAAATAAATTTCAATTACAAATTAGAAGCAATAACATTAATATACCATTCATCTGCATATTCTGAATTCGAAAATAATGGGAAAAGTTATTTTTAATGTTTCATGTTTCAGTGATAAATGATAACTAAATTACTTTGCCTTTCCTATTAGAATTGAATCAAAAGAACTAATGTATTATATATATATATATATATATATATATATATATATATATATATATATATATATATATATGTATATGTGTGTGTGTGTGTGTGTTACTGTTCTTGAAATATTTTATTTTAATTGTTAATTACTTCTCTTATTTCCTCTTTTCTTTTCCTCACTGGGCTATTTTCCTTGTTGGAGCCCCCGGGCTTATAGCATCCTGCTTTTCCAACAAGGGTTGTAGCTTAGCAAGTAATAATAATAATAATAATATACATACAAATATATATATATATATATATATATATATATGTGTATATATAAATTTGTATATATATATATATATATATATATATATATATATATATATATATATATATATATATATATATATATACAACAAATATAACCGTTTCTAGCCCCACACCCTTTTGCTTGAGCCAAGCAGGTGCTAGTGCCCATTTACACCTGGTCGAACTAGTAAGCAGTACGCTAGTTGCTATTCACAGACCTCTAGGAAAAGTGCGGACAATACTTCATGACTTTTGCTCAGAGTCAAAGAAAAAAGTGTGAGAGTGAGCCGTGAAATTGTGACCGTGAGATGAGGTATATGCAACTATCTTTATTTCCAAAGACAGTCAGTGAGCTTATATACAAGATTTTTCAGAGCAAGAAGGTCACCGAAATTCAAACAAAACAATTTATGAATAGAGAGGCTTAAACAGGTTCTGTTAACAGTGAGGTGTAGAACGATGTATACAATAAAGAAATACCGTTACAGTGTATGAGCGTGTGTGAAACACGTGTGAAACAGAAGATACTGAAAAGGAAAAGTTACGAATTATAGAAACTGTTGGGAAATTGCCCAAGAATGATATACTGTAAAGCTACTACCATTGCAGAACACTTGTTATCCCATCGGTAAAGACATGTGATGTAGAATCCGCTGTCCTACCAGCCCAAGTCATCAAGGTTACTACTTCGTACCAAGATGTAAGAACAAAATATAGACCTTAAAATGGTATCCATTGAATAATCTATCATGCTTGCAGCCAGGCCAAGTGTATTCTTAACTTCGATGGGATTTGGGTTTGGAATACAGGTCCACCATCATTTTGGCTCTAAATGGCTGAATGATACATAGCCATTGAACCTCGTATAAAGAAGGCAACAGGTTTGCCAGAAGTGCATTCAGTTTTACTACGTCAATTCATACAACACAGAGCCAATAACGCAGGCCATAACACCTGTACATTGGATGGCAAAGGTACTTTGCATGGTATGTAGATTATGGCCTCAACACCAGGGGACAGCAATACCATACCAGCTGTACCTGAAGTGAATGTCACTAATGAGCAGATCATCAGTGCTACAAAGATAGATATTGAGTATTATATGAAGCCTCTTACAGGACTTGCAAATATCATCTTTGAAAAGAGCTGACATGCATATCTCTGACTCATCATCATGTTGTAACTTAAGGGAAATGTCTCTGTTGTTGAAGGTATATCATCCAAACTGGAATGGCATGATGCAGATGGTTAAAAAAGGACAGCGACCCAAGAAATCTTCAATCACATTTCTGCCTATGATCAACATGCCTCCTCATAATCCCTCATGCATTTACACAACACTCAGTTTTGTAGTGAATCAGGCACAAGCATACCATTTAACTCCGATAATTAGTCACGAACAAGCATTATAATAAAAACTCTATCATTCAGGCAGTGTGCAGATATCTTTCAGGATGATGAATCTCAAAAGGCAGAGATAATTAAAGCAGGAGAAAAAGCTGTCGTCATATTATGTGGTGGTGGATCGGAGGAGCCACTCCACTCGCTTTACACACTAGGATCTGTGCAAAATCTGCATCTAAAACTCTCGCTGTTCATATGAGCAGTCTGCCTCCATCACCGTCTAAGAGCATTCTACCAGGTACAAAAGTGGAATGGCAAAACATTGTGATGGGACAAGACCATTATGCAAATCCAATTCAAACAATCATTCATTTCATATCAAATTAGTTTAATGTTTTGTTGCTCCTATTGATGCATAATACCACACTACTTAGAAAGTACGTTAATAATTAATCTCCCTTTTCTACTATAACAGGGAACATATGCACCATGGATCCTACTGAAGGGGAATTGACTTTGAAAGATAGTAAAGTTAAACCTCCTGTCCCAAGCTCACTTCTTAAACTTATAAGATGCAGCTGTACTATCAGGTGTAATGCAAGGGTCTGCACCTGTCGCAAGCATGGACTAGAATGTGCAGCCATGTGTGGAGAGTGCACGGGGACATCATGGCTAAATTCTCCACAAACGGATGAGTTATAAGAGGAGGAAGAATAAATTCAAACATACAACAAAACTGAAAATTATATTGCTAACAATATCGACAATTACCTTATGTAGTATCAATTCACTTTTTTTTAATATGAGCAACTGACCCAAAAAGGCATAGGACGAATGTTGCTGGTGTTTTTAGATTAAAGAAAAATCTAAATACAAGTTTTTATTGATTTATTAAAGACAAGTTGCTGACGGAATGAAAATAATCACTTGTCATGCAGCCCATAAACATGCTTGAAGCAGCAGTGAAATGCGTGATATAAATAGTAAAAGAAAAAAAAATCTTCCTCAAGAAAGATTTGCTTGGAATTATTTGGGGATGTTTTTGGGACCGGAGAAGGGAATTTTGAAGATATATTTATATATGGAGACTCTTGTGACCCCTTAGAGAGAGCTGAAAGTTTTCTTGCATAAATATTATCATCTTTAACTTTGAAGTTATCGAATATACAACCTTGACAATATTTATGTATAAATAAGGTAGGAAGGTCGTGTGTCTGATTAATGCTTTTGTTATGGAATAAAGATAACAAACCATAATGAAACGTATATACAAAGGTTTGGGCATGCTCTTCGCACTCCCCAAGAGAGATTAGTTCACCAAACTTTCAACTGAGCTCCACAAGGCACGAGAAGAGTTGGATGACCCAGGTCTACATGGACTGAGGACTATGAAGCGTAAAGTAGGAGATGATGAATGTAGAAGTATTGAATTAAAAGCTCAAGATAGAGAAGCTGGCGAAATCTAACCGAGGCCCTTTGCGTCAATAGGCGTTGGAGGAAAAGATGATGATTGATGGTGACGATATACAAAGACATTACCTAATTGCTGAGGGCACAGCCCGTTCCTAATGCTTCCCTGGAGTTGAAGTGTAATTTGCACACGAATGGTAACAAACTGCATTCATCTTTCAATTGCAGGAAAATGCCTTCTTGTTTGTTTTGCTTATTTAGATGTTTGTCAATCCTACCGTTGAAAGTGTCTCGTGTTGCTTAGTGGGTTAAGATTAAGCTGGTTTTTACCAGCACTAGCCCTTGCCTAGGGTATAGTCTAGTATTAAAGGGAATAAAAGAGGCCTTGCGTCGACCTCTGGTCTCGCAAAAACAACACAGACACGCAGAAGTATATTTGAATGCGTCCAAAATTCTCTCTCTCTCTCTCTCTCTCTCTCTCTCTCTCTCTCTCTCTCTCTCTCTCTCTCGCTTATTTATTATGATAAAATTAATATTAATATCAATTTTAGTTTTAGGGTTGTGGTGGCCGATGTGGTAACGTCCCTGACTGGTGAACGCCAGACTAGGGGTCGAATTCCGCTCAAACTTGATAGTTTCTTTGGTCGCTGCAACCTCACCATGCTTGCGACCTAAGGATGGGCGGTTTGGGGGGAGGCTTTAGGTATATCTGCTGAGTCATCTGCAGCCATTGCCTGGCCCTCCTTGGTCCTAGCTTGTATGGAGAAGGGGCTTGGTCGCTGATCATATGTATATATGGTCAGTCTCTAGGGCATTGTCCTGCTTGATAGGGCAATGTCACTGTCCGTTGCCTCTGCCATTCATGAGCGACCTTTAAACCTTTAATAATAATAATAATAATAATAATAATAATAATAATCAATCAATCAATCAAGAACGGCTCATTTTCAAAGCTTGCGGGGAAAAATATATTCACTACAGCTGTGCCCAGGAGCTTTCATTTCCAATTACACCAAGGGATTTTGATGAAGATCCGTTAGATTAATTAATATTTTGTAATTGCAACAAAACATTTGCATATCTCGGCTCAGACAGAAAGGAAATCAATAACCTTCTCCAAGACTTGCAATGGAAGATGATACGAGCTGTTGCTGTACATAACGTCACATTGAGTCTTTCACGATTAATTTTTGTTGATCCTATGATCATTTATCTACTTCTTTGATTTATAAGTGAATAAAAGTAATATCAAATATCTACTGATACAGTAAACGGTATGGAAATTTTGAGCAAAATACAGGAACAACTGGAATTGAAAGACAGTTTCAGGTTTTGATATTCGTTTAATAGTGAGAAAAGAATGACATTAAGTGGTTCTATTGTGCGCGTGAATGAATATGATTTATCAATTACTATTGTCATTATCATCCTCATCAACATCTCCTCCCATGCCTATTGACGCAAAGGGCCGCAGTTAGATTTCGCCAGTCGCGTCTACCTTGAGCTTTTAATTCAATCTTTCTTCATTCATCATCTCCTACTTCACGGTTTCTAGTCCTCAGCCATGTAAGCATGGGTCTTCAACTCTTCTAGTATAATGCCTTGTGGAACCCAGTTGAATGTTTGGTGAACTAATCTCTCCTGGGGAGTGCGAAGAGCATGCCCAAACCATCTCCGCCTACCCCTCACCATGATCTCATCCACCTATGGCACTCGAGTAATCTCTCTTATAGTTCTATTTCTAATCCTGTCCTGCCATTCAACTCCAATATTCTTCTGAGGGCTTTATTCTTAAATCTACAGTCTGTTGGATATTGTTTCATTGTCATACTACTACACATGTCCATACAGTAACACCGATCTCACTAAACTGGTATATAGTATGATTTTTATATGCAATTTCAGGAGATTTGATTTCCAAATTTTACTTAACCTAGCCATTGTCTGATTTGCTTTTTTTCAATCTTTCATTAAACTTAAATTCTAAAGATCATGTATTAGAGATAATAGTTCCTAAATCTTTAAATGATTCTACCTCATTAATCCTTTCTCCTTCCAATGATATTTCATCTTCCATTGCATATTCAGTTCTCATCATTTTCCTTCTATTATCTTGAGCCCAACCTCATTTGATATTTTATGCATTCTGGTAAGCAAGCTTTGCAAGTCCTGTGGTGTTCTGCTAACAAGGACAGTGTTATCAGCATACTCTAGGTCAGTTAATTTCCTGTTACTATAGACCCTGAAAATTGTATAATATATATAAAAAAAAATCAATAAAACTCCTTCCCTCTTGAATAGGATTATCTGAAGTCACTCGAGTCCCATGAATCTGGGACTGTATCTTTTATACCTCAGCAAAAAAAAAAAAAAAAAAAAAAAAAAAAAAAAAAAAAAAAAAAAATGCACATTTCTTGTCAATTATACTTCGGCACAGCAAAATACCTGCTGAGATTTTTCAGTTCTAATAAAAGAAAAAAGGGAAAATTTCCTTCGTTGTCTTCGTTATCATGATTTGCATAGAGTTTCGGATGTGAAAGGATTTGCATTTTTCATTTCCTGTTGTAAAGGATTTTCATCGTTAATCTCTTCCCTGGTGAGAAAAAGTGCAGGATGAAACAAGAAACGGACATAAAAAATAACATTAGATAATAATAAATAATGGATAATAGACGAATACTAATATTTCACTGGTATTTCTTACAAATGGATTTTTTTTCCTTGTAAATGCTGCTGGCAAAATAATACCAGTTATTCTTTTAACTTACGTTCTGAAGTCGGATAATCATGAGCAAATAATCATCTATAATCCTCACACGAAAATTCCACACAACGGAATTTTTCCCCTTAAAATTCCACCCCTCGAGAATTACACCCTCCGACCAACCAATACATTTCAATGTTATGATGGTTTGCCCCTGTTATTTTACTGTTTTATTCTTTCTGAGCCCAAAATTTAGATCTTTCTATATGCTCCTGCTTTTCCTGACTATGATCCCTAACACTCTTAATTTTTATCCTCATTTTAGTTTTTTTCTTTTTTTTTTCGGACATATCCATATTAGGCCATTTTGGGTGCACGTATCATTAGATGCGTATCCCGAACACTCTACGGCCGTTTCACGCCTTAAAAATCTCGCAATTGAATTTGTGGCATTTTTTAGGATATAGCTATGGCGAAAATTTATACTTTAGAGGGTTATAAATAATCGTAAGTATACATTGCATA